>NC_016090.4:10048823-10379770 GCF_000004515.6 Glycine max
TTCACCTGCAAGGCCATGAAACTTTGGAAGCAAATGAATCAGTCCAGTTTTAAGAACATATGGGACATCCTCATCAGGGTATTGGATGCACAAGCTTTCGTAGGTGAAATCAGGTGCAGCCATTTCCCTTAGAGTCCTCTCACGGGGTGGAGGTTGTGCCATGTTCTCAGAATGTGCAAAATCAGAATGCTCAGAATCAGAATGCTCAAAATTATAATGCTCAAGATCAGGATGTTCAAAATCACCAATAACAGAATGCACAGATTCACCAGTTATGGAATGCTCAGAATGATCAAAAGGTATAAAATGATGCCTAACTAATCTGTGAAATGTCCTATCTATCTCAGGATCAAAGGGTTGTAAGTCAGATGGATTGCCTCTAGTCATACACTACATTCAGCATGCACACAACTAGTTGCCTTGTCATGTAAATAAAGGTGTAGGTTTGAACTACAGCTACCCTCAAATGATATCCAAATGACTTGAAATTTTGTGAGCAACCTTATAAAATGATGAGAAGATAGCACAAAAAATGTCAGACAAAAATTCAAAGTCTAACTATGAAAGCTAAAATTGGTAGGTTAAGAAAAATAAGTGAATAAAACTTGAAAAATAAAAAACTTTTGACAGAATCGCTTTTTTTGGACGATGGAGACCTCAGCCGGCCTATGGCGAGCTGCCACAGCGTAGGAAATTTTTTTCTACCCTAAATGCATATATAATAATTGCGATTCTGATAACCAGAGCAAAAGTTATGGCCGTTTGAAGTTTTGACAAACACAAAATTTGCTAGTTTTTTGGAACTTTCAAATCTGACCAAACTAAAGACTCTAGCAATTTTTCCCACAAAATATGGATTAAAAGAAGTTATCACAAAAAAATTCAGCCAAAAATAACAACCCTAGCTACTAAAACAAAAAATCACAATTAATTCAGCATGGGTGGTCGCTAAAATCCGTCGCTAAGGGATTTCTACTACTACTCTAGTTTGCCGCAAGCAGAAATGGTCGCTAAGTCCGTCGCAAAACACTATTCACAGCAAAACACTCAAAACTGAAACAGGGGAAGCACTTAATGGGAAAACTGAAACAGAACACACATTAAACAAAATACCAGGACACTAAACAACACTAACACACATACTAACACAATATTAACAATTAAACATAAAACACGAAAGGATTAAACACACAACACTAGCTAGCTATTATGAACCTTTGGACACAACTCCCCAGCAACGGCGCCAAATTTGATCGAGGCCGTACCCGAATCAAATAAACATGAAAATGCAGTAACCAGAAACGTAAATGAACAGAAACGTAAATGAGACAGAAACGTAAATGAAAGTAGAAAAAGAAGCAAGAATGAACTCGTAATTAGAATCAGAAAACGGAAATTTGCATTAAGAACGAAAACCGTAACAAGGGAACAGAAAAACGTGAAAACCTAAAACCAAAGCTCTGAATAATGAAAATAGCATAACAGAATGCCTTGCACGAATCCCAAGGCTGCTATTTAAAAAGAGTCACTCAAAGTCACTGGGCCCTATTACAATACTCTGGCCCAAAACGAAATTAACTAAGGTAAGCGCTGCTTTATTTGCCCTCTTCAAGTCCATAACCAAAATCCGGATTAAGCCCAATGTTTCATTAATTCCTGAAATTAGATTAAAAACATCAAATTAGCTAAATGAGCCCAAATAATAAAACTGCCTGATTAATTGACAATTAAGACCAATCAGTAATTAAAATGGTGCAAAAAGGGTTTAGAAAATAGAACAAAATGATGGCACATCACAGGATCTGCTTCTATGTACAAGCCGCACCTATCAGAGTCACCCGTCTCAGGATCGTTTCCTAAGGGATCAACACAACTTCCCATTGTGCTTACTCGAGGATCGGAGGGACCAACCAAAGGCTCGGGAGGCACTGCAAGTCCCTGAGATTGCATCTGTGACTGAATCTGGGACTGCATCTGGCTGAAGGATGCCATGAGATGCCGCGTCACTTTTTCTGTGATGGACTCCTCTAGCTGGTCCCTGATTTGCTGGGTCAGCTGCTGCAATTCTTCAGGAGGCAGGGAGGAAGAGCTGCGGGACGTCCGTGGAGCTGATCCAAAGTATTGCTTAATCGTGACACCGGCTCCAGCAGCACATACACATCCAGGGTGCTCTGGACGTCCAATAGCAGCGGTGAGAACATCCTGACGTCCATAGGGGACGAAGGATCCCTGTGTCGCCTGCTCCTCAAAGGAATCCTGCACAGAAAACACAATTGTACATGGCATTCACAAAATATTGAAATATAATTGTAATGGTTAGTTGAAAATGACTCACGATCTTCTCAGCAATTTCCTTTGCGGCCTCAGTCGTCATCTCCCTTGTTTTCTTCGTGCGGGCCATCTTCCACGTCACGTGGCGTCTGACCGGGGATGGAGGGTCGATGACGCCATCAACGCTTCCTGACTATGCAGCTTCCTCCAGCTTCTTCTTAGTCTTCTCAGCCAGGAGCTTATGCTCCAAATAGTCATAACCCCCATGAGACAGAACGTGGGGGGCAATGTTCTGCTTCTGGATGGCTTGTGCCTTTTTGCGCACATCCTGCAAAAATAAAACAATAATGTTTCAAATTGCTAGAATGAAGTATAAAAAGTTAATGCTTTTTGGAAAACAACTTAAATGCCAAGGAACATACCTCCCAAGAAGGGTCTCTGCGAGTCTGGCAAAACTGGGCCCATTTTTCCTTGCTAATGTCGTATTTCTCACAGGTAGTGTCCTCGACACCGTCCTGATCGGCTGCAAGGGCCCATTTCCTCGTGAGGTCTGATTTAAACTGCCTCCATCTCTCCCCCACGGTCTGAAGTAACTTCCTTTTCATCCTACTGTCAGAAGCCTCTAGGATTTCAAATTCTGCCTGACAACATCAAATAAAGTTTATTTGTTACAATAATGTATATTTTGGCTTTTAATTAAACAAAATCAAATAAGAAAAGGAAAATACCTAAATATCCTCCTAAATCAAGTCCTTCTTAGCAGTAGGGACCTCCTTCCAGTTCTCGTAGGTGACGTCCACCTTATCACGTGACACAATCCCCAAATATGTTCTTAATTTCTTCCTGTGGGGACCGTCAGCCTTGCCGGTAGCAGGATCTACATGGACCACTGGTCTCTCAGCACCAAGTGGTCTAGTAGACAACGATCATAGACGTGAGGCTTTGCGTGTCCGCTTCACGGCAGACGGCGAAGCCGATGCGTCCGAAGGAGCAGAAGGAGGAGGAGGAGGAGGGGAGGCAGGTGGAGAAGCCATGATCCTTTATACAATAACATACAGCAACATACAAAATGTTAATTTTCATTACAGACAATTATCAACATCAACAGTTCTCTATGTAAGTAATCTGGAATAGTGGGGTTCGGGGGTGGTCATGCTTTATTATTGTAGGTGTGTGTGTGTGTGTCTTTCTCTGTGTGTGTGTGTGTGTGCTTTCAAAAAAGGATAAATCAAAAGAGGATAACTCATAAGTGATTTACTTGTGGTTTTTAATTGTGATTCAAAACAGGATAACATGTAATAGTAGTGAAAATGTCTGATAAATGAAAAGTCTGATAATATTCAACTTGATGATGTGTTGTGATACTTGTGCTTTAAATTTGTTTCAAGACATGAAAGAAAATGATTGTGTAGCACAAATAACAATAATCGTAGACAGGTGAAGATTACATAGTGTGCACTGAAAGCTACATTTCCATGGGATTTAAAGGATGTCAAAGTAGGGTCAATGCAAGCAATTGTTAGATTTTTGGAATTGTAGACAAATCATTCAGAAGAGTACTTGAAACTCTCGGGGAAGGAATGACATGAAGACGTTGAATGATGAAGGAATAACATGAAGACCTTCAAAAATACACATCTAGATGGCATCCTTAGGACTTCAAACAGCTCATGTTTGTCGCCAGTTTCATCATCCACTAGCCTTACCTTCTGTGGCTTCTCACGTTTATTGTTGTTAAACCCATATTTATGCTCTCCTCCCTTCATGTCTTGTTTTATCACAACTTTAGCCGAATCTCCTATCTTCAGCACAGTTGAATCTCATGTCTTATTCTCCAATGACACACTTTGATAGCCTGTATCTATTTTCTTCATATGTTCTAGTGCTTCAGTTTCAGAATGCATAGACCAATCTGAACTTTCCAGTGATAACCAAAGGCTTCTGCATCAGCATTGACACACTTCACCCTTTTTAGTTTATGCTTTTGTGCTGCATTCGCTGATTCCTCCTTATAAATCTCATATTTATTAGAGGTTGCACTAGAACAATCAGCACCAATCTGTGGCTCTCCTCCTCTAGCAGTTCAACATCTTTCCTTTCACCTATGCTATTGTAAACTACACTGTAATTTACAAAACAAAAGTTGAAAGGAAATATATTGAGCTGGTAGACGAGGAAGAACCACGGAAGGATCCTGATTGTTCTAGTGTAGCCTCTAATAAATCTGAGATTTATAACGAGAAAGCAGGGAATGCAGCACTGAAGCATAAACCAAAGAGGGTGAAGAGTGTCAATGCAGATGCAGAAGCCTTTGGTGATCACTGGAAAGTTCAGATTGGTCTATGCATTCTGAAGCTGAAGCACTAGAACATATGAAGAAAATAGATACCGGCCATCAAAGTGTGTCATTGGAGAATAAGACATGAGATTCAACTGTGCTGAAGATAGGAGATTCGGCTAAAGTTGTGATAAAACAAGACATGAAGGGAGGAGAGCATAAATATGGGTTTAACAACAATAAACGTGAGAAGCCACAGAAGGTAAGGCTGGTGGATGATGAAACTGGCGACAAACATGAGCTGTTTGATTGTTCTTACATAAAATTGTACAAGTATTAGGTGTCGGGGTTTCTCTAAGCATGAGGATGTGCAAAACTCTAGAACATAGTGTGTTTAGTCATGCAATTTAGTCCTTTTACTCAGATTATACAAGCTGGTCTTGTTGGTTATGTTACAAGGATTTAGTTTTGAGCTAAGTTTTTAACATTGCATTGCGTGTCCAAGGATAATAATCTAGGTGTCTTGTTGGTAGAATATGGTATTTTACTATCAGAAGTAAAAATAAAAAAGAAAGAGAAAGTGAAAGTAATGAAAAGAAATGAATAGTAGTCTAGTATCTTGACCTGGGTCTGCAGAACTGTTTTACTTTTGATATTCTGGGATTAAGAAGGATTGAACAGAATCTACAAGGAAGTTGGTCAGGTGATTCAATTTTGAAATTTTTAAGGTGGTGTTTGTGCAATACTTGTTATTGCTGTGGTTATTGAACAAAGGATAAGAACATGAATTTCTCTGCTGAGTTGCCTTCTTTCTTAACTAGCATATGTGACTTTCTCTTACGTTTTCTTAAGGCAGTTTTGATTTGGTAATCAATCGAACGAGGTTGGTCTTCTCAAATCTCAATTTAATCTCGCATGATGTAGTCCAACTACAAAACAAAATTCTATGTTGTTTGGAGGATTACATTTTAGTGAAGTCGATAGTACAACATATGAAAGAATTGATTTTAAGAAAACCATTAATCTAATATTTCTCGCATAGTTTTTGAACGAGAGAAAGAGGATAAACTGAGTTTGGTTTGATTTTTCTTTCCCCGTCAAAATCATAGGTGTAAGGGAGTGGTTGTATGAGTTTCAGAAATATTCTATTAGCTGCAGCCGCCACAAATACTGCCCCTGCCATTACTTTCATCATGGCTGTTTTAATTAGGTAAAATTAAAAATAACCATCCATTTTTTTTTCTGAAGCAGGGTCAAGACATATAGAGAGAAATCAAAGTTTTGATATGGTGAAAACTGAAATTGGTTTTCGAAATTTCAGGATGGAAAGCATTTCCATAAAACGTGTGCATGGATTAGCCAAGATTTTGGGGTCCGTTCTAAGCCTTGTTGGGGCAATAACATTTGCTTTAGTTAAAGGACCTCACCTGGGTTTCATGAAATGGTATCTAGAAAATCAGAACCATACTTCTTACCCTTTAACAATTGTGCACTCCAAAGGTGATACTATTAGAGGCTCTCTTTTGATGCTCTCAGCTAACACTGCATGGTCCTTGTGGGTTATTAGTATAGAGTAAATTACAGTAATTACTCTCGGGATTTTATGAAATTATATAAGCTTCTCCTATTTTTATCTAAGGGTAGCATATCATTTAGATGATGAATTGCATCTCTTCTCAAGTCCAGGTGTGAATGAGTATCAGTGCACACATGACAAATGTATTAAGCTGGACATATATATTGATGATTGAGTAGTAGCTGAATTTATGCAGTGTATAGGAGCCTCAACAATGGATGAATATAGGAAGCACATTGAAAAGGATCCAGCTCTGGAGAGGCGATTCCAGCCAGATGAAACCATACAAATACTGAAAGGACTTAGAGAACGCTATGAAATTCACCACAAGCTCCGTTATACAGATGTGCAGTTGTCACATTTAAACGTTCTGCTCCCTTTTCTGTTCATTTTACCTATTCTATTCATTTATGCTGGAGATCAGACAAGTTTCTTTTTTTCTTTTAATTTTTATGTAGCTGGAAATTTTTCAAATGTATATTAATTTATCTCTTTGAATTGTATTACAATATTTAGATTTATTTTGGAACTCTAATGTAGTTGTTGTTTTGTTCGTGCTGTGTATCTTAAGTATTTTCTAGCTTAAAATAATTGTATTTCATGCGGTGATCGATTTTTGCCTGACAAAGCTATAGATTTAATTGTTTAATTGATGAAGCAGACTCTCGAGTCCGTCTTCAACAGGCACAGGTATATTGTTTGTCTACCTATCCCTGAACCAGCCAGATCTTTTGTCTATTATTGGGCTAATTTTGCTAGATTTACATGCTTCCAGTTACCTGAAGAAAACAATTTCAGGTCATTGTTGCCACCTCTTATCCTTGTCCTCCTTGTCACTGTGATTGCTCTCTTCATCCACTTCTTACTCTCCCCGAAGGTAGCTCTTTTTAATTCACTTTTTTACCATTAAATTACCTTCTTCTTTTTAATCAGTTTGTGTTTAAGAATTGACATATAGAGAATTAAAAGTGATGATTGAGTAGTAGCTGAATTTATGCAGTGTATAGGAAGCAGACTTGTATTCGAAATCATCTCAATAACAACTAACATTAATCGATAAAAAAAACCTTACTTTCAAACACCCAACCCACCAAGTACCATACTAACTCTCAGTCTTTCATTCATCATCTAAATTCAGCTTCTCTTAATGCAAGGTTTTTGGTGGAAAAGGAATTAGCCATTGAAGTGAAAAGAAATGAAGATGGATCATTCACTAGAAATGATGGAGTAGCTTGAATGGGGTTAGAATGCAGAGGTCTTTCTCTTAAGTTCAAGAAGTCATTAATTTCAAGAATGTTGTGCTTCAGAAATCAACAGAATTTGTTAAGGGGACAAACAGAAATTTCTCCCACCAGAAAAGGTGTTGACTGTGAACTGAACATAGGACAGATTCATAAAGATATCTACCTCTCTATTCTCTTTAAACTGTTATTAATCTCCATATTTCTGCCCCCAATGTTGGCAATTTGCATATACTTAGGTGGTGGGTGTGGGAATGTGAAGGCAAAATAGAAGGAAAATCATTGATAGCATGAACGACTTAAAGCTGCCAGGTTGATCGTGTTCTAATTAGCTTCTAGAGTTTTAACATTGTATTCATAACTAACAATTCAGCTTTTAGAATTCTATATACGAGATATCACTAGCCTAATGTGGTTTCTCTTGGATCCGATTATACTAAAATGGATTGAAGTTTAGCTCATAGTCATCTCTCATTGGAGGAAATTAAGGGCAACTTTTAAAATTAGAGAGGAGGCAGTGTTATTTAAGCATCTATGCACACATCAGAACAAGCCTGTAAACATGGGACAACATTTCTACAAACTGCTAACTATAAATCAGAAACAAGAACGATAAATCCAAAATAATCCCTAAAAGATGCTGTCATCTAATCCTCAAAATTCTATGTTGCTAAGTTAATAGAAGAGAAGGAAATAAGTAAATGATTAAATCATCATAATAAATGATTTTAGAAAGCTAAAAAAATATATGTAGCATGACCTTGAAATATCATAATACTACTACAAGCATGAATTAAGGGAAAACAACCACATAGGCACATAGCAAGCATCGTAAGGAGGGGTCTGCCAAATTAAGGCTGAAGACTACAAGCATGAATTGACATGTCAAATGAATAGCACAAACGCCATATTTTAAATCGTTCATACATGCTTCCATTTTGAAGTGTTTATGTGCAGGGAAGAGAGAAATTAGGAAAAAGAAAGAAGGGAAGAAAGATAGAGAAATTGATAAATATAGTATGTAAAGAGATAAACACAAAAAAAAAATGTGTGTAAGTGGGATGAAAGAGAAATTGAGTTTATAAATATAATTACTCTTAATTCTTAAAAAAAAGATGTATTATTAAAAAATTACCAGTGTGTAATAAAAGTTCCATAAAAGAAAAGTGACCACCTGAGGAGGTGTGGTAATTATGTTCTTTTATATTTCTGGAGTGTATACGATGGATTTCAACTACACCCAATAAGTTTTTCCAAGTAGAACAAAAGCATTCAAACAATTTCCACCAGGAAAAGAAAAAAAAATCATTGTAACAAACAAGAAAACATAGAGGGGTATAAGGGCCAGCAAACAACAAATTTCAAACTTAAATATGAGTTTTGAGTGGACTGAAGTTACTAGCACTTTACACTAGGGAGAAACATTGAAGCCATCACTGAAATCAAGCAAATGGGGAATTGCTCAATGAAGGGTACCACTGGAGAATGTCACCACTCTATTCGTGTTATGTGTGACAGTGGTGCCTTTTTGCAGTTAAAAGCTCCTAAAACAGTGGCTCAAGTGCTTCAACACTACCCGGGTTATGGTATTTTCCGGCAGGGTCATGCTTCAGCACCTTTGCCAGAGCAACAGAGTTTAAGCTATGATCTTTTCTATTTTTTTATTTTTTTGCTCAGCAAAAATAATATATTATAGATGAGTACTAGAGGTACTAAATAATACAGATTTAGAGCCATATTACATGTAGTTTGGGACAGACATTGATACAGTAGCTAAAAGATCCCAAAACTACTCAAATAAGACCTGGAACTAGATTCTATTCCTATGTTGCTGTCCTAAGAAAAACATCTTTGAGATTTGAGGACCATTGATTGAAATGTAGAGAGAAATTTTTTTCCAAACATCTGAGCCATGTCCATAAAATACCCGGGTTATGGTATTTTCCGGCAGGGTCATGCTTCAGCACCTTTGCCAGAGCAACAGAGTTTAAGCTATGATCTTTTCTATATATTAAATTTCTCAGCAAAAATACTATATTATAGATGAGTACTAGAGGTACTAAATAATACAGATTTAGAGCCATATTACATGTAGTTTGGGACAGACATTGATACAGTAGCTAAAAGATCCCAAAACTACTCAAATAAGACCTGGAACTAGATTCTATTCCTATGTTGCTGTCCTAAGAAAAACATCTTTAAGATTTGAGGACCATTGATTGAAATGTAGAGAGAAATTTTTTTTTAAACATCTGAGCCATGTCCATAAAATAAACACTGCATCTTCCATTAGTTTATGGGCTTCAAAAATAGCATTGGAGAAGATGATGTTGTTCCTATGCTTCGAAATCGAATAAGTGAGAGCAAACCACCACCACTGCCATCTTTTTCCCTGCAACCCTACAGAAGCTCCATAGATATGCTGAATAAAGTGCTGACCCGGATGATTCAAGTGGAGCACCAAAAAAGTTGCTGCGACAAAGTCCAACAAGTGGTTCAAAGATCAGAGGAAATGTGCAAATCTTCAGCATGTCATTATGTTGAGAATTTGTCAAATGGGTCAGCGCTTGAAGTGCTGCCAACAGCTAAGAATGGGGTGTGGAGAGTGAAGTTGTTGATTGACCCGAGACAACTTGATTCCCGGAGTTCTATTTTAAATGTCTTAAGTATAGAATTATAAACCATAGCCAGATATATGTTTTCTCATCCAAAAAGTTTTCCACAAAACCAAAGTTCATGTTTCCATATTACAAAGGAGATTATGACAATATTAATTTGCGTCATGACTAGGAAACTGTCTATGGGTGGAGTGGAAAACAAAAGTATTAGTAAGAAGTCACTGCCAGATATCCACCAATAAAAGCAATTGACTTTCGGACTTTGGAGTGATCAGTCACATTGATTGACAAAAACCATGTAACTGAAAAATATTTTTAAAAAAATCACATCTTCCTCAAAGTTTTAGAGTACTTATATTCATATTGATTATTAATTCATCTAGTTCTCCTTCCAAAAAACAAATTAATCTAGTTGAAATTTCTCTAAATAAAAAATCATCTAGTTGAAACATTGTAAACTACAAATGTTTTTATCTCTGTTTAATACACTACAAGAAAAAAATACTAACAATTTCATATTAGATCAACCATTCCCAATGACTTTATATTTTAAATTTAGATGCGCATAACTTGGTTGATGTGATTAAAGTAAACATTGTTATGGAACGAGACCAACACAGATCGAATAGACACTTGGAACATATATATATACTCTTTAAAGCTAAATGAAAACATTTCATGGAAGGTCTTTCAAATTATTTAGTATTAAGGTTTGGTGAAGATGAGAAAGAATATTGGTGAATGAATAATAGATGAAATGGAAAAGCCGAAAGCAATGTGTATGAACATGATTAGGAAGGCATGATTAATGATTGGAGTCAAATGAAAGGCAAGCGAGAGGCACTGCCGTGGTCACTGGTCAGAGAAGGGAAAGGTAGACGCATCCCACAAATTACGACCCTATTATAGAACAAGGAGAATTCCCAACACACAATCCTATTATAGAAATTATAAAACAATCTTCTTGGGTTGCAGTAAATTGACTAAGCTAGCATAAACACAAGCAGTGGCATTAGTTTGCATGCTCATTTTGTATTTGGTATTAAACCGGGGAACAAGTATTCCACACTCTCCGGTGGGCACATAAACATTAAAAGAGTATTAATTGAATATTCTTAACAATATCTTCAGGCCTACCAACCAAGTTCAATTCATTTATAAAGATTTGTGTTGACTAACCTGATTGCAAAAGCAATCTGGACAGCAAGGTCAATGTGTCGAGCTAACAAGAAGATGATTGAGCCACTACTGTTAGGAAGAAGGAAGAGTACCTGCAACAATTTAACATGAACTGACATAAGTTCCATTATCAAAGCTTTCATTCAATACATGCATGTTTTGAATACAAATGTAGTATTGGTTTGTGAAAATGAATCTAGGAAAATGACATATATAAATAGAAAATTACATTAGATGATGTTAATTAATTCTCCTTCATCATGATCATTACGATTAGCATGAACGTCGTCAACTTCTTCTTCTCTGACAACGTTAGGAGTGATTTGTGCGGTCAAAGGACTAACATAGGTGTCCATGTATGAATCATCATCTTCTACATTGACACCAATTGTTTTGCCCTGAAGAACCACGCACCACCTTTCATCACAAGGGTCTTGCACATAAAATATTTGTCTAGCTTGTTCTGCCATGATGAAAGGGTCATTGTGGTAACGAAGTTTCTTTAGGTCTACCAACGTAAATCCTATATCATCGGTGTGCACACCGGTATTGCTGTCAACCCATTTACATTTGAAAACACATACAGTAAATTTCACATAGTTCAGCTCCCAAATTTCTTCAATGAACCCAAAGTAAGGGATGGAAGCTACACAGGGATTGGCGTCATTCACACTTGTGAAGTGTTGAGATTCAGCCCTTAGGGTGACCCCGTTGTTCTGCATTGTACTTTTGTCATCTTGTGCTTTTGTGTAAAATGAATACTTGTTTATGTCGTATCCTTGCCAAGTTATAACATTTCTTTTAGGGTCATCTGCTAGCTTTCTTAATGTTTCCGAAGCATTGTCATCTGCAAAGATTGTATCTTTAAACCAATCACAGAAAGTCTTGTTATGCTTTTTCAACACCCAATTCTTTGACATTTTTGGAGTATTCTGTTTGACTAAAGCTTCATGCTTAAGTATGTATGGCAAAACTTCATTACTGTTGTTCAACACATACAAGTGAGCTTGTAACAAATGTTCTAGACTTGGAGTTATCACATGAAGTCCTCTTGAACCCTTACCACCCACCCTGTCATCATGCCAAGACTCAGGAAGGCCAACAGGTTTAGCCTTCTCAATGTATTCTGAACAAAATTTAATGGCTTCTTCTGCAACGTACCTCTCAACAATAGATGCTTCTGGACGATATAGATTCTTTTTATACCCTTTTAAGATCTTCATGTATCGCTCAACCGGGTACATCCACCGTAGATAAACAGGACCACAACATTTGATTTCTCTGACCTGATGCACAATCAAGTGAATCATGATGTCAATGAAAGCAAGGGGAAAATACATCTCCAACTGGCACAGTATAATTGCAGCCTCATTTTCCAACTCATCAAACTTCACAGGATCAATGACTTTGCTACATATAGCATGGAAGAAAAAGCACAGGTGAGTTATGGCTAACCTGACTTTGTTTGGCAAGATGTCTCGTATAGCCACGGCTAACAATTGTTGCATGAGCACGTGACAATGGTGAGACTTTAACCCTACAAGCTTAAGCTCCTTCAACTGCATAACGCTCTTAATATTTGAAGAGTATCCTTGTGGAACCTTCACCCGACGAAGAAACTGACAAAAACGTATCTTCTCCTTTTTGGACAAAGTATGGCAAGCTGGGGGCAAGTAAATTTTCTTCCCATCAGACCTTGGATGCAACTATGATTGTATCCCTGTATTAGCTAGATCTTGACGGGTATTCAAGCCATCCTTCATCTTGCCTTGAATGTTAAGGAGCGTGCCAATCACACTGTCACATACATTTTTCTCGACATGCATAACATCAATACAATGTCTAACATCTAGATCAGACTAGTACAGAAGATCAAAGAAAATGGACCTCTTCTTCCATATGCAACTCTTACTTTTATCCTTCTTTTGGGTCTTTCCAAATACAGTATTCAGGTGTTGAACCCGCTGATATACCTGCTCACCAGTCAACGGTATGGGCGCAATATCGTGCTCTTGACTTCCATTAAAAGCTTTTTTGAGTCGTCAGTAAGGATGATTGGGTGTTAGAAAACAACGATGCCTACTGTAGACTGTTTTTCTTCCATGTTTTAGTTGTATGTAGCTTGTGTTTTCTTCACAGATGGGGCATGCATGATGTCCCTTAACACTGTAACCGCTGAGATTCCCATATGCTGGAAAGTCATTAATGGTACAAAAAAGCATTGCACGCATTTCAAACGACTCCTTGCGACATGCATCAAACACTACAACCCCCTCGTCCCACAACTTTCTGAGATCTTCAACCAATGGACTTAGATAAACATCAATGTCATTTCCTGGCTGTCTTGGGCCCGATATCATCATAGACAACATCATGTATTTTCGCTTCATGCACAACCAAGGAGGCAAATTGTAAATTACAAGCAGAACTAGCCTTGAACTGTGTTGAGTGCTTAAGGTCCCATATGGATTCATTCCATCACTGGCTAGTCCAAGTCTAAGATTTCTTGGGTCTTTCCCAAAATCCGGATACAAACCATCGATCTTCTTCCACTGCGAGCAATCAACCGGATGACGAACCATTCCATCATAAATCCTTCCATTTGCATGCCATGTCAGGTCTTTTGCGTCGTCCTCATTAGAAAAAAGACGCTTAAACCTTGGAATGATTGGAAGATACCACAAAACCTTCGCTGGGGGGCCCTTGTTGGAGTTTTCATTAGAACTGCTTTCTTCTTCATCCTTCACTTTGTACCGTGAAGTCCCACAGATAGGGCATTTGGACATTTCTTGGAATTCATGCCTATACAGTATGCAATCATTGGGGCAAGCATGAATCTTTTGATACTCCATACCCATCGGACACAATATCTTTTTCGCCTTATATTAAGTTTTAGGCAATGTGTTGTCATCTGGAAGTAGATTGTGCACTACCTCAAGCAGTGAGGTGAAACTTTTGTTACTTCACCCATACTTGGCCTTCACATTAACCAGACTTAACACCGCAGACAACAAGGTTAACGAATTCTTGCACCCCGTATACAAAGGCTTCTTTGAATCACTCTGCAATGCTTCATACATAGGGGCATGTGCTTGCTGGAAAGACTTTTGTCCAAGGTCACGAATCATGTCCTCCAAGCGATCTCCCATTTCTACATCAAACGGTTCAGATTGGGACCCACTCTGCATGTCTGTGACTTCACCATGCCATATCCACGTCGTGTAATTCTTCTTAATCCCATCACACAATAGATGGTCCCGTATGTCGTCCAGTAGTTGTCGTCTTCCATTCAAACAGTTGATGCAAAGACAATAATATTTTCCTTCTTCATTCGGTCGACCTCTTTCTGAAGCAAATTGCAAGAACTGCTTGACGCCATCCTCATATTCTTGGCTCATGCGACTTTCATTCATCCAACTTCGATCCATCTAAGCAATTCCATGCATGAAAATCTCACTTTTTTATTTATAGGTGTGGTCCTATCCCATTTAGGAAGACTGTCTTTTATGTTAGCTTCAAACGTCAGGGTTACCATTATTTAGAAAAATTTGACTAAATTTCGGCAACATTTCGCATTAGTCTCCAAGTACACGACATGACATCAGTGAAATGAATTTCCCAATAATCAAGTATGCACTCAGAGAACAACTTGAAATGCATTGAACTGAAATTTCATCAAATTAATCAAAATAATAATAACCTGACCGAATGAGTCTAACATAAAAATACTAGTCTCCCCAAACTGTCCAAACGGACAATTCAAGACTAAATACAATGACTAATGCAAACTATCTGCAAGAATCATTGCATTCAATCTCAAACGGGAATCTAAGGTTTACTCAGCATGAATAAAAATTGTTTATATAGCAGATTACATTCATGACATAAAAGAACATACAAAAGGTAAATTTCAATTACAAACAAATATCGAAATCAGCAGTTGTTTATGCAACTAATTTGAATGGGGAAACTTTTAGGCGTTTTTGTTGTTATCGTACTCAATTGATTTGTTGCAACGGAAAGAGCTGGTCTCAAGTTTGCTTTCACTCATTTCAATACTGAAAATGAGGATGGAATCAAGAGCAAACCCTACATATTTCTCCTGGGACTACTAATGAGTCAATATACCCTAATTGGGTATGATGCATCAGCTCCATATGGTACATCTTTTCAACTATTTTTCTTCCTTAAATTCCACATAATTTATATGGCTTCGAAAGCTTTTAGAAATTTTCCTTGCTCATGCTTTCCACTTTGTTAATTGACGGAGAAGTCATTAAATGATTTACTACAAATTTGCATTAATTTTCAAACAGAGGAAACAAACGGTGCTGATAGAAATGGACCAACACGAATAATCAGCGCTGTTGGGATATCTATTACAGTTGGATGGGGTTACATAATATACATTATCTTTGCAGTTACTAGCATCCCTTACATTTTGAGTGAAAGTAATGATGCTGGTGGCTATGCCATTGCTGAAATGTTTTATCAGGCTTTCAAGACAAGATATGGAAATGGAATTGGGGGTATTATTTGCTTGGTATTGATCTCTGATTTTGTTATCTCTCTTCATATATCCTCTCTGTTCTGTAATTCTTCTCTCTATTTCTCTATCCTCTATCCTTGCCACCTATATTCTATATTAGAGACTATGGGAGCAGTGCCCATTGATCATTAAAAACCAGCTCAAAAAAACATGGTGGGATAACAGAATCATGTCAAAGCTCCAAGGTTCTATGTTGTTTTACGTTGCTTTTAAGGAATCTGGCAATTCTAAAGAGAAACAGCAGCAGTTATCTAATGCACTGCAGGTGTAGTCAAGGAAAAGGTGGTGTAAAAAGAAAGAAGCCCAACAGGATGGCAAGACAGATGCAGTTAAAGTGATTTCAAAAAGGGAGAAGGAGGCCATTACCGAGAAGCAATGTGAGCTAATAAATCAAATGGGCTTCACCGATGGGGATGACATCCAACAGATCATGGGAATGATGGTAGACATGGAGAACATAGATAATAAGTTGGCAGCTGAGAAGGGAGAAAATACTCTTAATCATGATAATACTTTCCTATAATTGCAGAGGACTGGGTAGGGGGATTAAATGGGCTGGTATTAGAAAGCTTAACCTAAAGCATAAGGTGGATCTTGTGTGCATACAGGAAACAAAGAATGAGAACTTTACCAAGATTATCTGCCAAACCATATGGGGGGATTCTAATGTCTCTTGGGACAGTGTTCCCTCAGTCAGGAAGAAAGCTACGTGGGAAGAGTTCAGGCAGTTAAGAGCTTCTAACCCTGAGGGTTTATGGTGTTTCCTTGGGGATTTCAATAGCATTAGAAGCCAGGAAGAAAGAATAGGCTCTTCTCAAAGGATTGTGGGCACATATGACACTTCTGGTTTCAATGAATGGATATCTGACATGGAGCTCCAAGAAATTAAAAGCTTTGGTAGCAGGTTTACTTGGTTTAGGCCAAATGGATCTGTAAAGAGTAGACTTGACAGGTGTTTGGTTTCATAACAGTGGCTATCTAATTGGCCTGATTCTTCACAACATGTAATCCAAAGGGATTTTTCAGACCAGTGCCCAATTATTTTGAAAACAAATATGGTGGACTGGGGTGCTAAGCCCTTTAGGGTGATAGGAACAACATATTTGACTGTCATTTGCAGACTTTTCCAAGAGTATCAAACACAAACAGTATGAAAGAAAGATGGGAACAACAAATATGCACAGCAATTCCTAGCATCTGGTTATAATGTAGGCAATTGACATATTTGACTGTTTTTTGCAGACTTTTCAACCAAACTTCAAAATAGTTTTATCTACTGCTAAAAATTGATCAAAACCTAAACAATTTAGAACTAGACAAATATTTGGCAGGTCTAAAAGCATTCTTCCCACGAACCAAATTGAAAAGAACAAAATTATGTTACACAACAGTTTGCTCCATACCAAGAAGCAATTATAAAATAAGAAGGCTAACAACATACTCTCACATTTTTTTCAACACATTCTCCAAATTTAAGCGAGTCTCACAAAGCGATGTAGACCTCACCCCCTATTTTTTCGTTTTCTAAAAATCCCTTTTAAGGGTTACTTCATCATGCATTAAGCATGTTGTCCCATAACAAGCTTTTCTTTTTGTTTGTGTTTTTCTTCTTTCTTCCATTTTTTTTTCTTTTTGTCTACTTATTCTTCATCATTTCTTCAAACGTTCCTCATCTCCTTTTCTCTCTTCTTATTCTCAGTGCAGCTGTTCTTCTTCTTCATGCGTTCAATGTGTCTTGTGCTCTGATTATTCACAATTTCAGAATTTGGCTCTCTGTTTTTTTAGAATTTCAGAATTTAGTTCTCTGGTCTTTTAGAATTTCAGAATCATGTTGTTCATGCTTTATTGAGGAGATGGGAGCTTTGAAGAATATGGGGTGCGAGTGGAACTTTAAATGGAGGAGGTACCTATTCGACAGTGAGATTGATATGGCAGCCATCTTTCTAGGTGAGGTGGAAGGCACCCAAATACAAATTAACAGAAGAGATGAGTGGACTTGGCTAGCAGAAACTAGTGGTCAATATTCCACAAAAAGTTCCTATGATGAGATGTGGGGAGCTGATATAGAAGGCAATCAATTGCAGGAGCTTAAAGATATATGGAAGTTAAAGATACCACCTAAAGTTGCAGTCTTTGCATGGAGACTGATTAGGGATAGGCTGCCAACTAAGTCAAATTTGACAAGGAGACATGTGGAAATCAACGATTCATCTTGTCCGTTTTGTAGAAGGGTTGAGGAGGACGCTGCTCATTTGATCCTCCACTGTGATAAGATTCTACATTTGTGGTGGGAATGTATGTCGTGGGTGAACATCTTAGGTGCTATCCCGCAGCACCCAAGGCAGCATTTCTCCCAACATGTCGAAGCTTTGGGTAGAGGAGGCCAGGATAATAGATGGAAGTGCTAGTGGATGGCCTTTACACGGTCAATGTGGCAGCAGAGGAACAAGATTATTTTTTCTAATGAGACTTTTGATGGCAACAAACTATTGGAGGAAGCTATATTTCTACTGTGGACCTGGCTGAGGAACATTGAGGAGAATTTTACTATCCCCTTCAGTCACTGGTCGTCAAATTTATCATCAGCTTTTGTATAATAGTGGGGGGGAATATAAATAGCTGCAATGGCAACAATCATATACTGTATTTTCTTAGTTTCTGGTTCCCATCAAGACTGATTAAAGTCTAACTTTGGAACTAGCTCACTGATGTATCATGCTATTTGTATCCTTAGTACCTCTGGTACTTCATTATCAATATAAATTATCTTTGCTGATAAAAAAAATGTTGTTCATGCTTTTTTTTAGTAAACCTATAATGTTGTTCCCAATTCTTTTTCTCTGGTGCTGCTGTGTTTCTGATTAATAATATATATTTTCTGCCTTCCAAAAAAAAATTTGAGTTACACAATATTTTTATATTTGACTTGAACAACAATATTCTAAAAGAAAGAAACATGAATAAAGATAGAAGGCCAAGCTAAAGTTTTGGGTAATTAGGTAAAGGAAGAAGGAAAATATTTGATCAGGTAAAGGAATTGGAATGAATTCTGCAACTCTTGTAGTTACATGGGGGTGGCTTGACAATCTGAAAACCATTCTTGAATAGAAAACCCTTCATGGCTGTGAAAAAAGGTTGAGGTGTATGCTTTTGTTGGGATATGCTTGGAAATAGGTTTTTAAGTTTTTACTACTTGACTATCAATTGAATCAGTTACTTGGAAGAGATTAAACACCACTATGAGGTCTTCGTTGAAGATGTTAACCAGATTGAATCTGGTTGTGTGCCTTTACCATCTTATAATTCTTATGCAGAAGGCTCAACAAGCCATGCTAGTGATGAAGGAGCTGGCAAGAAGGGAGGCCACTCTTGGAATAGTAACAATGAATCTAATCATTGAACTAAGGCTTCAAGATCAGATCAGGAACGGCGAAAAGGTATTGCATGGACAGAGGATGAACACATAATTAAGCCTATAGTTAAAATATCATAGCACCACTTTTCTATTGTTTAAAACAGTCCTATTTAGCAAGACAATATATAATTTTCTTTTCCTTTTACTAGGTTTGATCATCATCCCTATTATACACAAATATATGCAGGAGCCTGTGTACTTTTTTTTTTATCAGCAAAGATAATATTTTATAAATATGGAAAGGAGTACCAAAGGTACTATAATACAACAATATGACTACCATAGGAATGGTTCCAGAATCAGACAGAACTAGTCTGACAGGGAACCATTATATGGGTACTAGTAAATATACATGTATTAGTCAAAAAGTTCTATCCTCTACTGATGCAAAAGCCCTGTGTAATGCTACTTGACCATTGATTAAAAGGGAGGCACTATAATGGGCATTAATGCTTACCTCGAGCAAATGGTTGAGGCTTCTGATCTGATTTCTTTGGAGACGACTGTTCACTTCGCCATATCAACTTAGAAAAAGAACTTATTGTCGAAAATGTTGCAGGTACAACTTTAGACAAGATAGCTCCCAATCCTGAAATATGAAGTATAAACCCTTCAAAATTCTAATTCCAATCGAGCAAGTCAAACTCAAAGGTGGAAACATATCTTGGCCCTTTTATATACAGATTCATCAAAGATCATATAAAGTATAAACACACTCATACAAATTGTGTTTCGCTACGACTTACAACATTAGTGTCTTTTATTTCCTTTATTTCATCCTAACTCCATTGACATTTAGATAACATCCATTGAGTACAACCCCAAGTGCGTGCTTGATTGCGTGGTACATGTTTCATACTCTTGCCATTTTAACAACATCTTACAATGTAATGCTCTGTTTGGACAAAATATAATGAAAAAAAATATTTTTTTTATGAAAAATAATTAATCTAACTACAAATAGTTCAAGAGGCAGAAAATGTTTCATTAAGCTTTCTATTTTTTACTGTAAATTAAAATTTTAGGGAGGTGGAGTGTGTTTGTATTTTTGGCAGAAAATGTTTGATTAAGCTTTCTCCGTTAGTTACTTACACCATTGACCGAAATCATGCCATAGTCAAATAACATGAAGGTTCAATCCAGAAATCAAGTGGATAGGGAAAGAGGCAATCACAAGTCTATAGGCCTTAGACAAAGGTTCTCCTAATCCAACAATGCTTGCGAACCCAAAGACTTCCTACCAAGGTAACAAAATGACAATTGGTTAGCCATGTATGCAACCTTTCACAATAATGTTAAATACACAATATCCAAAATCATACTAATTATACCTCAAGTTTTTCTCTTTTGGAAAAGATATGGCTAATGAGACGACCGTCTGGCAAGATAACAATAATCCAAATTACTCGTTCAACATTCCTATAATCCTGCAATCATGAGGCAATGAGGCACACACAATTCAGTAGTGCTTTTAGAAACAAAGTACAACAAATCCTCCTACCAAATCAATAAAAAATTATAAGGGTAATGTACCCACACACAGGACAAAAAAGGCACAGCAAACAAAGATTATGGTAACATTATATATAAGAAGAAAAAAATATTCATATGCACATGTGAGGTTATCTAGCTATGATAGCTTTAAGATAAACAATAACAAGAGGGTATATATAGGAATCAACTCATGCATCCAGCTCCTACAAGACCTGATATGTTCTATTCAAAATGTGAATATGAACGTGGCAAAAATAGGCTAATGTAATTAGTTAATCAAAATATACGTTAGGGAAATTATTTTCAAAGAAAAATATTTCTGCTTCTAATTAATTATTAAAGCATTATGATCCTTTAAACTGCAGCAGTTGTTAGTTTGCATTTTGTACCACCTTGGCAGTGCTTAGTCTTCTCGTCTATCTATGGTCAACAAGGTCAAAGTCTGCAACATATAATTGAAGAACAGATTTGAATCTGCAATAATTTTAGTCATTCACCTCTTTCCTATGTTTCTCTCCTAACATTCTTATAGAATCTGACAGTTTGTTGGTGCAGTAGCTTCATGCATGCTACACATCTTTTTTTTTTTGGAAAGCAGAAAATATAGTATATTTTATTAATCAGAAAAACAGCAGCACCAAAGGTACTGCTGGTGACATTTACATAAGTGCAACACAACTATTATACCACCCTCCAATACAAGATTAAAAAGCCAACATTGACCCAACCACATTACTAGATATGTATAATCTTAGTTGTGGCATAGCTTTGCCAGTACTAATTACTAAATGTCACAATAGCATTGTTAACTTTCTCTCAAATTAAACAACACCTACTCTACAAATGACACATGGTGGTCCAATAAACCTCAAATACAAAGTGAAATTCTCAGCCCTGAATTTTCAATTTTTCAACATACCTATAACCATGATTCGATTTTATCATAAGCTAAACTAAAGTACAGAGCATCAACATAGCTTCTTTATATTCATAATCACTTTTCTTTGTGTATAAAGAACAAGCTCAAGAGGTTGCTCCTGTGTGTATAAAGAACAAGCTCAAGAGATTGCTCAAGAGGTTGGCATTAACAGATCCAGTTAAACTGTTACAAGAACACAATAAGGGTAAGGGAAACTTAACTAAGGAGAAGAAGCACAGAGTTGTCACGATGCTCGAGTTAAATATGAGATACCCTAGCCATGTTTAGTTCACTAAGTGTGCGATATATGAATGCAATCAAATATTTATACAGGATTAGACGAAACATACCTACGTGAGGTGGCAAAGGAGAAAAAGTACAGACTTGTGACGATGCTCGAGTGCGACGAACACGATGCTCGACCTTAGACAAAACAATTGTCAGATGGAGAACAGACAGCTTCAAGGTAGATGGAGAACAAAGAGAGCAAGAAAGCTTAGATGGAGAAGAAGATAGAGAGAAGGAGAAGACAGCGCGAAGGAGACGAAGCATACCTAGGTATGGTGGCGAAGGAGAAGAAGCAGAGACTTGTGATGATGCTCGAGTGCGACGAACACGATGCTCGAGCTTAGACAAAACGATGGTCAGATGGAGAACAGACAGCTTCAAGGTACATGGAGAACAAAGAGAGCAAGAAAGCTTAGATGGAGAAGAAGACAACGAGAAGGAGAAGACAGCGCGAAGGAGACGAAACATACCTAGGTATGGTGGCGAAGGAGAAGAAGCAGAGACTTGTGACGATGCTCGAGTGCGACGAACATGATGCTCAGATGCAGACAGGGACCTTGAAGGTAGACGGAGATTAGAAGAAGAAGAGAGCGCGGAAGCTTAGATGGAGAAGAAGACAGAGCGCGAGCTTCATAGGGCTCACCATATTTTTTAAAATATAAGTTCAACATCGGTTTTTTTTAAAAAAACTGATGTTAACAACATGATGTTAAGGTTAACATCAGTTTTCTGGAAAAAAAAAACCGATGTTAACATATCAAACGTTAACATCGGTTTTCTCAAAACTCGATGTTAATAAACTTATGTTAACATCGGTTATTTGGAAACCGATGTTAACTAATAAATGTTAACATCGGTTTTTCCAATAACTGATGTTAATGCATTTCGTTAACATCGGTTTTTCACAAAATCGATGTTAACGTATACACGATATTTATAATTATGCCACCGCGCATATGTTAACATCGGTTTTTTAACAACCGATGTTAACACACCGATGTTAAATCTGCTTTTTGTAGTAGTGTCTAATTAACTCCAACATAAACATAATGAATGAAAATTTAAATATTAGTTTTAAGAAACGTATTAAAAAAATTTATTCAAATAATTCATATAATTTTATAAAGATATTTAATGCATTTTGATTAAAACCATTGAATCAGAAAAACCTTTGAAATAAAATGTATTAAAAAATAGAAATTGCAGATTTCGGCTAATCTACACATCTTTATATATGAAAAAAAAATCTCAATGCTTTAGGAATATGTATTTTTTTCATTAAAATTATGATACAAGGTATGTCTAATTTTTTTTCTTATTTTAATTTTTTGTAAAAATAAGAAAATTATTAGATTAAAAATTGTCAAAGCAGCGTGTTTTTTTCTGCATATATAATTCATTTTTCTGGTTTAGTCAAAATCTGTTAGCATATTCTGTTGTGTTTTTTATTGCTGTTTGCTTTTGTTTGTGTGCAGGGAATGTGGCTCTTATTTGATTAGAACCAATAGATACGAAGGGAGAAATAAAAAGAAATTAGAAGTGTGTTGATCGGACATTTGCAATTTGTGGGATCATATGACATGTATGTTAAAAACAATGTACTTTACAAATTGAGACCTGTTTCTTTGAATTTAAAAGCTCAACTAATATTAAGAATCAATATTGGTCATAGAGCTTGAAGAGTTGATGAACTTGAAGAAAAGCTAAACTTGATTCTTAGAGAAAATATTCCTTATTAAGTTTGGCCTGATTAGGCTTATCTTTACTCTTTGCTATAAATGATTTTATTGCATTTTTAATAAGACTATTATTTGAAAATAATTGATTTATAAGATTATTGCTTAGAAATGAATAATTTGGGATCATAAATCATTTTTGGATTGCAAACATAATTTCGTAATTAAAGACAACCAACATAACAAGAGACATCACAATAAGATTCTCTACATGCACAAGTAACGAGAAAGTAGTGGGATTTCGTGCTATTTCATAACTACGTATATTAATCTTAATGACAGAGAAATCTCAGCCACCAAGATATTAATAATATTATACAATAGTGTTGTTGATAATAAGAAACGTTCTAAGTCGCCCACGACTTCATAAAGCATTGGTCAACGGGTGTACCTTAAGGTATAAAAACATCATTAATAATAAATTAAGACGGAGGAATATAACCCATAAATTTTGAATTATTAATTAATATAATTTAAAAATGATTTGGTGGATGTCGTTAGCCTTTTCTTTTTTGGGTAAATAATGTTATTAGCTTCATGCATGATATTTAAGTGGTATTAATAAAAAATATTATTATAAAAAAAATATTTTTTTGGTAAATGAGTCTACAGGGTCAATTAATAAAAAAAAATCATGTTTAGCAATTTTATAAATTTTTTGCTTCTGGAATTAAAAGTTGATTATGAGAATGTAACATTTTGATGTTTGTTATAAGTTTTAAAATATTATTCTCGAATGCTGTTGATTTCCGGAAAAGTTTTAATTTCCATTTTTTCTATGAGTTTTTATACTTTTTTTTCATGAAGAGGGATAAAAAAATTAATATTCCCATGAGAATAAGGAAAGTTAGAAAAGTACACTAATTTCCTTTTTTATTTTTATTTAAATTATTTTAATTTTTAAAGGATATTTCCGATAATATTAAAATATAACCGAACACATTTTTAAATAAGTTAGATTGTAATTTTGGTTCTTCTATAATTTTAAATATGTAATTTTGGTTCTCCTATTTTTAAGTAAGAGTCCCCTTAACACACTTGCTTTGTTTAGTTTAGTTAAATATATTAATATTATTTTTTATGTGTCATTAGTCAAGAGTTATTATTTTATTTTAAAATTATCAAAATTGATAAATTAAAAAATATTTAATATAAATATTTTTAATTTTTATATCATTTTATATGTTTTTATTTTAAATAGTTTACATATTTTATTTTTATTATACCAATTTATAATTAAATTTCATAAATTAATATGTAAATCATTTACATAAACATTTTTGTGAATTTATTTTAATGTACATATTATTTTTACTCTAATTATATATACAAAATTAAAAAATTTTATATATTAAATATATTTTAATTTATAAATTTTGATAATTTGAAGGGAAAAAAATAACTCTTGACTAAATACATTGAAAATAATGTAAATGTAATTAGTTAAACAAAACAAGTGTCGTAGTGATTTTTTGTTTTCTCTATATATAAATGGTAATGAATTTATATTAAAATAATTTTTATTTTTCACTTCATTTTATTTTTTCCCCACATAAGTGTCATGCCATCCAACTAACTAAATGACCAAAATTGCTTATTTTGGAAAATAAAAGGACTAAATATCTTGATTTTAAAATATGAAGATTAAAATTATATATTTGAAAGTATATGAAGACTAAAATTATAACTTACCCTTTTAAATATACACTTGAATAGTCATCATATTCTTGAGAATGTGATTTCTGAAAATATAATATGATACCTTGAAATCATGTGTCTTTTGTAGACAACAATGTTCATATTCGGAACAAATTTAAATATATAAATGGGATAAAATCTTCACTTTTATAAGTCAATTTTGATTAAATCCTCATATTTTAATATGATATCAATATTTATCCTAACAATTATTGATGGTCCAATTGAGTCGTTAAATGATCACTTACAAATATTTAATCTTCTAATTTTCATGTTTGAGATATTTTATCCTTGATGTGAAAAAGTGTGTTAAAGATCAACTAATAATATGATAAAATTAAGTGGAAAAAAAAAAGTCATCTTATCAGCCGACTTGATAAGATTATAGGCCCTAACCAAATTCTAAGAATGACATTTGCTCTAATGTAGCATTTAGCGTTTGGTACGTAAAAACAGCCACCAGAGAATAAAATTTTATTGTATTCAACAAACAAAAATAAAAAAATGATTTCTGAATCTGAAAATCTTAATCTGTAAATAAGTGGGAATAAAACTTTCTGTTTCATAGATAAGAACAAAACATTTTCCTAGTAGTTGCCTATAACTTTCCCATGACAGTAAACATATCACTCACATGAAAGTTTAAATAACAATTAAGTATGCTTCTTTAATTTTTTTTTCAAAAAAATTATTCCTAAAAATTTCATTCCCAAGACAGTTACGAGTAGATACTGGATGGTCCGAGACTCCGAGGCATTGTTGCAACGTCGAGGACAGACAAAGCAATTTGATGGGCCCCACACCAACCACAAAACCCTCCTATAATTAATTATAACACAAGTAATATTATCAACGGGGCAGCATATTTACATTATCTGAATCATGACACGAAGCATTGCATGTATTTGATATTTGACCTCAGCAAGATTCTTACATATCACTCTATGACATATTGACATGCCATATATTATATATAGATACAAAAATAACAATATCCTCATGTATCATTGTATATAAACTTTGACTTTGTAATTTTAAAAGAAATTTATTGGAGTATACCATATGAAAAACAACGTGGAAACCAATCCATGGCCATATGTTCTGCATAAGTTCTTTCCAATTGCAACTCTCACCAGACACAATAATCCAAAAGTTGTTTGTTCATCGGCTGCTTAAACATGCCAAGTTATCTGTCTTCCCTCTAATCACTTTCTCTGCCATAATTTTTCTTATCTATGCTGATAGTATTATCTACCATGATTCATTACACTCAGCAACTAATAAAGAAGCTACAGAGAAGTTGGAAGTTCACAATCACAGAACAAAAGAAGAAATAAGGTCAACACTTGTTCTCATACCTTTACATTCCATTCGAGAGAAGGATGAAGCTGATAGTCAAAAACAGAAGGCTCTAGTCACCCCATTAAATGTCACAGAAGAAGAAAGACAAACATGGTTTTGACAATAGTTGCATAACTTCAAGATCCTCAAGTCAAACAAACAACTTAACACAACAATTTCATGAGTTTTGGGATTTTTCGACCACGAATGCAAGGCTCAGTTTTTCATGACTTGGATTTCCCCCCTGCAAGTTTATTTGGAGGGAGAGAATTGCTTCCTGTGGAAAGCATTTTCAAGAACCATCCTAAGGCATGTCTGACAATTCTATCAAGAACTTTGGACACCAAGCATGGCTACAGGATCCTGAAACCACTGCTTGATCGTAGGTTCAAAGTGCAGGCAATGGCCCCAGACTTGCCATTTTTGGTCAAGGGGACTCCGGTCGAAGCTTGGTTTCGTGAGCTAAGGAAGGGTAGAAAGGACCCCAGTGAGATTCCTTTGTCTCAGAATCTATCTAATCTGATAAGACTTGCAGTTCTGTACAAATATGGTGGTGTCTACATAGATACATACTTTATACTTTATAGTTCTAAAACCCTTTCTAACAGGGTTAAAGAATTCTATTGGGGCGCAGAGCATGAATTCAGGTAAGCACTGGACTAGATTAAATAATGCAGTTCTGATTTTTGATATTGGACATCCACTTCGGCACAGATTCATCAATGAATTTGCCTTGACTTTCAATGGAAACAAATGGGGGAATAATGGTCCCTACCTGGTTTCCAGAGTGATTAAGAGGCTGTTTAAAAGACATGATTTCAACTTTACAATCTTGCCGCCTATGGCCTTTTATCCAGTGGATTGGAACAAGATAAGTGGGTTCTTTACAAAACTGAAAACTCAGGGAAGAATCAAGACGGGTAGAAGCCAACCTGCTTCAGCTCAGTGGGAAGACTTATGGGATTCATCTATGGAATAAACATAGTAGCAGATTGACAATTGAAGATGGAAGTGTCATTGGAAGACTTATATCAGATTACTGTGTCATTTGCAACCATAAATACTCCTCTTATTTAATAGTTGTTGAAATGAAAAAGGTGGAGATTTCATCAATCAGGGGAGACATGTTAACCTGTTGAAGAGTAAGACTATCAAGAGAAGAAATTTCTTTTGCATACCTATTTTTTATTCTTCCCACTGTACAGGAAACACTCTAGCCAAACACAAATAAATCAGCTAGTAAAGGAACTGGTTCCAGTCTTCCATGATATTGATTTTCTACCTTATCAATAAAAACAGCTTAAAATCCTATACTAACAGCAATTTCCATCAATTTTTGTAACTGAAACTCTACTGCAACCACAATGCATATGCAATTTAAAACCACATAGCAATCTAAACCCTAGGTAGCATTTATCAGAATCTAAAATTTCCACATTTTTTACAAAATTAACCCTGGCAATCTACTGAAAACTTTTTTCTAGTCAGTTTGGCTAACTGTGGTATTTACAATCTAAATGCCAAAATCTCCAACCATACATATCCACCATTTGAGGCTATGGCTAACCCACTTTCTCTACCAGTTCTTGACAAATGGGTGGTTTGAATCTGCATGATTACTGCCCAAGGATCCTGGAATTCATTTCTGAATCATTGCCACAGAGATATGCAATTAATTATTAGGGAGTTACTGTAATACTCAATGTTTTGCCAAGCTAGTATGCTCCATTTCAAATAATCTCCTAAGGGATGTGTTTTCTCCTTACCTCAATAGAAACAAAGTTATACTTCTATAAGCTGAGGATAATGGAAAGCAGCTGAAGATAACACAGATGATGAAGACATATACAAGTAACTTTTGGTGCTTTGTATTCTGCCTGATATATTCCTCTGATCTTCAAAGGCAATAAATCGGTGGACCTCTACATCTCTTTCCTAAGTAGATTTTATATGACGAGTCCAAGATTACTCCAAGTACAACGCAAATAAATAAAATTGATAAGTTTCTTTACTCCTTTTATTTATAAGATCTAACATAATGAACAAAAACTAAGAAGGCAAGCACCATTAGAAAAGAATTAAGATGACTGCACTTTCCTTTTGGAGCTAACATACAAAAACACAATATTAAACCTAAGCCCCTAGTTGAACAACGAAGAATTACTGTATAAAAACTGTATAAGGGCAGCATGTGTATTGTGGCCAGGTTTAATCTGGTAAAATAGAACCTTTCCGGTGTTAAGATTTAAGAGACACTCACTACTTCCCTTTTCTCATGTCGCATACTACTAACATCTCATACTTTTCTTTAACATGGGCAGAAACCCTTAGTCCACAATGAGAAAATACAAAAAAGTCCAACGAAGCACAAATCCTAAGCAAAAACCACCCTATATTTTTCTCTTTTTAATTATTATTGCCTTTCCAATCCCCAGCCCCAAAACTCTAAAGCAAGACTGTTCATAACATTAATGTATAAAGAAGAGCAATAAAGCAAGTGACCTCAATGAAGGACAATAAAAATAGAAACTGATATAACATAAGCAAAACCCAAATTGTGTATGTCACAATGGAATCATATATCAACAACTAAACCATGGAAAGGCTCAAAATTACAATTCACCACTAAAATCAACCCGAGAAAAGGGACTCGTCGATTTCAATCTTCACCACCTCATTATCTTCGAACTTGTCTTTCTTGGAAGGTGCCGGTGGAGCATAAGGCCTTGGTGGTCCTCTACCCTTCTTCTTGTCCTTTGGCCTCGCCTAATAATAATAATAATAATAATAATAATAACAACCCATCAAATAACATCATATTAGAACACAGAAAAACACAACATGAAAAACTAAAAAGTGGATTTTTTTTTGAAGAAAAGTGAAAATGGGATAAGAAATTTACATTTCCAAATGAATGGGCGAAGCGCTTTCCCTTGGCAGTTTTCCGGTCCCCTCTGCCACAGTACACTGGGAGAGAAAGAAAGAAACGCAAAATTGGGAAATGGGGTGTTAGAATTCATACAAAATAAAGAAAATTTAACAAAAAGTTTGATTTTTTTTTGTTGTTGTTGCAGAAAGTACCAGAAGGGGTTGGGGAAAGAGTGGAGGTTGCAGAGGCTGAGAGAGAAGCGAAGGAAGTGGAGAGTGGTGAAGAGAGAGTTTGGGAGTGAGAGAAGGAAAGGTGAGAGGTGGAACTGTGCAATTGAACGGAGAGTGGAGGAGGTGATGCTAGCAGTAGAGACGCCATGGCTGAGGATAACTAAAGAGATAAGGTTTGAGAAGGAGTAAAAGAAATAGAGTGACGGTTTTTGCCTTGTTCTAATAAAGTGGAGCTAAAGTGGTGTTGTAAAACAACGAGAAATCCTAAAAAAAAAAAAAAAAGTACTTTATGCGGCGATGACTGACAGCATTTTAGTGTAAGAATTTATTTTGTGCTTTTGGATATTTTTTGTTAGTGGTATAATGTCATATACATTTAAGAATTTTGTTCATTTATTTTTATTTTAGTAGTAGAATCCAATTTAGATTTTTATATTGCTTTTGTGGGTTTCATATTTGAAATTAGGAAAAATAATTTTAGTGAAAAAATTATTTTGGGTTCTTAGATTACAAAGTCTTATAATGTCATTTAGGAGGCAAGAATTTTATTCATTTTTATTTTGCTTTAGTGATAGATTTCAATTTGAATTTTTGAGTTGTTTTTGGGTTTCACATTTAAACTTAGTTAGGAAAAAAGACATTAAAAGTTTCAAGAAAAACAAATGAGTTCTTGAGAGTTATTCTTAGGGATGACAAAACGAGTTGGGACAGGCGAGTTTGCCCGCTAACTGCTATCAATTTGACGAAATGGAATAAAAATTTTAGCCCACCAACCTATCGTGACCTGTCCTACCTAACCTGTCAACCCGTTGAGCCAAAGATGGGATAGGTGGGTTGGCCCAATAGCCCACAATTAGTATTTTGTGTGATTTAAAATTTTAAGACTAGTTTGTTATTTTAAATATTTTGTATTATTAATTATTTATTAAGAGTATTTTTTAAAAGGCAGGCCAGCCTGCCAATTCATTAGCCCACCTTCAGGGCAAGCCAGCATGTCTATTCCATCAAGTATGAGCGGGTTAGCCTGCCCCACCCCGTTTTGTCATCCAAGTTCTTCCCCTAGAACCCAACCTTTAGCATGAAGAACTCTTAATCAGGAATAGTGATAATTCTGATGGACAAAGGTTCTTAAGTTCAAAAACTCATCTCAAGAACCCTTATCAAAGATGCTCTTAGGGAAAGAGAGATTAAAAACTAATATATATATATTTTTTTTTAAAAAAAGAGGAGTTCTTGAAAGTTCTTCTCTTAGAATCTAACCTCTAGCATGAAAAACTCTTGTCGCAACATGCCCTTTCGCGGGCGTGCGAGGCGAGGTTCTCGAGTGCGTTTTCCAAAGGAGAAAAATGCACGGAGTCACCACCAACATTTATTTGTGGAAAACATCGGAAAAACCGAAGGAAACCGGTCATAAAGAATATTTCAAGTTCGGGAGTTGTATTTACGTTTGAGGAAGGTATTAGCACCTCTCACGTTTGTCTCAAAGGACAACAATCTTATTTTTAGAATTGTGGAAATTGTGTTACCTTGACTTTTATTTCTTTTTATTTTTGAGGTCGACAAAAACGGGGCTCTTGCTCCTACGCACCCTCCATCGAAGAGGAAATCAGACCTACGTAGTTCTTTTTAAGGGTGAATCAAGCGATTCTTTTTACTTGGAAGGTGATCATTTTAAGGCGTTGGACCTTAAAAATGATCTATTTACTTGGTAAGAAAAACTGAGATATTGAACTTTCAAATCCTTTTTAGTGATTTTTTTGTGGACGAGCTTGACTTTGCGGGTTGATTTTAGCCTTAGTTTCACTTTAGTTATTAGTCAATTCAATTAAGAAAGAGAAATCCCAAAGAGAAACGTCCGATTGATTTTTCCGCTTTATTTTACTAAAAGGTATTTTTTGATTATTATATTATTATTTTACCTCTTTTTTGATTTCCAACGTGGTTACGGCACGACCGAACAGTCGGATTTCATTTTAACAGAATTTAACGGATATTACAAATCAAATGATCGGTGGAAATTTATTTTATTTTTTGATTAAGCGAGAAATGACTTAAATAAATGACTGAAACACGTCAAAAGGGGGTACGGAAAGTAAATGAAACGAGAATAAAAGTACACAAAACAAATGGGGACCACGACGGGTACATAGACTGAATTGAAAAGCTCGATTTGGAGTACTTACCGGTTGAAGATCGAAGAACAATGAAGAACGAATGATGAATGACGAAGAACGGTTGAAAATCTTCGCGTAATTACCCACAGAAACGTTACGGAAGCCCCTCGGCTTAGATTTTCTTCACGGAAACAATTTTCCTCAGCAATTTCAAGTGAATATGAAGTGCCAAGAAGGCTGAACCCTTTTCTTCTTCACTCCTCCCCCTATTTATAGCAAAATAGGGGAGGAGCTTGCCACCCAGCTCGCCCAGGTGAGCCAGGTTGCTTCCTCCAGAAGCAACCGTCTTCTGGAGGAAGAATCTGGAAGGCCCAAGTGGGCCTGGTTGCTATTTGCACTTTTTTTTACTAAATACACCCCCTTTTACTTTTTTTGGTGATTTTTTTTCCGTAACGTTACAAAACTTTATGAATTTCGTAACGATACTTATTTTCTTTCCGTAAGGTTACGAAACCTTACGGATCATGTAATTACTCTTTTTTAGCTTTCGAAAAAGTTACGGAAACTCACGGATTGCGTAACAATACTTCCTTTTGATTTCCGTCACGTTACGGAATTTCACGGATTGTGTAACAACACTTCCTTTTGATTTTCGGCACATCTCAGGACTTCACAAATTGTGCAACAAAGGGTGCCAAGTACTTTGAAGCGATCAATTAAAGGTTGCATGCCATCAAGCAATAGTCCCCGGGCGAAATTAGGGTATGACAGTTGCCCCTCTTTACTTACCTTTTATCGGAGATAAGAGGAAAGCAAAGATAAAACACTGATTTCGTCCATTTTCGCCCTTTCCGTGATTAGTCTATGACGACTCCCGTCTCTCCTTCTCCTTTTTTTCTGCACAACACAAAACAAAACACAAACAACCAAAACACCAATAACATAATATACATATATACACATGTTTGGCGAAGGAACCGATCGGGAAAATAACAAAAACCACATTTCCCAATCACCGAAGGCTCCGCACTTGATGGTGGAGGACGCATGAACTGCGCTAGGCAATCAATTGATGGGTCTCCGAACAAGATTTCGAGGGTGGAGGATAGGCGAACAACGCTAGGCAATCAATTCGCTGGGTTCCAGCCTCGATGGTGGAGGACACATGAACAGCGCTAGGCAATCAATTCATGGGTCTTCGAATAAAAGTGGAGAATGGAGGATAGGCGAACAACGCTAGGCAATCAATTCGCGGGGCTCCAGACTCGATGGTGGAGGATGCATGAATGACAATCAATTCATGGGGCTCCGAATAAGATTTGAGGGTGGAGGATAGGCGAACAGCGCTAGGCAATCAATTCGTGGAGCTCCAGACTCGTTGGTGGAGGATGCATGAATGACAATCAATTCATGGGGCTCCGAATAAGATTTGAGGGTGGAGGATAGGCGAACAGCGCTAGGCAATCAATTCACGGGGCTCCAGACTCGTTGGTGGAGGATGCATGAATGACAATCAATTCATGGGGCTCTGAATAAGATTTGAGGGTGGGGGATAGGCGAACAACGCTAGGCAATCAATTCGCGAGACTCCAGACTCGTTGGTGGAGGATGCATGAATGACAGTCAATTCATAGGGCTCCGAATAAGATTTGAGGGTGGAGGATAGGCGAACAGCGCTAGGCAATCAATTCGTGGGGCTCCAGACTCGTTGGTGGAGGATGCATGAATGACAATCAATTCATGGGGCTCCGAATAAGATTTGTTGGCAGGACCGAATGGTCCACCAGTTTTTTCCTACCTAAAAAGGGGAATCATGCTTTTTGCAAAGAAAAATAAATCATTCGCGAGAGCACTATATCTTAGAGAAACAATATACTCGTACCAAAGGTAATTTTCCTTGTAACTGAAGATGAAGGGCAGGATGTCAACATTTAGCTTTTAAATGAACATCCAGGGGAAACATCGGGTTAAGCTGAAACTGGGAATAAATCACTCATAGTTTATAAAAACTCACGCAGGCAAGTGTTTTACCCTAATCCCAAACCATAACTGCACCATGACTTTATTTTGCACACGGTTTCCTATCGAATCAAAAGATCACACACACGATCATGGATCAATAGGATTTTCTCGAGGGTAGTGTTTTTGGAGAGGAAACTGGGTGTTTCGGTCTTTTCCTATTTGTTTAAGTGGGACGGGATATCGCCAGTCGAGAATGACTTTGAATGGCAATCCCAAAGGAAGAACCACCAAAAAATGGGTTTTCCTTTGTCGGCAGTCATTTACCTTGCCGAAAATTTATCTGGTCTGAAGATCTTCTGTTCTTTTTCTTTCATTGATCGGGAATTACTCTGTTTTCCTTCGATCTTTTCCTTTTTTACTTTCTTCCGATCTTTGATCGGGAATCCTTCTTTTCCTTTTTTTTCATTTTTCCCTTTTCTTTCTTTTCATTTCTTCCTTTTCTTACTTTTCATTTCTCCCTCTCCATTTCTTTCTTTGGGAAATCAGATTTTAGCATTCATTATTTGCTCTCTCTTGAGGAGATTCCGCTGTCCTTTGCTTCGGGGGAAAGAATGAGGATTCTTTTTATAGGCCAAGGTTCAAAGTAGTCTAAGGTCGTGTCTCAATGGGGTCTTTTATCGTGGGAGCCCGATCTTGATATCTGGGGCACAACAAATTCGTGTGTCAAGGTATCGGTCTCAGGTTGAACTTCCATATCATTTCCACAAGGCACGCGTAACAATGATGATTCAGAAACAACGTGCAAAATTAGTCATGGCCACAGCTAGGTGGGCACTCAAGCATCCAGTTTATGGCATTGTGATACTATGGTTGGGGATTTACACAAACAGACCCAACGTTTCCAAATTGTGTTCTTTCATCGGTTCAATGAAACCAGCCATTCTTATCTCGATCATTCAGGAAAATAAACTCTTAGCGTCAGTCCCTTGTTTCCAAAAGATATGTTTGCTCTCTACGAATGATTTATGCTTCCTACGACCATAACATGCCGACCTTCGAGGTCTTCCTTTCTTTTCCTTTTTGTTTCATTTTTATGTTCACAAAAAACTATACATCCATTGCCATCTACGAGAAAAACTTTTCTTTGTACACCTACATTCCTATACATGACTAACTTTTTTTGTATACGCATTAGAACTCTTTCTCTTTATGTCAACACGGTCTATATACAAACCCTATTCATGTTCAAAGATTTCTTTTTTTTTTCGTTTTTTTCCAACACACACTCGTAGTTTATACAAAAGTTTCTTTATATACACTCGTCGCTCACACACACAAGAATTTCTTTTCACACATTATTTACACACACAAAATCCCTCTATAAACATTTCTTTTACATATAAAAACTCTTTTCTTTTCTTTGAACACATAGACACGACATTTGTTCACAACGATTCTCTCTTATTTTTGGCGTTATCACGATTTTGGTTCATTTTATTTTTTAGGACGACGTTCCTAAATGAAAAACTCTACACGGTTCCAGAATTTCAACAAACACTATTGACAATCAACGAAGTAAGCACTAACCTAACAGTTCAAATGACATGTATGCACAAAACAAGAGTCAATCAAAACGAAACAAACGTTAGTCCCTCAGTTATACAAAATAAAATGATACGTAATAGATAAAAGAGGAAACATAAAAAGAGAATATGGATCTAGGGATCTCCTGGTCATGTGGTTCCGCTCCCTCCCAAGAAATCGAGTAAATCTGTCATCTCCTCATCCATGCAGGCCTCATCTGCATCGCCAGGAGCCTCTGCGGGCACCTCCCTTGCCTGGGCCTCAGGCCAATCTCCGGGCCATGCAACCTTTGCCCTGAACTGATCTAGAGTAGGGCATGGAAAAGAAGCAAAACCCTGGCCCTGCAGGCTGAGGCTGAGCTGGTAGAGACAGTCATGGGTCTGCACGTGCGCCCTGTGGTTGGTCGCCTGCTGGTGAACCAAATGCCATAAATACCGCTCCGTGTCAAATGACCCAACTAGGTCAGCCTGAAGAGGTGGCGGCGGTGCGTCTGGGGCCTGCGGGTCGCCACCCTGCGCCTGTCTAGGAGTGCAATACTTTTCTATGAAAGCCCGGGTGATCGGCGGTCGAATCACCTTACTAGGTGTGACAGGAACCCCGAACGACTGGCAGAGACCCATGATCAATGCCGGAAAACCCAGGGCCCTGTTAGACTTATCTGGGTCTAGAGGGTGTCTGGTAGGTGGCATACCTGCAAATAAATAAATGACATCAGCGATCAACTGAGCCACATGGACGCTCTTCCGTGTCAGGATGGCATACACCAGCTGACACTTCGACAGAGGGAGGTTGGAATTATGATCACTGGGCAGGATGTTGCTGAGCAGCAATGTCATCCATGTTTGGGTCAAGGTAGTCATGTTGGTGCGCATGATCCGCACCCGTCTCCCGGCAGCGGTCCGGGCAAAATCCTAACCTGGTATGCATAGCAGCTGAGCAATGGCCTCCTCGTCAAATCTGTCGGCCCGGTTCCTCTTCTGACCGTATTCGCACTCCTGGCCCTCCTCCAATACTAGTGGGTATCCCAGGAACTGACTGAGGGCGTCTGCATCGAAAGGAATCCACTGGACCCTTACCCATGACCGGAGGTCCCGTACGCCCTCCTCTATAGGCCAAGCATTGGCGTAAAACTCGAGAACTATATATGGATCAAACTTGGCCATGGGAGTGACCAGCGACATCCAACGCCGGCGAGCTATCTCCTCCTGGAAATCTGTGTACTCGTCATCCCTGAGTTGGACGCGTCTCTCTCGGTGGAAGGACCATCCCTTGATGGCTTTGAAACGCTGCTGGTGCTCAGCGCTCCTAAAGCGATGGCTATCGAACTCGGGAGCGACACTAGTCCCTACGGCCGCGGCTTCCTTCCTAGATCTCTTCGAGGAAAGCTTCCTCGGAGCCATTTCCTGTGAAGATAGACAGTTGGAAAGTTAGTCTACAAGAAAATGCTTATTTTAACACAAAAATGACATGCTAATCTTTCCGATTTAGAACGAACTCATGCACACATTTAATGTAACTCATTTATGAACATGCGTATGTGTAAAATATCCTACTATTTATGTCAACATACAAGGACATTCAACACATTCTAGTTACCACACATATATACATCTTTGAAAAGAATACACATTCTCGTGCTCAAGGCATTGTGTCAAAATTACACCTATTCACATCCTAAATATTTTGCTATCACAAACTACCTACACATATTTGAAGTATTTAACATACAAATTTTTGTTGTTTCACCCACGTTTATTTATATGCACATTGGAAAGCTAATTACGTCATGCACATACTAGCATCTGAAAAGGGAATTCCATGCCATCATATATTCATTTAGGAAGCGTCCTCAGGCCATTTTTTTTGACATGGGTACATTTTCTAAAAGGCTCCTAATGCTACCTATCCTCAAATACACATATGTTGAAAGGCATTTTTTGCTACTCATTCACACTCTGCAAGGAATTTTATGCCATATATTCACATATATACACACCATTGAAAGGTGTTTTCCATGCTACCTAGATGCAAAGTATCCCTCATGGGGCAGCCAAATTCTAGTAAAAACCTTCTCAAGCATGTCCTAATTTTCATGCCTTTCCACTTTCAAAACCAAAATTTAGATTCTTAGACATAAGTCATGTTTCCTTGCATTGAAGCTAAGAGCTTGGGTTCCTAAGCTTAGAATTGCATTTGGGCACCCATTTCAAATCCTCTATGTTGTCCCTATGTATATAAAACAGTCCCACAATCCCAATCTTACAAAACCATATTCTTATGTCATTGGGGCATTTCACCGAGCACTTGGTGTGCGCATGTCTAGGCATAAATAGCAAGAGAATGGGGGCAATGTGGCATGCCCCATTGCTTCAGAATACAACATAGGCTTAAGGCCATCCCCTACAACCCCTCAACTCAAACAACTCAAGCATGAAAACAACCCAAAACTGCCCCACAAATTTGAGCACATTCTCACAATTTAGAGCACCAAAAGATGAACAAAATGCGCCAATGGAAAGCTAACAAACTCAAGGATTAAATACTTACTTGTTGGAGTGAGTAGGAATACAAAAAATGAAGGCAAAATGCAACCAAAGGTGGCTTGGGGGAGCAAAAACCGTGAGTCTCGTGAGCTCTCTCCTTTTGAATGAGGGGGGAAGTTTTTGGGTGCAGAAAACGTTCCCCTCCCTCGTTTTTTATAATTTGGTGCAGGGGTTGCTTGCCCAGGCGAGCTAACCTGCAAATTTTTTTTTTTAGGGGAAACATAACCATGCCCCCCCTATAGGTTAGCGTTTGCCTACTCGAACCCACTTAAGTTAGATCAGGCATCCATTATTTATTTGAAACAAACGATAGTAATAATTACTGCGAATTTAAAGGATACTGGGCTGCTTTGCAGCGACGTTTTCCGCTTGTCTAGCGCCGGGAAGGGACGACGATCTATTGGTCGTGACCCTATCCTCCATTTGCATCCGTCCCTAAGTACCTGAAAGTAGGAAACAACAATGCGTGGCAAATCATGACCGGGCTGTCGTCTTACCTTGGTTGATTTCTGCCGTTAACTTTGTCTCGACTTCTAACCGTGGCCTAAGACGATTCTGCCCCTGTTATCACAAAATATGCATGTGTATGTGCATGCATGAATGTTTTCAATGCAATGATCTTTTTAGTGAAAACTGGTTAGGTTCAGTTTTAATTAAGCGTTTGGGGCACCCCATGAACTGAGTGAAAAAGGCTCAGGTTATTACAAACTAACACAAGGTTTAAAACCAAAGTGAGGACTGAAGCCTCAACCCATGTTCTCTTCTTTTAAAGAAACGTGACGAGATAATTACAGCGGATGGGAATCCCTGGAGGAAACCAAGAAGAACAAAAAACTCAAAAATAAAAGAAACATGCAGCGGTTCCCTCAATTGCCCCAGACTTCAAGCGTAATATCGTTTAACGACATCGGAGTTCACGAGCGAGGGTAGTTCCTCGCCATCCATGTTGGTGAGTACTAGAGCACCCCCAGAAAAAGCCCTTTTCACGACGAAAGGTCCTTCGTAATTTGGGGCCCACTTCCCTCGATTATCCTTAACAACGTGGGATATCTTTTTCAGCACAAGGTTCCCCTCGTTGAACTTGCACAGGCGTACCTTCTTGTCGAACACGTTCTTTATCCTTTGTTGATACAGGCGCCCATGGCTCATGGCCGTCAAACGCTTACCTTCAATAAGGTTGAGTTGGTCATAGCGTGTTTGAGCCCACTCTGACTCTTCTAGGCCTGATTCCGCTAGTATCTTCTAGGAAGGGACCTCTACCTCAAATGGGAGTACCGCTTCCATCCCATAAACCAAGGAATATGGCGTTGCCCCAGTAGAAGTTCGTACCAAGGTTCTATATCCGTGCAGGGCGAAAGGCATCATCTCATGCCAATCTTTGTATGACACCGTCATCTTCTGAATAATCTTCTTAATATTTTTATTTGCAGCCTCTACAGCCCCATTCATCTTTGGCCGATAAGGGGTAGAGTTATGATGCTGGATCTTGAAATCCCCGCACATTTCCTGCATCATTTTGTTGTTCAGATTGGTGCCATTGTCAGTAATGATCTTCCTAGGGAGTCCGTATTGACAAATCAGTTCCCTTTTTATGAATCTGACCACCACACTTCTCGTGACATTGGTATAAGAGGCCGCTTTGACCCATTTGGTGAAGTAGTCTATCGCCACAAGAATGAAGCGATGACCATTCGAAGCTTTGGGTTCGATGGCCCCAATGACATCTATCCCCCACATGGAAAAAGGCCATGGGGCGGATATATCATTCAGAGGATGTGGCGGAACATTGACATTGTCCGCGTATGCTTGACATTTATGACATTTCCTTACATGGGCGCAACAATCGCTTTCCATAGTGAGCCAGTAATAACCGGCCCTAAGGATCTTCCTGGCCATAGCATGCCCATTGGCATGTGTCCCAAATGAACCTCGGTGGATTTCCTCAATCATGTAGTTCGCCTCTTTGGCATCTACGCATCGTAGGAGGGTCATGTCGTGGTTTCGTTTGTACAAGATGGTACCACTTACAAAGAAACCAGTAGCCAATCTCCTTAACGTTCTTTTGTCATTGTCGGAAATCCCTGGTGGATATTCTTTGCTCTCAACATATTGTTTGATGTCGAAGTACCACGGTTTCCCATCTCGCTCTTCCTCTATCGCACAACAATGTGTTGGCTTGCCCCGAGATCTGAATTCAATATACGGCAGATCCCCGTGTGGGGCAAGTTGAAACATGGATGCCAGGGTGGCCAATGCGTCAGCCATTTGGTTCTCTTCCCAAGGTATGTGGTGGAAAGAAATGTTGTCAAAGAATTTGGCTAACTTCAAGATGTGAGTTTGATAGAGTGTCAACTTCGGATCCCTAGTTTCCCATTCTCCTCTCAACTGGCGTATTACCAAAGCCGAGTCTCCATACACTTTGAGTAGCTTTACATCAAAATCAATGGCCGCTTGAATCCCAAGGGCGCATGCTTCATATTCGGCCATATTGTTGGTACAATCGAAACCTAGCCTGGCCGTGAAAGGAATACACTGATCATCCGGGGATACAAGGACTGCCCCTACTCCATGGCCCAAAGCATTAGATGCCCCATCAAAGCAAACAATCCATTTGTCTTTGTCCTCATGCGTCCGCTTCTCTTCGAACAGGGCCATGATGTCTTCATCCGGGAACTCAGGGTGCATCGGCCGATAATCCTGGAGGGGTTGCTAGGCCAAATAATCTGCCAAGGCGCTTCCCTTTACCGCCTTTTGGGTGACGTACACAATATTAAATTCAGATAGTAGTACCTGCCACCTAGCGATTCGTCCCGTGAGGGCCGGTTTCTCAAAGATATATTTCACGGGATCCATTTTGGAAATAAGCCACGTGGTATGACTGAGCATGTACTGCCTAAGATGATGTGATGCCCATACCAGGGCGCAACACGTCCTTTCCAGCATTGAGTAATTCATCTCACATGCGGTTAACTTCTTGCTTAGGTAGTAAATGGCTTGTTCCTTTTTCCCAGAGTCATCGTGCTGACCCAACACGTACCCCATAGACTCGTCTAACACAGTCATGTACAAGAAAAGAGGTCTTCCTATTACAGGTGGCATGAGCACTGGGGGGTTTGCGAGGCTCTGTTTGATCTTCTCGAAGGCCTCTTGGCAGTCGTTGTTCCACAGGACCGCCTGGTTCTTACGTAATAGCTTGAAGATGGGCTCACATGTAGGGGTGAGTTGCGAGATAAATCTCGCGATGTAATTCAACCTGCCCAAGAAACCTCGAACCTGCTTCTCCGTGCGCGGCTCTGGCATTTCAAGAATGACCTTCACTTTCTCGGGTCTATCTCTATCCCTTTCTGGATCACGATAAATCCCAGCAACTTCCCCGATTTTACCCCGAAGGTGCACTTGGTTGGGTTTAGTTTCAGTTGGTATTTCTGCAGCCTTCCAAATAGCTTACGCAGATTGACGAGGTGTTCGCCCTCAGTCCGAGATTTGGCAATCATGTCATCTACGTAGACCTCTATCTCTTTATGCATCATGTCATGGAACAACGCTACCATGGCACACTGATAGGTTGTCCAGCATTTTTCAGCCCGAAGGCCATCACTTTGTAGCAGAACATTCCCCATAGGGTGACGAAAGTAGTCTTCTCCACATCTTCGGGTGCCATCTTTATCTGATTATACCCTGAGAAACCATCCATAAAAGAGAAAAGGGCGAACTTGGCTGTATTATCTACCAGTATATCAATGTGTGGCAGGGGAAAATTGTCTTTAGGACTGGCTCGGTTTAAGTCCCGATAGTCTACGCACATTCGCACTTTGCCGTCCTTTTTTGGGACCGAGACAATGTTGGCCACCCACTCCGGGTATCGAGCTACAGCTAAGAAACCCGCATCGAACTGCTTTCTCACTTTTTCTTTGATTTTTAAAGACATTTCGGGTCTTATCCTTCGTAGCTTTTGCTTAACCGGGGAAGACCCAGGATTCAATGGCAACTTATGCTGCATAATGTTGGAGTCCAGACCGGGCATGTCTTAGTATGACCACGCAAAGACGTCTTGATATTCTTCAAGAAGGGTTATCAAGCCTTGGCGGATAGGTGCGGTCATACTAGTTCCTACTTTTACTTCTTTCTTTCCCTCTCCGGTCCCTAAGTTTACCAGTTCGGTTTCCTCTTGGTGAGGCTTCATTTCGCGTTCTTCCTGAACGATCAACCTCTCCAACTCTAGTGAAAGGACATCGTCTTCCTCTTCTTCGTTTATCGTTTGGCTCACATCTTGGTCAAAATCGATTGTCAAACCCTCATTGTTAGGATCCTCAAAGAATCGACCCTCAAATCTATACCAATCAAGACAAAAGAAACAAAAACATGCAAAATGATATGAGAAAAGGTGGAACTGCAAGAACAGATGAAACAAGACCTCTTTGTTTATTTAATAAGGTAGGTTTCACAAAACAAAAGAGAAAGGAATCTATAGCCTCTAATTACATTGAATCAGCGGTATAGACCTCTGACTGGCTTATCACGCGCTAGTTCCCCACTTAGGAATCGGGATGGCACGACCGCACGAAATTTGGCGGGTCTTGTGGGAACTCCTCTCCTATTGTTGCCACCTCTTCCTCGAACATTATTCCGGCACTGGTGAAACATTGGCTAACATGGCCGGGCCATGCCCTATCTGCCTGGAGTCTTGATGGCGCATTCCTCCTTCCCGGCATCTCGGGTTCATACCCCAACCCATATTTGTACGGGTTTCCCCTAATGTCGACCACTTCGGCATTCCCGAGGCCGTCCTTGCCCAGACCCATTCCGAGCTCATAACCGTGCTTGAGCATAACCCGTGCCACCATTATGGCCGCATTAGAGAGAGAAGGTAGCAACGGACTTGTTTCCACAGAGGCACAACTCACCACCTCGAAGGATTGGAAAACTATTTCCAATGATTCTTCCACTGCTTCTACATATGGTGCGGAGGAGGGGTAGCTTACCAACATATCCTCTTCGCCTGACACTATCACAAAAAGTCCACCAACCGCGAACTTCAATTTCTGGTGAAGCGTCGAAGGGACCACTCCTAGCGCATGAATCCAGGGTCTCCCCAAGAGGCAGCTGTAGGCGGGATTTATGTCCATCACTTGAAAAACCACATTGCAAGTGTGGGGGCCTATCTGAATGGGGATGTCGATTTCCCCCATCACTTCCCGTCGACTACCGTCAAAGGCTCGTACCACCATCGAACTTGGTTTTAGACGTGACACACTAAAAGAAAGCTTCTCCAAGGTGGTCTTTGGCATCACATTTAAACTTGAACCATTGTCGACGAGTACCTTAGCGATGACATGGTCCATACATCTGACGGACACATGTAGAGCCTTGTTGTGCCCTCTCCCCTCGACGGGAATCTCTTCTTCCACAAACGCGATATAGTTATTGGTGATTATATGATTAACAATGCCTTCAAAACCCTCAACTAAGATGTCGCGTGCTACGTGGGCTTCGTTGAGGACCTTCATCAATAGTGCACAATGAGGCTCGGAGCTTATGAGTAGTTCGAGCAAAGAGATCCTTGCCGGAGTTTTATTCAGTTGCTCAACTACTTTAAACTCGCTTTGTTGGATGAGACGAAGGAACTCATGAGCCTCTTCCAAAGTCACCGCCTTTCCTTGAAGACCTTCTTTCTTTTCGGCTCCTTTTACCACCAGAGGATCCACTTCTTTTGAGGGGGTGGCTACGTCTGTGGGCTCTTGGATCATGGGCGCCTTCCCCTTGGAAGGCAATTCCGCCGAGTGAGGGGGAGCGAACACTCGGCCACTGCGGGTTACACTACTCAGGCCGGTGATGTTGGTCACCTTGGCTAACAAGGAGTCAACTTTGGTTGAAACTCTTTCTCCAAAAGCGGGACGGGTATACTTCCACGGAACGGCCTTATAGCTTTGATATGCAAACGACGTTGGCTTGGGCGCTGTCTGGGGGTACATGGGCCTGAAGCTGGTCCCTTTCTTAGTGAAACATATTACTAGGGCTTTGGGGGTTGGGGAACCTTCTTTTCTTCCGACTGCATGCAAATCTGTGGTTCTTCCCTACCTCCTTTGGACACTTCGAGCTGCCCCCAGTCCATGAGCCGTTGAAGTAACTCTTCCACCGCGAGACAGGTTTCCATGTCGTGTGACTCCCCGAGATGAAACAAACATTCGTCTCTTTCGTCTCCGTCACGGGAGACCATGCATGCCGCTTGCAGCGACTGATAGATGAACCGTCTAGATGTAGCCACCTCTTCTAATCTCTTTGCCCCTGACGGCCCATCCTTTTTGACGGCGTTTACGCTAGCCCCTCCATGACTGGCTAGTGGATTGGTTTTAACATTGGGACCCTCCTCTTGGAATGATAGCCAGCTGGCATTTATTAGGTGTTGCACCTTATATTTGAATGGCATGTAGGAGTCAATGTCGTGTCCGGGGGCTCCACTATGGTATGCACACTTGGCATTCGAGTTGTACCACTTGAGGTATGGTTGCTGGAAGACCTTCCCGGGTATGGCCACTACCAAATGATTTTCCAATAATGAAGGCCACAACTCGGAGTATGCCATGGGGATAGGAGAGAAATCATCTCTCGGGGAGGGGGGGGGGGGAGTGTCGTGCATTATTATAGCTCGCGCCAGGAGTTCTATTATTGGCTGGCCGGGTTGTGGCTGGAGCTGTGTGTTGGGCAGACGTTCATTCTGTTGCGGGAGGTCCTTTCACTTAAGTTGGGAGGGAACTCCCGGTTCGGATCGAAAAGTTCAGGGGGTTGTGCTGGTATGAGTTTTGGACATTTTGGGGCACTTTCATCCATGTTGGGGTGGTGGTGACCGCGTGGGTATCTCCTTTTTTCCTCGTGCCCACCACTGGGGCTCTTCTATTGTTGTTGGGGGCAACGTTGGAGGCATATTGAAACTTGCCTTTTCTCAGTCCGGACTCGATTCTTTCTTCGGCGAAGACAAGGTCTGCAAAGTTAGCTGGCATGTATCCTATCAGCTTCTCATAGTAGAACGTAGGCAACGTATCTACCATAATTGTGATCATCTCCCTCTCAGTCATGGGCAGGACGACTTGGGCTGCGAGATCTCTCCACCTTTGGGCATATTCTTTAATGGACTCATGTTCTCACTTGGTCATGCTCTGAAGCTGGTTCTGATCAGGAGCCATATCCGTGTTGTATTGGTACTGCCTAATGAAGGCAGTTGCCAAGTCTTTCCATGACCGGATCTGAGAAGCTTCCAAATTGGTATACCATGCCACCGCTGCTCCAGCTAAGCTTTCTTGAAAGAAATGCACCAACAACTTTTCGTCCGTAGAATATGCTCCCATCCTTCGGCAATACATCTGAAGATGACTTTTTGGACATGTCGTCCCTTTGTATTTATCAAAATCTGGTACCTTAAACTTGGGAGGGATGACGATGTCAGGTACCAGACACAGATCCGCTAAATCTGAGAACGGGTAGTTGCCAGGCCTTCTACCGCTCTCAGCCTCTCTTCTAGTAAATCAATCTTTCCCTTATCTTTTGCAAAGGGAACGAATTCTTTAACAGGTGCGGGTGGAGACGGGACATGGCGACTATGTTTGGTTGGGGCAATTCATGGGGGGTCGGATCCTTGAGGGGAAGTAGAGGGCCTAGATGGGCCTCTCCTTCATCATCTTCTTGCAGAGGATAGTCGGCATAAGGAGGGAGTTGCTTCTCGAAGGTAGGGGCTTGGCTCAAATCGTCTGGAGCGGTATGGGGGGTGAAGTCCGGAGGCAAACCATAAGGGTAGGCTATAGGACTATATCTCCGACCGAAAACTGTCGTGTTTCTGTCTCGGCCCAAGTTTATTGCGGGCTGTAGCATCGGTTCCGCTTCCCTAGCTATATTGGAGGCAGCCGCCATGGCATTATCTTCTATAGTTTTCTGAAGCTTTAGCATGGCCTCCGTGATAGAAGCCTTTTGATCTTTTAAGGCCGATAGGTCGGCCTTCATCTGTTCTTGCACTCCCTCTTCATTATCCATTTTTCTGGATCAAGTGTTATAGGGGTGCCTTTGCGCTTTCTTAGTTATGGTGAGTTCCCTAAAGAAACCAACAATGGTGAGTATGCCACCAAAACATGAATATGCTAATGAATGATCAGAGCACTTGGATCCACCTCAAGGCCTTTTTTAGATAATGTGATGAGTTTCAGAACTTCTCTTTTTATAAAGAGGAACAAAGCTTTTATCTAGCCAAGATCATACAAAAGTGTTACAACAGAACCTAACGGTTTCTAATTATATGGGCCATCAAATCTATCATGTGTTGACAGTAATTGATTAGCCCGTGAATTTCCTCGGGGGCTGTACACACTTCAGCGATGGCCTTTGCTTTGGCTAGTAGTCGCGGGAGGTCTTGACTTCCATTTAAGGTCAAGGCGAACCTATCCATCCACATGGTCGCTTCTTGATGCAATGCATCAATCACCCTCCCTCTTGCTTCCTTCTCGGCGTACGCTTGTGCGAAGTCCTCTACTAGTTTTTGTTCGTGGGTCAACGACTGGTTTAACTCTTCCTTGTATTGCCCTATGATAGCTAGCATGCTTTGCTTCCAAGTGTTGAGCCAAACTCCTCTTAGATCTAGAGCAAGCAGTTAACTCTTCCTTTAAGATCATGCCATGCACCCATGACTGGTCCCTTTCCTCTCTCCGGAGCTTGAGCTCATTATTGCTGCCCCACAAAGCTCCTCGGTATTTATCACGGCCATGTTCCTCGTTGCGGGCCCTTTTGGTTTCTTGTTCAAGGGCTCTTGCAGTGGCCGCGTTTTCCTCTCGTAACTCGGTGCACTCTTTCCGGATGTTTGTAGCGGCTGACTTGAATTTTTCTTTGGCGAGTCTTGCCTTTCCTAGCTCTAATTTTAGAACTTGGACTTCTTCATCCTCTTCCGGAGCTTCAAAGTTCTCCTCATTGATAACTTTCAACTTGGAGAGCCAATCTAACCCTCGCGTATGAACCCTTAGCCATTCATGATAACCACCGATGATGCCATTACGGATGCCCCTAAGTTCTTTATCTTTCCTCAACGGACTTCTCCATGCCTTGTGGACTTTTTGTACAACCTTGAGACTTTGCACGCCAAAATCTCTCACAAGGAAAGGCGAGAGGCTCTCTTCCATTGGCGCTCCCCTCATGGGGTACCCTAGCTGTCTTATGGCAAGTGTGGGATTATAGTTAATACAAACCCTCGTCCCTATTAACGGAACGTTAGGGTAGTCCCCACATGAGAAAAGAACTCCCTCATTTCCTTCCTTCCATCGAGGAAACCAATTGATTGAGCTGCCTCCTATCCCAGCCAAGTGTTGGTCCCAATCAACTCTTCTCTTTTCGACGAACGAGCAATAACTTTGAAGCGGACACGAGTGTCTTATGTCTTGTTGGAATAGGTGTGAAATCAACCACACACAAAGAGCGGGTAAGCAGCAGACGATCCGTGCACTGTTCTTCTCGCACCTTCGGTCAAATGTATCAAATAAGTCCGCCAAGATAGCCACCACTGGGCTCTCCTTGCTATGGTGATATGCAAGGAAAGCATCAATTGCGGCTAGGTCCACCAAACCGTCCACGTTCGGAAAGAGGACAACCCCAAAGATCAGCAAAGCTAGTATATCCGCAAATGGGACCCACTTTTCTTGACTTGCCATATCCCTTGCCTTGCCTTCCAAGTATTTCTGCGATAGGCCCACTATGTCGTTTCGAGTTTGCTTCATACGATCCAACTCTTTTGCCGAATCTCCGACCACAGCTGCAATTTTACTCAAGGAGGGAAGAAACCCGGAGAAAAGATACGGTTTTCTTCCCCCAAGAGGGCATCCTAATATCTCCTCAAATTCTTCAACAGTCGGTACCATTTGGAAGTCCCCAAACGTGAAGCATCTCAACGACTGGTCATAGTATTGGGCGAGGGATACAACAGCTTCCGTAAATACCTCTGCTGCGGTCAAATCTAAAATCTTTTCGTACACTTTGCGGAAGGCTTGCCTTTGGAGGGGTCCCATCAACCGTCCCAACTCCTTAAGGCTGGTGACATCTAGACCCTTAATCTTGACTTGATAAAATCTTTTTCCGTTTTGATTTGTCCCCATCATTTACCTAAAAAAGGGGTGGATCAAGACTCCGATATGAATGATGCAATGTGCATGCATGAAACGGAAAGAAAACAAAACAAAGGGGTAATTTACATATACGAGACCAAAAAGATCCATCTTTTAATACTACGTTCTAGGCATTATGGCGCCTCAACGTATGTATTAAAAAGTGACGTATTACTTTAGAGAAACAAAAACATCACTAGCAAAACTATATTTTATGTGCTATTCGCAGAGGAATGCATGAGAACAAATGGCACGGAGCGTGTTTGCTCTATGCCCTTATTTGGGAATCTATAGGATAATATCTAGGGGTCTCTAATAACTACTCCCAATGATTCATAACTCACATGGCTGTTTTCTACAGGTATCATCACTCAAGATAATAATATTGTGGCGGTATGGAATACCAGCGACAACATATTATAAAGAGAGAAAGCTCTAGACGAGGTTTCACTATTATCAAGCAAGTCGGAGACCTAGCATGATCATAGATTCACCTCCACTCCTTAGATTCCCATGAACCCGGGTATAGGGCCCTTTTTTTTTTTACTCAAACCAGTGGGTGCTTAGAATGCAGTGTAAAAATGTGGAAAAGACAGCAGTTATTACATTTTACACAGTTCAACAAATGCACACACAAAGTTTCACAATTCCATAATTCCTTAAAATAGGCCTAACTCACAAAAAACAATCCCCAGCGGAGTCGCCAACTGTCGCAACATGCCCTTTTGCGGGCGCGCGAGGCGAGGTTCTTGGGTGCGTTTTCCAAAGGAGGAAAATGCACGGAGTCGCCACCAACGTTTATTTGTGGAAAACGCCGGAAAAACCGAAGGAAACCGGTCATAAAGAATATTCTAAGTTCGAGAGTTGTATTTACGTTTGAGGAAGGTATTAGCACCTCTCACGTTTGTCTCAAAGGACAACAACCTTATTTTTAGAATTGTGGAAATTGTGTTACCTTGAATTTTATTTCTTTTTATTTTTGAGGTCGACAAACGCGGGGCTCTTGCTCCTACGTACTCTCCATCGAAGAGGAAATCAGACCTACGTAGTTCTTTTTAAGGGTGAATCAAGTGATTCTTTTTACTTGGAAGGTGATCATTTTAAGGCGTTGGACCTTAAAAATGATCCATTTACTTGGTAAGAAAAACTGAGATATTGAACTTTCAAATCCTTTTTAGTGATTTTTTTGTGGACGAGCTTGACTTTGCGGGTTGATTTTAGCCTTAGTTTCACTTTAGTTATTAGTCAATTCAATTAAGAAAGAGAAATCCCAAAGAGAAACGTCCAATTGATTTTTCCGCTTTATTTTACTAAAAGGTATTTTTTGATTATTATATTATTATTTTACCTCTTTTTTGATTTCCAACGTGGTTACGGCACGACCGAACGGTCGGATTTCATTTTAACATAATTTAACGGATATTACAAATCAAATGATCGGTGGAAATTTATTTTATTTTTTGATTAAGCGAGAAATGACTTAAATAAATGACTGAAGCACGTCAAAAGGGGGTACAGAAAGTAAATGAAACGAGAATAAAAGTATACAAAACAAATAGGGACCACCACGGGTACATAATGAATTGAAAAGCTCGATTTGGAGTACTTACCGGTTGAAGATCGAAGAACAATGAAGAACGAACGATGAATGACGAAGAACGGTTGAAAATCTTCGCGTAATTACCCACAGAAACGTTACGGAAGTCCTTCGGCTTGGATTTTCTTAACGGAAACAATTTTCCTCAGCAATTTCAAGTGAATACGAAGTGCCAAGAAGGCTGAACCCTTTTCTTCTTCACTCCTCTCCCTATTTATAGCAAAATAGGGGAGGAGCTTGCCACCCAGCTTGCCCAGGCGAGCCAGGTTGCTTCCTCCAGAAGCAACCGCCTTCTGGAGGAAGAATCTGGAAGGCCCAAGTGGGCCTGGTTGTTATTTGCACTCCCTTTTTACTAAATACACCCCCTTTTACTTTTTTTGGTGATTCTTTTTTTCGTAACGTTACGAAACTTTACGAATTTCGTAACGATACTTATTTTCTTTCCGTAAGGTTACGGAACCTTACGGATCATGTAATTACTCTTTTTTAGCTTTCGAAAAAGTTACGGAAACTCACGGATTGCGTAACAATACTTCCTTTTGATTTCCGTCACGTTACGGAATTTCACGGATTGCGTAACAATGCTTCCTTTTGATATCCGGCACGTCTCGGGACTTCACATATTGTGCAACAAAGGGTGCCAAGTACTTTGAAGTGGTCAATTAAAGGTTGCATGCCATCAAGCAATAGTCCCCGGACGAAATTAGGGTATGACAACTCTTGAGCAAGAATAGTGATATATCTAGTGGACAAGGGTTCTTGAACTTAAGAGCCCACACTAAAGATTCTCTAAGGTGAAGTTGGGAAATCCTTCCTCCCTTGTGGATTGTAAATAATAACCGTTAAATATATTAATAAAATATTCAATGATTAGGATAAAAGAAGGGCAACTGGATATGCAAGTTAAGTTTTAATACATTTTTTCTAATAATAAAGATTTTTTTGTAATTTCAACTAATGATTGGAAAAAAATATTCCTCCATTTTCCTAGTTGGTTTTCCAAATCTAGTTTTATTTTTACAATCTGCACATTATCATCTTGTCGATAACTCGTCGTTGTCATCAACACCCATTACGCCCCTTATTGAGATTTTTTGAAAATTGATGTATGACCATCATCCCCTCTTTCCCATTTCCTTTCTCGCATCCCTATGACCATCATTCCCTTTTTCCCCTTTCTTCATCAACAACAAAAACACAATCAAACAACCAATTCAGATCTCAGATCTTAGATCTAAGAGGAGAAACTATGGTGTTTTGGAGTCGTTGACAAGTCGCTATGGGTGCTAGATTTGGCTCTGGATGTGGTGTTGTGTAGTGGTTTAGTGTGGTTTTGTTATGGTGGTTGTTTGAAAAGGAAGATGGGGGTTACAAAAGATGATGGTTGCATTGGGTATTGAGGGGTGAGAAAAAGATAACCCAAAATTAGGTTAGGAAGGGAATTTGGGGTTTGTTGCACCTCACAGACAGACTAGTTTTGAAAAAATGTGGCCATTCTTCAGCGCAAAAACATCTCAGATCTTGAAAACCTCCTATGATTACTTAACAGTGTTCCAGATGCCTAAATCTAGAACAAACAATGATGATAAGTGTACATGAATTTACAAAGGCATAGATTTAGGACCTTTACCTTGAAGGCTAAATAAAACAACCCAAGCAAATGAGCAAGTTTCAGGACATCAACTCCCTTCTATAAATTTTCAAGTTGTGGTCTTTGTAGAAAACCTCCTATGACAACCATAGAGTTGAAAAGAACCACAAATATTGGCATGAATCAACAATTATCTAAGACTTGCAAGCAATATTGCAATGCATTAATAACACAATTATACCACTCTCAAAGGGATTAAACAAGAAATACAATAACAAAAAGGGAAATTAAGATGAATTGACATTGAGAATATAAGCAATGTTTGATATGATAATACATATAATAAAATGACATGGCCTACACATAATCAAATTAGTCACTTTAGACCTCAGTTACAACATAGAACCTCAAGTAATGACTAACATAATTTTTATAAGCATACATACAGTTTACACATTTATAGAGGGAATATAAGTATTGTAGGAATATCTAGCTAGTAGAGGAAGGAGTAATGTTAGAGAAAGGCAGGCAATACCTATACACAAGAAGAAGAATGCATAACGATGATGCTATAATTACTCTAAAAATGGCAAGAGTAGCTAGTGCAACTACTTATGTAGAATATGAGGGATTTATTATATGTAAATTGTTCGAACACATGTGAAGCAATATTTTGAAATTCAAATGGATGAATCAAATTCACTTCTTGGTCATGTGAATGGCCCTATTGAACAAACTTATGTGAATGTCGATACATTCATATTATCAAACATGTTCTGCATACCATTTTATACATGATTTTTTCTAAAGTTACTATGTTATAACTCAATAACAAAGAGTGATTGGAAACAAAAATATGCATAAAAATCAAAATTACAGTGATTCATGCAAGCAATCAATTTCATAATAAATTACAGTGCAAATCGCAATCAAAATCAAAATTTAGAGAAATGACATAATCAATACCTATTTGTGGTTCTACACGAGATGCAATATGAGAAGTAGAACTGTAATCACAATCGATGAGGAAATCAAATGATTAACTAAGACTTTGTTAGGGGTTTGAATCACAACATGTGCACATTTCCCATACATGGCGATCAACGCATTCCCCACAAACAAGTAAGAGAAACCACCAGCCTTCAACGCGAGCGCGTGGACCACTTCCCCAAGCTCCATGTTTGCGATGCCTGTGTAGGCCTTCGCCACTAGCCTTTAATGGGAGCATGAAGTTGTTTGATGCAAGGTCCATGTTAGTTGCTATTCATGAGTTAGTTTGATATTGAAAAATTTCAAGGAATTAGCATTGTACCTCTAATTTATAGTTCTTTTTGTAGGAATTGTACATATTTTTCTTTATTGTGTGATTTTATAGAGTAGAAACTCTATTTTTGTGATTTAATGTTGAATCCAACTCAGTTTCAGGCCAAATAATAGAAGGTTAAAGCTACTGATGACTCGCTCAGTGAGGCAGATCCGCTTAGCGAGGCATCCAGCTCGTTTAGCATATGGGAAACCCTAGAAGAGGATAAGCCAGAGATATACATGCCCAACACGCAGCCAGCCCCCCAGCGAGAATGTTGTCTCTTCTCGCGCTCAGCGGGCCCATGCTCGTTAAGCGAAAATTCACTAACTCTCACTTAACGAGCCAAGCTCGCTAAGCGAGCCTTCAGAAGCTGAAGAGTCCAAGAGCCTTTAAAACACTGAGGTTGGCAGAGTTTCAAGGGGAAGACAAGTTCAGAGCAACAAAGAGATCTTAGGAAAATAGAAAGATTTAGGATTTAGAGACTGGAGGAGACATCCTTCATCATCTTCTTTCAAGTTCTTTCACCAAAAATAACTTTTTTCTTGTAGTTTTGAGGTTTTGCTTGTAATGGAAGGCTAAGATTATTTGTTGGGGAGTTCTACTGAACAATCTTGATGTAATATTCTCACTATCTATTTAATGTTATTTTTCTGTGTTCATTGCTTCCATCTATGCTTATTTTACATGCTTGTGACTTGATCACCCATTTGTATGTGTAGTTAGGTTTTTTAGTATTGGGAAATGCTTTAAAACCTTAGAACTTGATAGAACAAGCTAGGAATCTGTATGTCTAGGAATGGAGTGCAGTGATCTAGTCTATTTTATGCTGTAGTCTTAGTGCAACTCTTTTAGAACAAGTTTGTTGAGGGATCAAGGATGGAGTCTAAAGAGAGTTAGGCTCATTCATGCGAGGAATCATGGTTTGAGTAGTTTCTCAGCATAACAACACTAGGATAACGTGAAATAGAGAAAAACACTTTTGATACATCAAGAGAAAGTCAGTAGAACACTCCTCAACACTCTTAACTTGATAGTTTCCACCTTTTATAACCTTAGATATTTTGTTTGTGTTCAAATAGATTTTGTAGGACAGAACTCAACATTTACCTTATTTTAATCTGTATAAGTGTTTACATACTGAATGTACATGGTCTAGGTGAAACAAATTCCCTAAGGATACAATACTCAGTCTTATCGTTTTATACTACTTGTGCGAATCGGTACACTTGCCGAAAAGCGAACAAGTTTTTGGCGCCGTTGTCGGGGAATTTCTTTCCACTTAGATAGTATAATTCAGTTTGGAAACATTTATTCTTTATTCTTTGATTAATTTTTGTGAATAGATAGAATTCAAATTTTCTCTTGACTTGGTTAATTGCTGCTCTGTTTAGTCGCTTCTTGTATGCGAGGTAATTCTTCAGCAGGGGATTTAGCTCCACTAGATTTGAAGATTGAAGCTACTTGTAGGAGAAATAACACAGAAAGGAGGAGAAAAACTTTACAGGAAAGGACAATACAACCAAGTGTTGAGAGAACTTGTTCATCCGAATCATCTTCAGTATTTACAACATACTTGAGGTAATCCAAAGTTTGTGCATCTGAAGCTCACATCATGGTGGATGAGAGCAACCACAAAGGGTTACTCTTGAGGACTACTCCAGCTCTACCGTGCCGCAATTTTTCACAAGCATTGCATGACCGGAAGTCTAAGCACACAACATCACCTATCCACATTCCTTGATCCAGCTGATCCAAGGAAATTTATTTCATGGCCTGCCTAATGAAGACCTTTATGCACACCTTACAACGTACATAGAAATCTGCAATACAGTGAAGATTGCAGGGATGCCAGAAGATGTAGTGAGGCTTAGCTTGTTTTCATTCTCTTTGGCTGGTGAAGCAAAGAGATGGTTGCACTCTTTCAAGGGGAAAAGTTTGAAGACATAGGAAAAAGTAGTAGAGAAATTTTTGAAGAAATACTTCCCTGAATCAAAGACAGCTGCAGGCAAGGCAACAATTTCTTCATTCCATCAATTTTTGGATGAGTCTTTGAGTGAAGCACTTGAACAATTCTGTGGCTTGCTACGGAAAACACCTACTCATGGATTCACAGAACCTATTCTATTGGGGGAAAAATTAAGTTGACGAATTCAGAAGAAACAATAGAGCTCATCGAGAATATGATTGCTAGTGATCATGCTATTTTGCATGATAGAACTCATGTACCCACCAAGAGAAGCCTGTTAGAACTTTCTTCACAAGATGCATTATTGGCGCAGAATAAGCTGTTAGCTAAGCAGCTAGAATCACTCACTAAGACACTCAGCAAGTTGCCAACACAATTACAAGCGGCTCAGCCTTCTCATTCAACTATTATGCAGGTTGGAGGCTGCTGTATTTATGGAGGAGCTCATGAATCCGGCTGTTGTATACCCCAAGATGAGGCTGCTAAAGAAGTAAATTACATGGGGAATCAAAACAGACAAGGATTTCATTCAAGTAGTTTTTCAAGTTACCAATAAGGCAGAAATTTCAATCAAAATCAGGGGCAAGGATGGAGCTCACATCCAGGGAATCAGTTCAATAAAGACCAAAGAGGACCTTCTAATAGACCTCCAAATCAAGGCCCTAACTTGTATGAGAGGACCACCAAGCTAGAAGAGACTTTGGCTCAGTTTATGCAGGTTTCAATGTCTAACCATAAAAGCACTGAGTCAGCCATCAAGAACTTTGAGATCCAAGTAGGACAGCTAGCTAAGCAAATAGCCGAGAATTCTCCAAGAAGTTTTGGAGCTAATACTGAGAAAAATCCCAAGGAAGAACACAAGGCTATCATGACTAGAAGCAAGAGGGAGATCATTGTGGAGGATGAGAGTGTTAGACAAGTGTCCTCAGATATCTTAAGAAGGGGGGTTGAATTAAGATATCACAAACATTTCCTAATTAAAAATTTTATTTTGATTTTAACCCAAATCCCAAGATTCCTTTCAAAATGAACAACCAAATAATTATGCAAATTAAACTTACTGAATAAAAGCAATTAGAAATAAAAAATAAAAGAGTTTAAGGGAAAAGATTGCAAACTCAGATTTATACTGGTTCAGCCACACTCTTGTGCCTACGTCCAGTCCCCAAGCAACCCGCTTGAAAGTTCCACTATGTTGCAAAAGCCCTTTACAAGTTCTGAACCACACAAGGACAACCCTTCCTTTGTGTTCAGATTGCTTTACAACAAGAGACCCTCGGTCTCTTAATCCTTTTTCAGAAATAAGATGAAGAGAAGAAGAAATCTCTCTTGAAAGAGATAGATTGAACAATTGAGCACTCGAATAATTCCTTATTGAATTACAAGTGTATTGGCCAAGGAATTTTTAAGAGGATGAAATGATTTTGCTTTTGAGAGGATAAGACCTTTTTGTTCTGAAAAACTCTAAGCAAATTCGTGTTCCAAGTCACATATAAATAAACCTTTGATGGCCATTCAAAAACCATTTAAACAGATGTGACTCTTGGAAATAATTTTCAGAAAATCTCCTCTGGTAATCGATTACAAGATTTGTGTAATCGATTACAAGCTTTAAAATTTGAATTAAAACATTCAATAATTGTTGGTAATCGATTACCATCCATGTGTAATCGATTACACAGTGTAAAATTTGAATTCAAAATTTTTTATGGCTGTTGTAAATATTTTGGCCACTGGTAATCGATTACATCCTCTGGTAATCGATTACCAGAGAGTAAATCTCTTGTAAAACATTTTAGATTAAATTCATTGGCCAAACCTCTTGCTATTTCAACTTGGAATTCCCTTCCTAAGTTTCTAGAGATTTTCTTGATGATGTATCTTGAATTTTTTGGACTCTTGTCTTGAATTAAACTTGAGAAGCATCTTGAATTAAACTTGAGAAGCATATGATCATATTGCATCATCAAAAGATCAAAGTCAAAGTCTTTGCTTCTATAGAGAGTGGGACTAGTGAGGAGAAGGAGTGAGAAGCTGAAAGAGAAAAAGAAAATGAGGGAGATCAAATGAAGGAGAGAAAAATAAATGAAGAGAAGGAAGAAAAAAAATGAAAAAAAAGAGAGATAGCGAGGAAGAGAAAAAGACTAAGAGTGAGTTGGCAAGAGAGAAGAAGAAAGAGGTTGTCCCAAGTTCAGGAAAGGAAGCACCATATCCTTTGGTGTCATCTAAAAAGGACAAGGAACAACACTTTTCTTGTTTCCTTGATATCTTCAAGAAATTGGAGATAACTATTCCGTTTGGAGAAGCCTTGTAACATATGTCACTCTACTCCAAGTTTCTCAAAGATCTACTATCCAAGAAGGGCAAATATATTCACAGTGCACTTTTTGCCCAACATCGATGTTTTTGTGGTGTCCACATTCTCTTAGTAAGAGGCAATAACTTCTTTTGTAATGTCAAAAAAGGAATCAATGTCATTTTAGGCGTGTGAGTGGATAAGTTGAGGGATTCGTTGTGGTTTCTGGAGTCGTAGAGATTGTGAAGACTTCCCAAATGTGATGGCAAGGGCAAGACAACATAATGATGATGGCATAGGCAATCCAAGGAAAGCAACAAAGAAAGCACGAGCACAAGAGGCACTTGTGTTCAAAGGATGAGTGAGTTAGTGAGGAAGATGAGCATGGGTGAGTTAAAAAATATTCTATACCATGAAGGTTTTTGAAAAATGTCATTGAACTAACTCTTGTATGGCATGTTTTAAAAATAACCGTAGTTAAACACACTATTCCATGATGGTTTTATAAAAGCCATTATCGCTCTTACCCGTTTATTTACAAAATTGTCACTGTGCTTTCTTTAATGAGAGTTTTTGAAAATCACTGTTGATGGAGAATTGTAAAAGACACTTTTTTTAGTTGAAGAGATCAAGAATATGTACAATGAATTTGAGCATTGCAGTTGTAGGTGTTGCAACCTACCTTTCGGCGGGAGGGCAAGGCAAGATAAAAAGGGCGTCCTCCAAAAAAGGAAAATGCACGGGAGTCGCCACCAACCTTTATTTGAGAAAAACACTAGAAAAAGCAAAAAGGGTCTGCAAATTTCAAAGAAAAGGGTTCGGGAGTTGTTTACATGCGGGGAAGGTATTAGCACCCCACGCGTCCGCCACAAGGAATGACATCCTTTAATCGAGTGTTAAAAAAAATGTGACTTCAATATTATTTATTTTCCCTTTTATGTTTCTTTATTTTTTGGGGTCAATAAGGGTGTTGCCCTTGCTCCTACGTATCCTCAAGTACGATGAGGAACTCATACCTACGTAGTTCTTTAAAGGCAAGAAAGTTGCGTGTTGAGTTGATTTTAACTTTTGAAAGGTTCATTTTAACCAACAAAAACAAAAGAGACCGTTAAGACGTTGGACCTTGAACGGATTCAAGCCACTTTTATGGATAAAAACTCAATTACAGGCTGATTTCATCTTGGTTTCACTTATTAACTTTCAATCTCATTAAAAGATAATTTATGACGTAACTGATCATTCAAAATTCACTTTACAAGAAGAAAAGAGATTATTGATGGTAGAAGAATGAGATGAAGATGTGCTATGCAACAAAGAGGATCTCTAAGGGTGCATAGATCATACCCAAATCCTTAAAACAAATACTAATAGGATGACGAACGAAGAACACTGAATGAAAAATAATGTAGAAGTTGATTATGGTCGCGATTCGGTAGTGCCTCAACCTCATTTTTCTCTTCTTTCTTCTTCTTCTCTTCAAATTTCACTGAATCCTTTCAATACTCAGATGTTGGACCCTTCCTTCAACCCCCTTCATGCCTATTTATAGGAAATGAGGGGGTTTAGCACTTTGGCAGCTTGTCCAGGCGAGTTGTTGCTTCAACCTAAAGTAATCTTGCTCGCCCAAGCAAGCTCAGCTAACCTAGGCGAGCTGGTTACTTCACCCCTAAGCTATTTGGGGCCCCGGGCAAACCAGGGTTTAGAAAAAGGCTTAAAATGACCCTTTTGCCATCCCTTTTGGGTATTTTTCACATTCTTTACTGAAACGTTGAATGATCTTTTGTCTTGCACGACAATTGGTGTCGAACAACTCAATTCAACTAGCGAGAATCAAAATGTTAGCAAATGATAGTCCCCGGATGAAATTAGGGTCTGACAGTTGCCTCTCTTTACTTATCTTTTATTGAAAATGAAAAGGTAAGTAAAGATAAAGACATTAATTTCATCTAAGCGATCTTGCTATCCGGCTGACAACTAGCAAAAACCAAAGCAGTGAAACCTGTCAAAAGAATAAATGTATGAAGTATCAAGAGTACCAAACAAAAGACTTTGAAGTCTTGAAATGTAAAGAAGACATTGAAGTCTTGACAAAAGACATTGAAGTCTTGAAATGTAAAGAAGACGTTGAAGTCTTGACAAAAGACATTGAAGTTTTTGAAAAGTAAAGAAGACATTAAAGTCTTGACAAAAGACATTGAAGTCTTTGAAAACTTCACTAAAACGTGAACACGCTTGGTAAAGAAACAAACCCCCAAATCGATCAGAATAACATATATTTTTTTTCTTTGAAAAAAAATGTGACTAATGCGGAATGAAAGCATGCAAACAAAATTTCTCATAACCAAAAACGAGATTTAAGACATTAGCATTTTGTTTCTAAAAGAACATTAGAAGAAACACGGGGTCCAACCGAATAGAGGAAAAGCGCTCAAGGTGTATAAAGTTTTTCACAGGCAAGTGTTTCATCCTAATTCCAAACCACAAATATGTCATAAATTGACTTTGCAAGTCATTTCCCATCAAATAAAAGATAATACAGATAATCATCATGGATCAAGAGGAGTTGATAAGGTCGGATTTTGTAGGAAATTTTGGCTTGGGTCGTTCTGGCCTTTCCCCTTCCTTTTTCCCTTTCTCTTGTGTTTGGTGTGGAACAGGAGAAAAGACATAACAATTTGGTTTGCAACTAAAGAAGGCAATCACTTTACACCCCCCATGTCTTAACCAAGCTACTATTGCTCTTCTCTTTCCTTTTCGACAATTCTGCACATTATTTAGACATTGTCTGGTCCAAGGAACTTGTTTTTGTTTTCTATTTTCCTTTTCTTTTCTTCTATCTTTGATTAATTGACTCTTTTTCTTTCTTTTTTTCTTTTTCTTTTGCTTTCTTTCTTGTTGTTTTTGTTCTTTGAGTTTTTGTTCTTTTTTTTTTGTTTTGATTTGACAAACGCCTTTAACCAAAAATAATAGAAGCTTCGCTTGGAACACCCCTTACTCTCTCATCCTAGGGTAAGGTTGGAAATTTTCATCCTAGGTCAAGGTTATGGCAAAAAGTTGATGTTTGGCTCAAAAGGCCTACAAATGGCAAAACATAATGTATATTGGGACATATGTTTGGCCAATGGTTCAGAAAGAAGGGAATGCCCACATCATTTCCATGAAACGCATATCATGATAACTAGAAATTCATGCAAAATCAATCATAGCACATATCCATGAGGAAACTCAAATATAAGGCTTTGTGGCCACGCAAAAACTAAGGCTTAAGGTTCATTTCCACATTCAGGCCAAACCAGCGTTTAAACGATTTCTTTTTTTTTTTTATCAAGTCATACAAAACATCCAAGTCCATTTTGGCATCCGGGAAAGCCTTTCGTTGTTTTCACCCTCTAGGTGCACTTTTTTAAAAAAAAAAACCTTTCGTGTTCTGATCCGTGAACTTTCCAAAGAAAATTGATGATCATTTCTTTTTGAAAGCATGCTAGTTTTAGTGTTTTCTTTTAGAAAAAGTTTGAATCCCAGGAAAAGTTATAACCCGAGATTGTACTTATTAAAGGGACAAAGGACGCGTGAAAGAAAAGAAACCATACACAAATCCCTTTTGTTTTGCTTAGTTTTTTCTTGTTTCAAACAAACCATCACAATGAAATAACATGACCACATATTGGAAGCGATAAAATAAAGACGAGTTCTGTCACAATGAAATAACAAACAAAATACTGAAAAAGCTAAAATAAAGACAAGTTTCGTCACAATGAAATAACAAACAAAATAATGAAAGTGATAAATAAAATAAAGACGAGTTCACAATTTTAAGCGATCCTGGTCAAGCGGCTCAGCCTCCTAAAAGGAAGAAGTCCATCACATCAGCCATGTCATCATCTTCCTAAGCTCCATCTTCATCTCCTGGGGCCTCTGCGGGTCTTGCCCCTGCTTGAAAATTGGGCCTGCCTCCAGGCCATGCAACTTTGGCTCCGAACTGCTCGGGAGTAGGCCATGAGTAAGGACTGGGATCCTAGCGCTGTTGATGCAGGGTATACTGGTAAAAGCTCTCATTCAACTACACCTGGCCCCTATGGTTGGTCGCCTACTGGTCAGCCAAATGCTGCATGTAGAGTTCCATCCTCTGCATGTGAGCAGAGATGGACTCTAGAGATGGTGGTTGCTGTAGAGGTGGCGGTGGTGCATCTGCGGCTGGCTGCTGCTGGTCCTGCCCCTGCTATTGTGCCTGACTTGGCATGCAGTATTTTTCAATGAAGGACCTATTAATGGGAGGTTGAAAATCCTAGTGGGCATAACCGGCACCCTATAGAACTGGCAGAGACCGTGATCAAGGTCAGAAATCCTAGTGCTCTGTTGGACTTTTCTGGGTCCACTGGGTGTCTTGGAGGCGTGATTCCTACAAATTGGTAAATGGCATATGGGATTAATTGGGCCACATGAATACTGACCTGGGTCAAGATGGCATAGGCCAGTTGGCATTTTGGCAGGGGAAGATTAGAATTATGATCACTGGGAAGGATGTTGTTGAGGAGCAGCGTCATTCAGATTTGTGTCAAGGTGGTCATGCTAGTGAGCATGATCTACACCTGCTTTCTTGTCACGCTTCATACGAAGTCCTGTCTCGGAGTGCACAGCAGCTGGCCTATGGCCTCCTCATCAATTCCCCAAGCTTGGCTCCTCCTTTCACTGAACTCGCAACATTGCCCCTCTTCTAGGACCAACGGATGCCCCAAGAACTGATGGATGGCATCTTCATCAAAGGGGACCCATTGGCCCCGCACCCAAGAGTGCTTATGCCTGACTCCTTCCTCTATGGGCCATACATTTGCATAGAATTCCATGACTATTTCTGGGTCATATTTAGCCATGGGCCCTGTGAGTTGAGTCCATTGCCTCCTGGCAACTTCCTCCTGGAACTCCATGTATTCCCCCTCTTGCAGTTGGACCCGTCTCTCTTTGAGGAAAGGCTAACTCTTTATCGCTTTAAAGAGGCGTTGGTGTTCTTCACTTAAGAAATGGTGTTTGTCAAATTCTATGTCTGCTTGTGGAGCCACACCGGATCCTTCTCCCACGGTGTCCTTCCTTGCCCTCTTAGAGAGAAGCTTCTTTGGAGCCATTGCCTGCAAAGACACATCCATAAAAAGTTAGTTTGCATGAAATGCACAACCATTATTTCATTTATCTTAAGCAAGCAAAAAGCAAACTAATTTTGGGCGGTGTGTGTTTCTTTTGCTAATTGCAAGTGTTACCGTGCAAATAATTAAAACAAATCACACACCAGTGCATATTATTATATTTTGTTTTTGAAAAACATTCTACGGCTACTTAGATGCAATGTGCCCATCATAGTGTAGCAAGCTCAACCAATAATTAGGCTAATTCCACTCAATCACTTTTACATGTTTCTGTAATTCATGTATTTTTCATTTAAAACAAGGTCTACATTTCCAAGCCTAGCTCAAGCTCTTGGCATTTTAATCTACCAACCTAAGTTGTTCACACATTCTAAATGATGGCTGTACATGCATAAAATCATTTCACACTCAAATTCCAAAACAATACATGAAATGGTCATTGAGGCATTTTATCGAACAGTTGGTGGGCGCATGTTTAAGCATGTAAAAATAAGGAATGGAGAACAACATGACATGCCAATCTACAATAGGATCAAGGATAGGCCTAGGGCCATCCTTTGCAGCCCCTAATCAAGCATTCAAGTCATGGATTCATAAACAATTTATCTCACAAACATTGCAAAGAACATAACAAATAAAGCACCAAGATACCACAAGGAAAAGGTAAAATTGAATGGAGATGGCACTTACTTGTGTGAGATGAAAGGAATGCAAAAAAAATGAAACAAAAAGTGCACAAAGGAAGCTTGGGGCTGCTGCCAATGGTGGTTCCCGTAAGCTTTTGGTGGAGGTTTTGATTTTGGGGGAAGAATGGGGTGAAAATGGCTTCACCCCTCCCCTTTTTATGTTTTCACCCCTTTTTATGTTTTCAGACAGTCTTGCTTGCCCAGGCGAGCTAATTTATTATTTTTTTTTTGCAAAAAATCCTTTGCAAAGTTGTGTTATTCATTGTTATATTTTCTCTCTTAAAATCCTATAATTGCATATAAACTTAGGCGAATTCAGGATATAGTTCAAGAAAACAAACAAGTATGAAACAAGAACTTAAAGAGCAAAGTTAGATATACTAGGCTGCCTCCTAAGAGCGCTTCTTTAACGTCTTTAGTCGGACGCGGGGTAGTGATCGATCGATCATGGGCCTAGCACCTATTCGTACCTGCCCCTAAACTTGGACAAAGAAAGTGTCATCATGCAAAAAATGTGAAACAATACTACAAAATGCTTGTATTACCTTTCACTTGCCTTTAGTGCTTACCCAAATTGATGTGGTGTTAAACATCACTCAAAATGACTCTTTATTCATCTTCCGATTTGCAGGATCCCGAATGATAAGATGCAAATGCATGTATGTTTATGATCAAAAGTTAAATGTAGCAATTAAGCAGGTATTATCGTGTTCAATTTTACTTAAATGCTTATGGAACCCGTTGATCGAGCTGAATGGCTCCAGAATTAGTGAGCCAAATCGAGAGTGTATGTTCTTAAAGACAATAAAAAGTCAAGGACACAACACTAGAGGTAGAGATGCAAATCATTAACCCACATTTATTAATGTTGCGATTATGGTTTACAAAAGATTTCAAGACTTGGAGATTCAAATGAGTCCTTAAGGATGGCTAGACGTTGAGCCTACTAATTGCGCCAGGTGTTATGCATAATACCACTTGATGATATCAGAGTTCACAGGCGAAGGCAACTCTTTGTCATCCATGTTTGTAAGCAGTAATGCTCCTCCCGAAAAAGCCTTCTTCACAACAAATGGTCATTCATAATTCGGGGCCCATTTCCCTCTATGGTCCTTTTAAGCATGCGATACTTTCTTTATGACAAGATCCTCCTCGCTGAACTTGCATGGGCGCACCCTCTTGTCAAAAGCATTCTTTACTCTACTTTGATACAGTCACCAATGGCTCATGGTGGCCAATCTTTTACCCTCGATAAGATTCAACTGATCAAAGTGTGCTTGGGCCCATTCTAATTCTTCCAACCCCGACTTTGCTAGGATTCTCAAAGAAGGAACCTCTACCTCAAACGGGAGCACAACCTCTATCTTGTACACCAGAGAGAAAAGGGTCACCCTAGTAGATGTGCATACAGAAGTTTGATAACCATGCAATGCAAAGGGGAGCATCTCGTGCTAATCCTTGTATGACATGGTCATCTTCTGAACTATCTTCTTGATATTTTTATTGGCAGCCTCAACTACCCCATTCATTTAAGGCCTATAAGGCGTGGAATTATGGTGTTGGATCTTGAAATCCTCACACATTTCCTTCATCATCTTGTTGTTTAGATTGGTGGCATTATCAGTGATGATTTTCCTGGGCAACCCATATCGGAAAATTATCTCTTTCTTGATGAATCTAATCACCACATTCCTACCCACACTAGCATATGAAGCTGCTTCGAACCATTTGGTGAAGTAGTCAATAGTGAATAATATGAAGTGATGTATGTTTGGAGCCCTAGGCTCAATGGCTCCGATCACGTCTATGCCCCATATAGAGAATGACCAAGGTGCTGCCAAGACCTTCAAAGGTATGAGTGGAGCATTAACATTATCAGCAAAGGCCTGGAACTTATGGCATTTCCTCACATGGATGCAATAATTGCTCTCTATAGTAAGCCAGTAATACCCCGCTCTCAGAATTTTTCGGGCCATGGCATGTCCATTGGCATGCGTTCCAAAGGATCCCTCATGCACCTCTATCAACATTTGCTCAGCCTCTCTTGCATCCACACATCGAAGCAATACCATGTCATGGTTCCTCTTGTATAAGATATTCCCACTCAGGAAGAAGCCGACTGCCAACCTGCGCAACATCCTCTTGTCGTTGTTAGAGGCCTCAGGCGGGTATTCGTTGTCTTCAATGTATCATTTGATATCAAAGTACCAAGGCTTACCATCCTTCTCTTCTTCTATTAAATAGCAATGCGCAGGCTAGTCACGGCATCTGAATTCGATGTATGGAAAATCTCCATGCAGGCTTCGTTGGAACATGGTAAGGCACCAATTTATGGTGAAAAGATATAAGCCTGGTAAGGCACCAATTTGTGGTCTCTAGTCTCCCATTCACCCTTCAACTGGTGAATTACCAAGGATAAGTCCCCGTATACCTTGAGCAACTTGACCTTGAAGTCAATTGTCGCTTGGATCCCAAGGCACACGCCTCATACTCAACTATGTTGTTTGTGCAGTCGAAACTCAACCTAGCCATGAAAGATGTATATTGTTCGTCTAGGGAAACCAATAATGCCTTAACTCCATGGCCTAGTGCATTACACACGCTGTCAAACCACACAATCCCCTATCTTCATCCTCTACTTCCTCCTCAAACAAGGTCATGATGTCCTTATCAGGGAATTCTGGATGCATAGGCTGATAGTCATTGATGGGTTGTTGTGCTAGGTAATCTGCCAAGGCACTCCCCTTTATTGCCTTCTGAGTGACATAAACAATATCAAACTACGACAATAGAACCTGCCACCGAGCAATTCGTCCAGTGAGAGTGGGCTTTTCAAAGATGTACTTGACGGGGTCCATTTTGGATACCAACCAAGTAGTGTAATTCAGCATGTACTGCCTTAGATGGTGAGCTGCCCACACCAAGGCACAGCACGTCCTTTCTAGCAAAGAGTAGTTCATTTCACATGTCGTGAACTTCTTGCTCAAGTAATAGACATCTTGTTCCCTTTTTCTGGACTCATCATGTTGTCCTAGCACACACCCCATTGACTTATCCAACACAGTCATATAAAGGATAAGGGGTCTTCCGGGCACCGGTGGTATGAGCATAGGAGGATTCATGAGGCATTGCTTAATCCTTTCAAACGCCACTTGACAATCATTGTCCCATTGGACGAATTGATTCTTACATAATAACTTAAAATGAGGCTCGCAAGTGGCAGTCAGCTGTGATATGAACCTTGCTATGTAGTTCAATCTTCCTTGGAATCCTCGGACCTGCTTCTCGATGCGCGACTCGGGCATTTCGAGGATTGCCCTTACTTTGTCTGGGTCTACCTTTATTCCTCTTTGACTCATGAAAAAACCAAGCAACTTTCCGGATTTGACCTCGAAAGTACACTTTGCGAGATTCAACCTTAATAGGTATTTATGCAACCGCTCAAACAACTTCCACAAATTGACAAGGTGTTCCTCCTTGGTCCTTGACTTAGCGATCATGTCATCCACATAGACCTCAATCTCTTTATGCATCATTTCATGGAATAATGCTACCATGGCCCGCTGGTAAGTTGCCCCAACGTTCTTGAGCCCAAAGGACACCTTGTAGCAGAAAGTTCCCCATAGGGTGATGAAGGTTATCTTTTCGATATCCTCTGGTGCCATCTTTATCTGATTATAGCCCAAAAAACCATCCATGAAAGAAAACATGGAAAAATTGGTCATGTTATCTACAAGGACATCGATGTTCGGCAAAGGAAAATTATTCCTTGGACTGGCTTGGTTTAGATCCCAATAGTCCATGCACATTCGCACCTTTCCATCCTTTTTAGGAACTGGCACGACATTGGCGACCCACTCCGAGTACCGAGCCACGGCCAAGAAACCAACATCGAATTGCTTCTTCACTTCTTTTATTTTTGGGGACATCTTGGGCTTCATCCTCCTCAGCTTTTGCTTTATCGGGGAACACTCCGGATTTAGAGGCAGTCTATGATGTATGATGTTGAAGCTCAAACCAGGTATATCTTGGTAGGGCCAAGCAAAAATGTCTTGGTAGTCTCGCAACAGAGCCACCAATTCATCTCGGACGTTTGCGAACATGTAAGTGCTGACCTTGACTTTCTTTTTTTCTTTGCAAACACCTAAGTTCACAACTTCAGTTTCCTCTTGGTGTGGCTTCACTTCCCTTTCTTCTTGCTCGACCATTCTATTCAACTCTGGAGGAAGCCCCCAATCCTCATCTTCTCCTTTCTCGGCTTGATTTAACAGTTTCTCAAAATTAACATCTGGGTCCTCGATATCACTACTTTCACAGGAATCATTGTTGGATCTACGTCAAATCATTTAATCGCAACAAAAATAAATATGTAGAAGAATGAAAATAGACGAAAGTGAAAGAGGGAACACATCAAATGAAAAAGGTTGTGTATTTATAATTGTGGGAACATCAAAGAAAAAGATATGCCCAATAGGAAGCAAACCCTAAAGCCTAGGCCCAACAATAAGGTTGGAACTATTGAATTACATTGAATTTGCCATGGTAATCCCGGGTTGTTTGATGACTTGTTGTTAGTCGTCATTTACGACTAACTTTTGTATAGAAAAGTTTTATAAAATGTTTATCTTTTCCCCAATTTATGGTTCTTTTGTAGGTTTGTACATATTTTTAGGTTTAGTTCAATTTTTCTCAGTAGAAATGCCCAACATTGTGAAATTAATGTGTTTCAACTTCAATTTCAAGTAAAAAAGATTAAATTTGTGAAGGCTAGCAGCTGGTGTCTCGCTAAGCGAGGCATGTGCGCTTAGCGAGAATCATGCGCTAAGCAAGGCACTCAACTCACTTAGTGAGTTGGGAGAATCTGGAGGAGAATCTGAGAAGCATATGGGCGCGCTCAGCGCGTCATCAGCTTGCTCAGCAAGACGTTTGTCTCTTCCCACGCTAAGCGCGCCTAGCTCGCTCAGCGGATATTCACTAACTCGCGCTAAGCATGAAAATGGCGCTAAGCGAGCCTTCAAGGACAGAAAGCCCTTTTTAAGGCTGAAGTTGGAAAAATCAAGAGAGGAGGTTAGCAAAGAGAGCGTGGATTGGAACGTAGAGAGCATAACAGAGGCAAAAAATAGAGCAAGGAAGCCAAAAACCTCAGCTTTCAAGAGGATCTTAGGTTTAGGAGTAATTTCTAGGTTTCTAGAGGTGGAGGAGACATCCCCACCACTGTGTAATCTGTTATTTTCTTCTTAAACCCTCATCTTGTAGTTGAAAGGTGCTGCCTTGTGATGGAAGGCTAAGTATCTGTAAAAGCAAGCTTAATGATGATGAATCAAGTACTTTTGATGATGCCAAAAAGCCCAAAAGAATGATTTCAAGATTGAGTCAAGAAGGTCAAGATCAAGATTAATTTCAAGATTCAAGAGAAGAAATCAAGAAGATTCAAGATTCAAGAGAAGTTGATTTCAAGATTTAAGAAAAGAAATCGAGAAGCAACAGTCAAGACTTCACAAGGGAAGTATTTTTCAAAAATCCAAACATAGCACAATTTTGTTTTACAAAAGAGTTTTCTAAAAAATTTTCTAAGTTACCAGAGTATTTACTCTCTGGTAATTGATTACAAGTTTCATGTAATCGATTACCAGTGACCAAATTTGATTTCAAAATGTTTTTTAACTGATTTACAACGTTCCAAAATATTTTTCAAATGGTGTAATCAATTACACTATATTGGTAATCAATTACCAATGTATCTGAACGTTGGAATTCAAATCCAATTGTGAAGAGTCACAACTTTTCATAAAATGCATTGTGTAATCGATTACATGATTATGGTAATCGATTATGAGTGATAAGTTTTGAATAAAAGGTCAAAAGTTATAAGTCTTGACATGATTTTTTCAAGGTTACAACTCTTTCAATGGTTTTCTTGAAAGACATGAAGAGTCTATAAAAGTAAGACCTTGACTTGCATTCAAAAAAAAACTTTTACAACTCTTTAATAATTTTTGAGAACTTTTAAGAATTCCTTTCTACTTATCTCTCTTCTTATTCTTCCTTTGCCAAAAACTTGCATTCAAAAGTAAGACCTTGACTTGCATTCATAAAATGCATTGTGTAATCGATTACATGATTATGGTAATCGATTATCAGTGATAAGTTTTGAATAAAAGGTCAAAAGTTATAACTCTTGACATGATTTTTTCAAGGTTATAACTCTTTCAATGGTTTTCTTGAAAGACATGAAGAGTCTATAAAAGTAAGACCTTGACTTGCATTCAAAAAAAACTTTTACAACTCTTTAACAATTTTTGAGAACTTTTAAGAATTCCTTTCTACTTATCTCTCTTCTTATTCTTCCTTTGCCAAAAAGTTTTCTAAGTTTTGTTTTTCCAAACCTTATTTTTCTGCAAGTGAAAATTCTGCAGAAAAAAAAGTGTGCTATCTTTTCTTCTCTTCTCCCTTTGCCAAAAGAATAGAAGGACTAACCGCCTGAATTCTTTTGTGTCTCCCTTCTCTCTTTCCAAGAGAATTCAAAGGACTAATCGCCTGAGAATTCTTTTGATTCTTCCCTTCTCCTTAAACAAAAGATTTCAAAGGACTAACCGCCTGAGATATCTTTTGTTTCCCCTTACAAAGATTTAAAGGACTAACCGCCTGAGAATCCTTTGTCTTAACACATTGGAGGGTACATCCTTTGTGGTACAAGTAGAGGGTTCATCTACTTGGGTTGTTGTACTGAGAACAAGAGAGGGTACATCTCTTGTGGATCAGTTCAAGTGGAGGGTACATCCACTTGGTTGTTCAAAGAGAACAAGGGAGGGTAAATCCCTTGTGGATCTTTGCTTGTAAAGGTTTTTATATAGTTGAAAGAAATCTCAAGAACCGGTGGTTGCTTGGGGACTAGATGTAGGCACGGGTTGTTGCCGAACCAGTATAAATCTTGTGTTTGTCTTCTTCTTCCCTACACTCTTTAATTTTCCCTGTGTACTTTTAATTGCCGCTTTTACTTTTGGTCAAGTTATTATTTCTGTTCTTTACTTTCTTAACTTAGTAGTAAAAGCCTAGTTGAATCTAGTAACATTAAGAAGGATAAATTTTTAATTAGTCAAGATACATTAATAATTAATTCAACCCCCTCTTCTTAATTATTTCGAGGCCACTTGATCCAACAGTATCTCTATTGGGAAATTCTGCCGAAACTTGATGTAAATTCTTAACTATCTATTTAAAGTTGTTTTATGTTTCATTGCTTCTATCTGCACTTAATTATTGCATGCTTTTGGTCTGATCACCCATTGGTGTGTAAAGTTAGGATTTTTAGCATTGGAAAATGTATTAATCCTTAGAACTGGATAGAGCAGGGCTAGATAACTGCACTGTTAGACATAGAATGCAGGGTTTTAGTTTTTGATATACTGTGATTGTAATGCTGTTCGGTTAGGCTAAGTTCGACGAGACATCCGAGAACAAGGTTTAATTAGAATTAGTCCATTCATGCGAGGAATCGGTGTTTGGTATTTTATTCCTCAACATAGAACACATAAATAACCTTAATTAGAGAAAAATATTTTCATTACATCAAGTGTTTAGTAGAAGGACCCAACGTCTTAATCATCTGTTTTCTCTCACATTTTGATAAGAGTATTTGTAGTTATTTTAGATTTAGAGCATATACATCTTTGATTTAATTCTATTTACATGGCTTTATATCAATGTCTGCTTGCTGAATGAAACTTCACCAAATGAAACAAGTTCCCTGAGTTCGATACTCGGTTTCTTACCGTTTTATTATTACCTTAACGACTCGGTACACTTTCCGATAAAGTTCAGGACTGTCCTAGAGTTCCATGGCACCATAGGTCACATACTATTATAGAGGGTGCCATAGGTCACATACTAAACATCACTCCTAAAGAAGAGAAAAGGATAGAAGGCCTCAAGAGGTTAACATTAGCCTCCCATATTTCCATGGAAAAGATAATATTGAGGCCTACCTAGATTGGAAAATGAAAGTTGAAGAACTCTTTGCATGCCATCATATTAGTGAAGAGAGAAAAGTTCCATTGGCTACCCTTAGGTTTCAAGGGTATGCCCTCGTGGGGATCCTCCAATAGAGTATTGGAATGATCTTAAGAGTACGCTTAGGAAGAAGCACATTCCCTCCTACTATGAAAGGGAGCTTATGGACAAGCTCCAAAGGCTTAGACAAGGGAGTATAAGGGGAGAAGAATGTAGACAACAAATGGAACTACTCCTTTTAAGAACTGGACTTAGGGAGGAGGAAAAAACAAGCATAGCTAGGTTCCTTAGTGGGCTTAATATGGAAGTACGAGATAAGGTTGAACACTTTCCATATAGGGACCTAGATGAGCTTGTCCAACTTTATATAAGAGTGGAGCAACAACTTAAAAGAAAGCCTTCTTCAAAATCTTATGGCTTTCACTCTTATCTAAGGAAGGACCAATCCCAAGGAATTTTGGGGTTGCATCTTCAAAACCCAAGGAAGATAAGGGTACGGCAATAGAGAAACACACCCCTAAGACTAGTTCCCAAGCCAAGACTAGCAATATTAAATGCTTCAAATGTCTTGGGAGAGGTCACATTGCCTCTCAATGCCCCACAAAGAAAACCATGATTATGAGGGGTCAAGACATTTATAGTAGTCAAGAGGAGACTACATCTTCCCCTTCTTCTAGTGGAAGTGAAGATGAAGTAACGGGTGAAGAGTCTAGTGAGGAATGTTGGATCAAGTGGCCTCGGAATAATTAAGAAAGGGGGGGGGGTTGAATTAATAATTAATGTGTCTTGACTAATTAAAAAATTATCCTTCTTAATGTTATTAGATTCGATTAGGCTTTTACTACAAAGTTAAGAAAGTAAAGAATAGAAATAGAAATTTAACCAAAAGTAAAAGCGATAATTAAAAGTACACAACAGAAATTAAAGAGTGTAGGGAAGAAGGAGACAAACACAAGAATTTATACTGGTTCGGCAACAACCCGTGCCTACATCTAGTCCCCAAGCAACCACCGGTTCTTGAGATTTCTTTCAACCTTGTAAAATCCTTTACAAGCAAAGATCCATAAGGGATGTACCCTCCCTTGTTCTCTTTGAACAACCAAGTGGATGTACCCTCCACTTGAACTGATCCACAAGAGATGTACCCTTTCTTGTTCTCAGTTACAACAACCCAAGTAGATGTACCCTCTACTTGTACTACAAAGGATGTACCCTCCAATGTGTTAAGACAAAGAATTCTCAGTTTGAAAGGGAAGAATCAAAAGAATTCTCAGACTGTGTCCTTTTTAATTCTCTTGGAAAGGGAGAAGGGAGACACAAAAGAATTTAGGCGGTTAGTCCTTTGTTCTTTTAGAAAAGGGAGAAGAGAGACACAAAAAGAATTCAGGCGATTAGTCCTTGTTGAATTCTTTTCGGCAAAGAGAGAAGAGAATGAAAAAGATGAATAACACAAGTTTTTAAACAAAGAACTTTTCTTGGAAGAGAAAGTGTTGATAAAAAACTTTTAGAAAGATGAAGAGAAATGAAACCAGAAAGTTCTGTTGAAAGAGATGAAAGATAGATTGAAAGATAGATTGAAAGAGTTATAACCTTCAGAATCAAAACTTTTAGAATCAAAACTTAATTCTAAGTAACAAAACTTAATTCCAACTAACAAGTTTTAAACTTTTAGAAAATAAAGTACTAATAAAGTTTCAAAACATAATTCACTAAGTACCAAATAAGTAAACAAGATAGTCAAGTTTAAACACATAACAGAAGACATTAAAACAAACTATTTTGCACCCATAAAAAATACATATTCAAAATCTTAATCAACATAACCTTTAAATATAATAAAAAATCATAATAACTCTCAAACACAATCAATCATCAAACATTTCAAATTAAATTAATTAAATTATAAATCAACTAACTATGCACAATAATTTCTATTCCAAAAAAAATAATTTTTTTTTTTAAATTTCAATTTCAAATTTCAAATTTTAAATTTTAACTTTTAAATTTAAAATTTAAAATTCCAACTTCCAACTTCCAATAACTTCCACTTCCAACTTTCAACTTTCATTTTCAACTTTCAACTTACATTAACTTCCATTTTCAACTTTCAAACTTCCACTTCCAAATTTTAATTTTCAAACTTCCAATAACTTGCAAATTTTAATTTTCAAACTTTAAAAAAGATCAATCATGTATATTGAAATTATTTAAACTAAATATAGTTAATTAATCATAATAAATTTTAACATAATCAAATAATTTTGGACTTATCTTCAATTTATAGAACTAAGTCTGTTCTATTGTAATCGATTACCAGAGAATTAAACACTAAATTTTAAGTATCAAATAACAATCATCAACACATATCATGGTAATTATTTACTTAATTCAATTATCTTAACATGTCAAAACATTTTTTTAACAAAATCTAATCATCTTAGAAACAAAACATAAGCAATTCAAACAAAATTCAATTAATCATACATATTCAAAATTAAAACTAAATATAGTTAATTAAACATTGTGAACACAATCAAACAATTTCAACAATTGTTTTCTATTAGCCACAAAAATAACTTAACTGAAAATACTAATCGTACCTTAATTCATAGAGATGGCTTAGATGTTACCTCTTTTGAGATTTTACTGATATTGTTGTCGCCGTATGTAACATGTCCACTTTTCTTGGGAGAAATGGTTGTAAATTTAGATACATCTCTCCGTCATATGCTTGGAACATCCACTGTCGATGTACTACTTCTTCCTTACAGATTCTTCTTTGTTGTTCTCATGAGATTTTGTCATGAGACATAAGTTGGCTTGGTCTTGAAAACACTTTTGAAAAACACAGAATTTAAAGAGGCCATGAATCTTGAAGTAGTTAAACTTTCTACAAGATACTTGCTCTGATACCACTTGTTGGATCAAGTGGCCTCAAAATAATTAAGAAGGGAGGGGGGTTGAATTAATTATTAATGTGCCTTGACTAATTAAAAAATTATCCTTCTTAATGTTACTAGATTCAATTAGGCTTTTACTACAAAGTTAAAAAAGTAAAGAGCAGAAATAGAAACTTAACCAAAAGTAAAAGCGATAATTAAAAGTGCACATCGGAAATTAAAGAGTGTAGGGAAGAAGAAGACAAACACAATAATTTATACTGGTTCGGCAACAACCCGTGCCTACATCCAGTCCCCAAGCATCCACCGGTTCTTGAGATTTCTTTCAACCTTGTAAAATCCTTTACAAGAAAAGATCCACCAGGGATGTACACTCCCTTGTTCTCTTTGAGAAACCAAGTGGATGTACCCTCCACTTGAACTGATCCACAAGAGATGTACCCTCTCTTGTTCTCAGTTACAACAACCCAAGTAGATGTACCCTCTACTTGTACCGCAAAGGATGTACCCTCCAATGTGTTAAGACAAAGAATTCTCAGGCGGTTAGGCCTTTGAATCTTTGTAAGGGGAAACAAAAGATATCTCAGGCGGTTAGTCCTTTAAAATCTTTTGTTTAAGGGAAAGGGAAGAATCAAAAGAATTTTCAAACTATGTCCTTTTGAATTCTCTTGGAAAGGGAAAAGGGAGACACAAAAGAATTCTGGCGGTTAGTCCTTTGTTCTTTTGGAAAAGGGAGAAGAGAGACACAAAAAGAATTTAGGCGATTAGTCCTTCTTGAATTCTTTTTGGAAAAGAGAGAAGAGAATGAAAAAGATGAATAGCACAAGTTTTTGAATAAAGAACTTTTCTTGGAAGAGAAAGTGTTGATAAAAAACTTTTAGAAAGATGAAGAGAAATGAAACCAGAAAGTTCTGTTGAAAGAGATGAAAGATATTGAAAGATTGATTGAAAGAGATAATGATAATTATTTTTAAAACTCATGCCATGGTCACATATTTATAATCTCTTGATGACTCAAGTCAAAGCTTGTGACTTTTGGCAATTTCTTTAAAACTAGTCACTTAAAAAGTTATGACTTTTGAAAGAATCTTCAGAAACAAGCCACTTGAAGAATTGTGACTTTTGGAAATGTATTTTTCAAAAACAGTCACTGGTAATCGATTACCATTAAGGTGTAATCGATTACACATCAACAGATGTGACTCTTCATTTGAATTTTGAAAATCTTAACATTTTAAAAACACTGGTAATCGATTACATGATTATGGTAATCGATTACAACTTTGTAAATTAGTTTGAAAAACAATGTTGGCTACTGGTAATCGATTACCAGAGAGTAAAACTCTTTGGTAATGATTTTGTGAAAACTTCTTGTGCTACTCAATGTTTTGAACAACTTTTTAATACTTATCTTGATTGAGTCTTCTCTTGATTCTTGATTCTTGGGTCTTGAATCTTGATCTTGATTATTCTTGAATCTTGATTCTTGAATCTTTGCTTGAACCTTTGCTTAACTCTTGATTCTTTGGCATCATCAAAATAACCTTGGAAGACATTGCTTTCACAAGGAAGTCTACCCCGATGAAGAAGGTGACCTTCTAATTGTTAGAAGGCTCCTTGGAGGTCAATCTTGTGATCTATCCCAATCCCAAAGAGAGAACATCTCTCATACAAGATGCAAAATTTTAGATAAAACGTGTTCTCTCATTATGGATGTGGATCTTGTTGAAATTGTTGTAGCACAAGATAAGTTTCCAAGTTGAATCTCACTATCATTCCCCACCCAAAACCTTATAAACTTCAATGGCTCAATGAACAAGGGAAAATGATAGTTAACCAATAAGTGAATGTACCTTTCTCCATTGAGACATATAAGGGTGAAGTTACTTATGATATAGTTCCCATGGAGGCAGGACATATTCTTTTAGGAAGGCCATGACAATTTGATAGGAAGATCATTTACAATGGCCTAAATAATGAGATTACCCTCACCCATCTTGGCACTAAATTTGTGTTGCATCCTCAAACACCTTCACAGGTAGCTAAGGATCAACTTACAATGAATGACAAGAGGGATGAGGAAAAGTTAGAAAAACAAAAGAAAAAAAGGATAGTAACGCCTTAGCTCCAAAGGTCAAGGAGAAGGAAAAAGAGGGAAGGTGTTCCTCTAAGAAATTTGTAAAGAAGGAGAGTCATTTTGCAAAAAAAAAAATAGATATTAAGAGAGCTCTTCTTCTCAAGCAATCTTTCTACCTTCTCCTCTCAAGGGAGACTTCCCTTAACACTGCCACAATTCCCCCACTTGAGACCATTCCCCTAAAGGTCCAAGAACTCTTACAGGAATTTGGTGATGTATTTCCCAAAGAGATACTTTCTGGGTTACCTCCTCTTAGGGGAATAGAACACCAAATAAACTTAGTCCTAGGAACAAGCCTTCCTAATAGGCCATCTTATAGGACTAATCTCAAGAGACCAAGGAGATTGAATCCCAAGTTAAGGAATTGTTGGAGAAGGGTTGGGTCCAAGAGATCCTAAGTCCTTGTGTTGTGCCTGTGTTATTGGTGCCCAAGAAGGATGGTAAGTGAAGAATGTGTACAGATTGTAGGGACATCAACAACATAACTGTGAAGTATAGGCACCCCATTCCTAGGCTTGATGATATGCTTGATGAGTTGCATGGTGCAAATATATTTTCCAAAATTGATCTTAAAAGTGGTTACCACTAGATAAGGATGAGAGAAGGTGATGAGTGGAAAACCACTTTCAAGACCAGGTTTGGGTTGTATGAGTGGCTAGTGATTCCTTTTGGGCTCACTACTGTGCCAAGCATCTTCATGATGCTAATGAATCATGTCCTAAGGGAATTCATAGGTAGGTTTGTAGTTGTTTATTTTGATGATATCTTAGTCTATAGTAGGGACCTAGATGATCACTTAAGACATCTAAGGAAAGTTCTTTTAGTTCTTAGGAAACACACTCTCTTTGCTAATATAGATTAATGCACCTTTTGTTAGTTTTGTGTTGATAGTGTATTCTTCTTAGGTTTTGTGATTAGCAAAAATGGGGTTCATGTGGACCTTGAGAAATTCAAGGCCATCCAAGAGTGGCCCACCCCAAAAAGTGTAGGAGATATTAGGAGCTTCCATGGGTTGGCAAGTTTCTATAGAAGGTTTGTTCCTAATTTCTCTACACTTGCTTTGCCACTCAATGAGTTGGTGAAGAAGAATGTGGCATTCACATGGGGAGAGAGACAAGAGCAAGCCTTTGTTTTGCTCAAAGAAAAGCTCACCAAGGCACCCATTCTAGCTCTCCTTGACTTTTCTAAAACTTTTGAGCTAGAGTGTGATGCTTCTGGTGTAGGTGTGGGAGCTGTGTTGTTACAACGTGGACACCCTATTGCTTACTTTAGTGAGAAACTGCATGGTGCCGCTCTCAACTACCCTACAGATGATAAGGAGCTTTATACCTTAGTTAGAGCCCTCCAAACTTGGGAACATTACCTTGTTTCCAAGGAGTTTGCTATTCATAGTGATCATGAATCACTTAAGTACATTAGAGGGCAATGAAAGTTAAACAAGAGGCATGCAAAATAGGTAGAGTTCCTAGAGCAATTTCCATATGTTATCAAATACAAAAAGGGAAAGACCAATGTGGTTGCAGATGCTCTTTCTAGGAGACACACATTGCTTTCTTCCTTTGGAGCTCAAATTTTAGGATTTGATAACATATGGAAATTTTATGTTTTTGATGAGTACTTCTCTCCAATTTATGCAAGCTGTGGGCTGATAACTGCTAAATATGAGCTATTTTTTATAATAACAATATATTGAAAATATCTTTAAAAATATTTATTTAGCAGTTATTTTTGGCTTAAATGATAGAAATTGATATTTTTCTTATTTGTGGCTTGCAGATACGAAAATGAATGATTAAAATAAAAAAAGATCTAGAAAATACAAAAAATACAAATAAAGAAGATTTTTTGCATCAAGCCCAAGTCCACTCCAACAACTATAAAAAGGGAGTCAAGCCAAGGAGGAAAGACACACCGAGTCTCAGAGCACTCTAATATATACCTAAAGCCTGAGAACTCTTCCTTAGAAAATTCTTTCTTCTCTTTCATCATTTTCTATTCCATTTTTCCATCCCTTCTCCTCCATCGGTTCCTATACCCCTTTTCTAGTGTAAGGCCCCTTATGGCTATGAGAGGCTAAACCCTTAGTTAGGGTTTGTCAGGCCTAAAAAGCAAAAGATGTATTGTACACTTCATATTTATCAATGCAAACATGTGTTTTCTTTCCTATTATCCTTTCTTACTTTTAATCTCATGCATTATTCATCCTTGCATCATCTTTGGGGGTTAGGTGCTCGACGGAGGGTAATCCTTAATAGAAAAACAAGGACGGTTTTGCATGCATATGTTTTAGGAATTAGTCGCTCGACAAAGGGTAATTTCTAATAGAACTAATAGGAAAGGGTATCTTAATAAAATCATTGCTAGACATAAAGTGATTGCATTATGCCCATGCATTAAAGCAAGAATTTAGAATTATAACTTCATGCATTTTATCTATTGACTCTTTGCAAAGACATTTGGAAGCTAGAGAGGTGAAATATGATTGTCATCGTGAGACATCAGGAGCAAGTATTCTAACAGATGTGGGTAGGATAAATTCATTTGATTAATATAGAAAAATCACAAATAATACATCATAGGCAAATAAGGCATGTTAGGTCCTAACATTCTCATCCCATTGAATTTCCTATTATTTCTTTTGTTTTCTATTAATAGTTATTATTTTATACTATGTTCTTTTAAATATATCTTCGATACCTCATATTATCTTTTTCTCTTATAAATTGGAAATTATCCAACACAAGTATAAAACAAAGTCCCTGTGGAAATTGACACTCAGACTTCTGAGTCTTTATTACTTGGACATTTAGTACACTTGCCAAACGAGTTAACATGGGCACAAGGCCCAAGATGGATTCTACATTGCTAAGGGGTATTTGTTCAAGGAGGGAAGGCTTTGTATACCCCAAGGATCCATTAAAAAGTTATTGGTCAAAGCGAGCCATGAGGGTGGGCTATTGGGGCATTTTGTAATTGATAAGACTCTTGTCTTCCTCGAGGAAAAATTATTTTGGCCCCATATGAAAAAGATGTCCATACAAGAGGGGTGTAGAATTTATCTTTGTGGTGGTGGATAGGTTTAGCAATATGGCACATTTCATACCATGCCACAAGGTAGATGATGCTAGTCACATCTCAAGACTTTGTTTTAGAGAAGTTGTAAGGCTTCATCGTTTGCCTAAGACTATTGTGTTTGATAGAGATGCTAAGTTCCTTATCCATTTTTGGAAAACTTTATGGGCTAAGCTAGGAACTAAGCTCCTTTACTCCATCACTTGTCACCCACAGACTGATGGGTAGAAAGAGGTAGTGAATATATCTCTATCCACATTTTAAGGTTGTCTATGGGTTCAATCCTCTCACACCTTTGGACCTAATTCCCTTTCCACTTGACACTTCTTTTATACATAAAGAAGAGGTATCTAGGTCAGAGTTTGTGAAGAAATTACATGAAAGGGTTAGGAACTAAATAGAGAACAAAATAAAGGTGTATGCAACTAAAGGTAATAGAGGAAGGAAGAAGTTGGTGCTTAATAAAGGGGATTGGGTTTGGCTCCATCTTAGGAAGGATGGATTTCCTACTAAGAGAAATTCCAAACTTAGCCCAGAGGTGATGGCCCTTTTCAGGTCTTGGAGAGGATCAACAATAATGCTTATAGGCTAGACCTCCCAAAGGATAATGGAGTTAGCAACACCTTTAACATTATTGACTTGGTTCCTTTTACAGGTGTAGTTGATTCAGATGATGAGGGGTTTGTAGATTTGAGGACAAATCCTCTTCAAGAGGGAAGGGATGATGCAATCCTCCCAAGGAGGGGACCCATCACCAGAGCTATGGGTAGGAAACTCCAAGAAGATTGGACCACAGATATAGGAGAACGCCCTAGGATTCTCATGAGCCTTAGGGTAGATTTTGGGCCCATGCACTAAGTATGAGCTCTCTTATCTTTGTACATATTAGATTAGGGTTTTATTATTTTTAGGCCTTGTATTTAGGGCTCCATAGTGTTGGGAGGGTATCCTAGTAATGTAGAATTTTTCAGCCCTTGTATTTTAGAGCACCTAGACTAGTTTTTGTATTAGGGGTAGTTTTATAGTTTCATATGCATTAAGTGAACTATTTGATGTGTGTGTTGTGAGAGAAATTTAATTGAATTGGGAGAAACCCAATCCAATTAAATTTTGGACCATCCTAAGGGGAGGTGAGCATTTGCTTGCTACACCCCATTACCACATCATATAGTCACACTTTGTGCATGTCCTTCATGCTTTACATGCCTCATCACACCTAAGCATACTTAGTGAACAATCTTGGACTTGATCTTGGATTAGTGGGTTGAACCCTAGTTAAAATTCACTAATCATAATTAGTGAAATTTTGGCTCCACAAATTCAAGTGAAATTCAAATAGAAATTCAAATTTCCCTCCAATTTTGTGTGACACTTAGGCTATAAATAGAGGCCTTGTGTGTGCATTTTTTGAACTTTGATCATTTGAGTAATTACACTTCAAAGTTTAGACCTCATTTGTGGCATAAATTTCGTGCCCCTTCTCTTCATCTCCCTTTCACTAATCTTTTCCTACCTTCAAACTCTTATCAATGGCATCTCCAATCACCTTTCCTCCTTCTCCATTATGCTGCCATTGATCTTCAAGAAGCAAATGACTCTATTGATGAGGAAGATCCAAGGCCTGCAAGCTCCACATGGAGCTACATCAACTAGCTTAATTGGTTAAATAATATGTTAGTTGTTGTAAATCTCATATATACTTAGTTCAATTCTTACTAGCAAAAAAAAATCTCTTGTGTAATATTTTTAATAAAATATATTTTTAAAATTTCTTGAGTAAAGTAAATAATTTATTAAATATTTTTTTACAAAATAATCTTAAAATTATTTTTTAAGTAACATCATAGATAAAATATTTTCTAATTACTTCATGCATTGCATAAAATTGTTTTTGATTTACATTACAATTTGACAAAAGAGGATTTACATTATAAGAGTTATAAGTTTGAGATGAAAATATAGTTATTTTTACATGCATTAAAGGAAAAAAATCAATATTTAATAAGGTACTCAATATTTAGGATCATTACGCACGGGAATCAAATGGTGTGAAGTATGCTTTAGCTTAACAAAATATTTTGGATTTAAATTTTAGGTATACAATTACATTAAATGTCTCAAAGAGAAAGTTTTGCTACCCAAAGTAGTTTTACTTGACTTGAACTACCTACAAGTGTTTATCAAATCAAATTAACCTAACAAGCCCTACAATCCAAACTAAAACAAATCAATTATAATAAGTTTGGTTTTCTGATTTATCTTATTTCAACTAAAACTAATTTGATGATCCAATTAATTATTTTCTAATTTTATATCAATATTTTTTTGTCTAGACCACAAGTATCTTCTACTAAAGACAATCTTGTTTAAGTCAGATAAGACAACTAAGGATGGCAACTATGTATCAAGACTTGAACCCGAAACTTCTAATTAAGTTGAAACAATCTATGCAGTTGATTTACATGTTTGGTGGTTATATTAATCATGGGTACTTAAAAATTTTCCTTATTTGTCTTTTTTTATTATTTGTTTTCATCTTTTAACGATGTTGTATGGTACTATTATTAAGTGCCTTATAATTTGGTCATATTTATTATTTAACTTTTATCATATATTCTGAATAAAAAATTAATGAAATGCATAGGGACAATTATATAAATAATTAAATATTAAATAAATAAAAATTTATTCATTAAAAACAAGAAATAATTTTACCTTAAATTAATATAAGTAATAAAATAAAATATAAAATAAACAATAATTATAGATTAAAACTAATTTTTTTTTTATCATAATCCGATTATTTGAACTAAATTAATTTGATGTTAATCATATTAGTTAGGTTTAGATTATCCATAAAAAAAATTTAAAACCCAAATCAGGCTTAATCAATTAAATTTGAACTAATCCAATCACTGAACCATGCTAGATTTTTTTTATGAATGCATCGGGAACTCAGTTAGGAGCCACTTGACCAAAGATACAACTAGCATCACCCTGAAAAGGGTCCAAAGCAAATATTGGAATGTTAGACAAGAATCGACAATCACGCGTTATAGATAAAAATTGTTTCGTGAACGCATCACCAAGCATATTTGCTTCTCTAAGGCTGAGAATATGCCTACTATCAACCCTAATTTCATCCGGGGACTATCATTTGCTAACGTTTTGATTCTTGCTAGCCGAATTGAGCTATTTAACACCAGTTGACGTGCAAGACGAAAGATCATTCGACGTTTCGGTAAAGAATGTAGAAAATACCCAAAAGAGAGGGCAAAAGGGTTATTTTAAGCCTTTTTCTGAACCCTGGCTCGCCTGGGCCCCCAAATAGCTTAGGGGTGAAGTAACCAGCTCGCTTAAGTGAGCAAGGTTACTTCAGGTTGAAGCAACAGCTCGCTTGGGCGAGCTGCCAAAGTGCCAAACCCCCTCATTTCCTATGAATAGGCGTGAGAGGGGCTGAAGGAAGGGTCCAGCTTCTGAATATTGAGAGGATTCAATGAAATTTGAAGAGAAGAAGAAGAAAGAAGAGAAAAACAAGGCCATGGCGCTACCGAATCGCGACCGTAATCGACTTCTACATCATTCTTCGTTCGTCATCCGATTAGTATTTGTTTTAAGGATTTGGGTATGATCTATGCACCCTTAGGATTCCTCTTTGTTGCTTAGCACATCTTCATCTCATTCTTCTACCATCAGTAATCTCTTTTCTTCTTGTAAAGTGAATTTTGACTGATCATTTACGTCACAAATTATCTTTTAATGAGATTGAAATTTAATAAGTGAAACCAAGATGAAATCAGCATGTCATTGAGTTTTTATCCATAAAATTTGCTTGAATCCGTTCAAGGTACAATGCCTTAACGATCTCTTTTGTTTTTGTTGGTTAAAATGAACCTTTCAAAAGTTAAAATCAACTCAACACACAACTTTCTCGCTTTTATAGAACTATGTAGGTCTGAGTTCCTCATCGCACTTGAGGATACGTAGGAGCAAGGGCAACACCCTTGTCGATCCCAAAAAATAATGAAAAATAAAAAGGGAAAATAAATAATATTGGAGTCACGTTTTTGCACACTCGATTAAAGGCTGACGTCCCTTGTGACGGACGCGTGGGGTGCTAATACCTTCCCCGTGCGTAAACAACTTCTGAACCCTTTTCTTTGAAATTCACAAACCCCTTTTGGTTTTTCTAGCATTTCCTCAAATAAACGTTGGTGGTGACTCCCACGCATTTTCCTTCTTTGGAAGAGGCCCTTTTTATCTCGCCTCGCCCTCCCACCGAATGGTAAGTTGCGACAGTTGGCGACTCCACTGGGGACATTTGTTAGAGAGTTAAGCCATTTAATCTGTGTGCAATATTTATTGGGACCTTTTTTGTCTTTATTTTGTTTCCCCTTCTTTCTTTTATGTTCTTATGTTCATATAACTCTTTTTCTATGCTTTTGTATTTGGTGTGGTTGTTTACCTATTACATGCATATTTAGAAATCTTTGTTTGTTCTATGCACACATGGCACCTACACCTTTGCATACACAGTGAGTTATTGGGCCCTATACCCGGGTCCATGGAGACATAGGAAGTGGAGGTTGATCTGTGGTCATGTTGGGTCTCTGACTCGCTTGATGATAGTGAAGCATCATCTAGAGTTTTTCTCTTTGATGATACATTGTCACTAGTAGTCCTTATCGCCACAATGTTTGATATCAAAGAGGATTATATCTCTAGAAACCTTTGAAAGTTATGTGCGACCACCTTTAGGAGTTGTCACTTAATAGAAAACCTTTAACTCTTTCCATTAGGTTCCTAATTTAGGGACACGGAACAAACACACTATGTTTTGTTTCCTTGATCTGTCCATGCATATCTTTATGACGTCATGACTGTGTGCATGATTCCTGTATTTACCATGTTATTATGTTCACACACAATATTTTGGCATTAAGTCATTGCATTATCATGCTCATTCATTTATCGTGTTCACTTTGTGCTACCAACCACGTGCTCTCATGCATGCATACCCATATTGTGTCATCACTCATGCATTGCATTTTTCTCATCATCTTTGTCACGGGAAGCCGAAAGGTCTGCATCGCCTTCTTAATTACATGCCTTAGGCACCATGGTAATGACCACAAATGAACCATGATACCCAATGGCATTATGGGTAAGAAAGGATGGTCTTCCAAACTTTTGTGTCTGTAGACAAATGCATTTTTTCATTCATAGCATAAACATGCCCTGATGCATTCATCATATCTCCTCTATGATAAGGTGTTGAAGTATTGGTCATCAGAACTTTCATTCTAGCAAACATGGGTTGAACCAAGCGCTCTCTTTAAAAAAAAGATTCTATCATGTCAAAGTCAAGAGCCTAGAACTAGCTAGCTTGCGAAAGCTAGGGCAGCGAATAGATCAAGTTCAATGTCAAGCCTTCCATAAGGCATATGGGAAAATCTAGGATTTGGCCATGATAGAAGTGTCTGTTGAAGCCATCGCATCCCTCGCTCAATACTATAACCAGTCGCTCAAATGCTTTACGTTTGGGGACTTTCAGTTGGTACCAACCATAGAAGAGTTTGAATGGATCTTGGGATGCCCGCTCGGAAGAAGGAAGTCGTATCTGTTTTCTGGATTCTACCCCTCCATGGCAAGCGTAGCAAAAGTGGTCAAGATCTTAGCACAAGAGTTAGACCGAGTGAAGCAAAACAGGAATGGGGTGGTAGGGATGCCAAGGAAGCACTTGGAGGAAAGAGCAGAAGCTTTAGCAAATCAAGGAGAGTGAACCTCATTCATTGATATATTAGCACTATTGGTGTTTGGGACCATACGCTTTTCTTGCTTATCACCAAAGCAAGGAAATCCCTATCATTTCTATTTTGGCCGATGCATATGACACATTCGACTTGAGATGCAAAATGAGAAATGCAAGAATTGTCTGTTGTATGCCTACTCTTTATGTGTGGTTGGTCTCCCACGTTTTTCATCATGAAGGTAGACATGTCTGCCCCTTACAAGGTCATCGCATGTGCGCCGAAAAGGGAAAAGAAAATTGGGAGGAACTCTTGGAAGGTATGATAGGAGCCTCTGTTAGTTGGTTCCCCCGATAGAAGGAAGGAGGGGCCGAAGTGTTGTGCTCGTGTAAAGGATTCCTAAATGTCCCCTTGATGAGAACAATGGGTTTTATTAATTATAATCCCATACTGGCCATAAGACAACTAGGCTACCCTATGAGAGTGGCGCCATCGAAGGAGATCATCACACCTTTCATCGTACGGGGTTTCAATGAAGGCAATACAAAAATACTTCAGAGAATTCGTAAAGCGTGGGACACAGTGGAAAGGAAAAATAAGGAACTTAGGGGAAGCAGTAACGGTGTCATCGGTGGCTATCATAAGTGGTTGAAGGCTTGGACGCAATGGATAACTTGACTCCCAAAGCTAAAAGGACCAAGTGGGGAAGAAGCTAAGGTCCCTAAGGAAAATGAAGAAGTGCAAGCCTTGAAAGTAAAGCTTGAAAGAAGGAGAATGGTCAAGAAAAAGCTAAAGATGACAGTCATTAGGGTTAGGAAAGAGTGTGACTAGCTAAGAGATGTCAACATGACTATGGCCGAAGAGTTAGATCGGGAAACAAAAAGAACCCGAAAGGAAGAATGAAGTAGGAACAAGTTCTGAGGGGTTTTATAGGGAAGCAACAACAAGCTCAAGCTTAGAAGGGCCGAAAGGGACGAGTCAAGGGTGGTAAGCATGGCATTAAAGGATAAATTGAAGGCTTGTCATAGGTCAAAGAGAAGTTTGACCGAACAATCGAGTGGAACGGAAGAGAATATGTTGACGATCATTGATCAGTATAAGGAGAAGGTAAACCTAGCTGCTAGTCTTAGGCAGAGACTAGAGGATGATCATGCGAAGGTATTGACTCTACAAATGGAAAGGGAAGCAAGAGAGAGGGTGATAGAATCATTACGCTGGGAAGCTGTGAAATGGATGGATAGATTCGCTCTCACTCTGAATGGGAGTCAAGAGCTTCCAAGGTTATTAGCCAGAACCAAGGCAATGACGGAAGTATACTTGACTCCCAATGAAGTTCATGGGCTTTTCGATTATTGCCAACACATGGTCGAACTGATGTCCCACATAATTAAGAACCACTGAGGCATTTGTGTTGTATGCATGCTTTGGCTTTGACAAGATAATTAATGTTGTTTCTTAATGAAAAATGAGATATGATTCGACCATGTCTTTACTGAAATTTTTGCATGGGTTCAATACTTCAGCAACTTATCATTATCATGCATTCATGTTTATTTTGTTGTCGCATTACTCATTGCATTTTGTTTTTTAGCAGTTGTCATACCCTAATTTCGTCCGGGGATTATCATTTGATGATATACAACCATTGATTGGCCGCTTCGAGATATTTGGCACCCTTTGTTGCACAATATGTGAAGTCCCAAGACGTGCCGAAAATCAAAAGGAAGCAGGCTTACGCGATTCGTGAAAATTTTGTGATGTGACGGAAATCGAAAGGAGGTATTTTTCGCAATCCGTGAGTTTTCGTAACTTCTTCGAAAGCTAAAAAAGAGTAAATACATAATCCGTAAGGACTCGTAACCTTGCGGAAGGAAAATAGGTATCGTTACGAAATTCGTAAAGTTTCGTAACGTTACGGAAAAAGAATTACCAAAAAAAGGTAAAGGGGGTGTATTTAGTAAAATGGGGGATGCAAATAGTAATTTTCGAATCTGGGCCCTTCTAGAGGTTTCTGGGCAATTTCTTGCTTAAGGTTGAAGCAACCTAGCTCGCTTGGGCGAGCTGAGCTCACCTGGGTGAGCTAGGTGGCCACCACACTCCCCGTTTTGTTGAAAAATGGGATTCCGGGGCTTCCGGGACACCCGTAATGCTTCCGTAAAATTCCCATAATCCTAAATAAGCATATTTAACTTAATACGGGTGAGAGGGAAGAGAAAAAAAGAAGAAAATCAAGTCCTATATGCTTCCGTAACTTTTCCATAAATTACGAAAGAAGTGGGTGAACTTATCAAAATTGGGGGGGTGCAAATAGCAATTTTGAAATTTTGAAATTTTGAATTGGGCCTTCCAGAATGTTTTTTGGAGTTGGGTTGCTTCCTCCTCCCCCTTTTTCCTATAAATATGCTGAAGGGGGCTGTTCTAAGAATCCCGGATGCCCCTGGTGAGGTATTTCAGCTGTTTTGGGTGAAAAAAATTGTTTCCGTGAAGAAAATCCAAGCCGAGGTGCTTCCGTAACGCTTCCGAGAGGTTTCCGTAAAGGTTTTCCTCCGTTATTCACCGTTCTTCATCCGTTCTTCGTTCTTCAACGGGTAAGTTTCCAAATCGAGCTTTTCAATTCATTCTATGTACCCGTGGTGGTCCCCATTTGTTTTGTGTATTTTTATTCTCGTTTTCATTCGCTTTCTATACCCCCTTTTGACGTGCTTCAGTCATTTATTTAAGTCATTTCTCGCCTAATCAAAAAATAAAATAAATTTTCATCGATCATTTGAATTGTAGTATTCGTTAATTTCTGTTAAAATGAATTCCGACCGTTCGGTCGTGCCGTAACCACGTTGGAAATCAAAAAAGAGGTAAAAAAATAATATAATAATCAAAAAATACCTTTTAGTAAAATAAAGCGAAAAAATCAATCGGACGTTTTCTCTTTGGGATTTGTCATTCTTAATTGAATTGACTAATAACTAAAGTGAAACTAAGGCTAAAATCAACTTGCCTAGTCAAGCTCGTCCACAAAAAATAGGGTTTTGAAAGTTTATCATTTCAGTTTCTTACCAAGTAAAATGGATCATTTTTAAGGTCCAACGCCTTAAAATGATCACCTTTCAAGTAAAAAGAATCACTTGATTCACGCATAAGAAAGAACTACGTAGGTCTGATTTCCTCTTTGATAGAGGGTACGTAGGAGCAAGAGCCCCGCTTTTGTCGACCTCAAAAAATAAAAAGAAATAAAATTTTAGGTAACACAATTTCCACAATTCTGAAAAATAGGCTGTTGTCCTTTGAGACAAACGTCAGAGGTGCTAATACCTTCCTCAAACGTAAATACAACTCTCGAACTTAGAATTTTCATTTCGATCGGTTTCCTTCGGTTTTTCCGACGTTTCCCACAAATAAACGTTGGTGGCGACTCCGCGCATCTTTCCTCCTTTGGAAAGCGCACCCGTGAGCCTCGCCTTCGCTCGCCCGCAAAAGGGCATGTTGCGACAGCAGTCATAGGCAAAAAATAAACACAATAAACAAAAAGAACAAATGCATTTGACAACACCCCTATCAAACACGTTCCAAAACCAAAATCATGAGTGAAATAGAGGAAGTGCAAGAGCAGATGAAGGTTGACATGGAGGCCATGAAGGACCAAATGATCTCCATGATGGATGCCATGATAAGTATGAGAAGGATGATGGAGGACAACATGGTCGTAGTTGTCACCACCAGTGCCACCGCTGAGGCAAATCCGACTCACCCATCCGACATAAACCAAACAAGTTGTCTAGTCCCAGACATGGTAAGTCAGGGAGGATAAGTGTTGGGAAGCACAGGCAATCCCCATATTATGCAAAGTAAGAATTCTTTCCCGCCATACGGCTTGCCACCTAACTATACACCACCCAATGCGGTGCATGTGACCGGCGAGAACATCAACCACTCAGCTCTTGTTCTCCTTGAAAGCCAACAACCCCAATTAGGGCATGCACCCTTTGCTCAACCTATGGGAGAAGCCCGTGAAGAGCCTCAGGACCACGCTTTGGGTGAGTTCGAACCTTACCCTAAATATGCCGCTGAGGGACCAGCGTTTGGTGGCATGCCTCAGCCCAATACCTCGCATACCCCTCAACACAACTCGTTGTAACCCTTGCATTTCTCAGTGGGGAGACTACCTCCTGCCATTGAGGGGATCAGTGATTATCCATTTGCCAACATAGTGAAGCTATGCTTAGTGCCCGACATCGTCATCCCTCCCAAATTCAAGGTGCTGTGCTTTGACAAGTACTAAGGGACCACTTGAAGATGTATTTTCGGAAGATGGGGGCATACTCAAGAGATGAGAAACTCTTGATGCACCTCTTTCAAGAGAGTTTGGCTGGGGCAACAATCACTTGGTATACTAACTTGGAAGCTTCCTGGATTCATTTTTGGAAGGACTTGATGGGTGCTTTCATCAAGCAGTACCAATACAACATTGACATGGCTCCTGATAGAATGAAAATGCAAAACATGTGCACGAAGGAGCATGAGTCTTTCAAGGAGTACGCCCAGAAGTGGAGGGATTTGGCAGCCCAAGTAGCACCTCTCATGATGAAGAGGGAGATGATAATTGTGATATTAGACACATTTTCAGTGTTCTACTATGAGAAAATGGTAGGTTATATGCCCTCTAGCTTTGCAGGAGTTCAATTACACCGCTTTAACAAGTACAAGCAATAAGAGGTTCGGAATGGGTGGAGCCAAGAAGAAGAAGGGAGACACCCATGCCATAACTTCAGCTCCCACATGGCCAAAATCCCAACAAACCCCTCACAATCCCACCTACCAATATTCCCCGCATCAACCAAATTATTCAGCCAACATTGAAACCCCTCCCAATCCGATGTCCATCCAATAAAGATTTCCCACTCAACCACAAAGGCCTCCCTCACAAAATTTGTTTCCTGCATAGTCTCGACCCACCAGAAACACCAATCCCAACATAAACACAAACCCGAGGAGGAAGTTCCCAGAAAAAAAGCCCTCAGAGTTCACCCCGATACCAATACCTTATGTTGACCTACTACCATATTTAATCAGCAACCAAATGGATGTGGAAAGCCCCGAGAAGGTCTACCAATCTCCTTTTCCCCGATGGTACAATCATAATGCAACATGCGCCTATCATGGTGGTGTTCCCGTGCATTCTAAATGGCAGTGTGTGGCCTTCAAGCACAAGGTCCAAAGCTTGATTGATGCGGGATGACTGACATTTCAAGAAGACAGTCTGAATGTAAGGACTAATCCACTCGCCAATCATGGAGGCTCGGTGGTTAATGCAGTGGAAGAATCAGAGCCTCGGGGGTTGAAGCAGATGAGGGACGTGTCAACCTCTGGAAGGTTCATTCTAGAAGCATTGCGTGAGGCTGGTATGATTCGCCTTGATGGTGAGAAAGGGGATTCCTGTTTACTGCATCTGGGGGCATTGCATGATGTGGAGACGTGCCCAATGGCCGAAGAGTTACTATAGGGAATAATGGATAGGGGTCAGATTAAAGTCTGTAGTGCGAAGAAGGGGGAGGGGGATGCATGCATGCAGTCAAATGATCAAAACCTAAGTAAGCCCAAGTCTTTGGTGATCCACTTCACTAGGGATGTCACCACTCAGAAGCCCTAAGGTTTCCAGCCCGTTACAATTAAGAAGCCTGCGCCCTTCCATTACAAAAGTGATAAGGCGGTGCCATGGAAGTAAGTCGCACAAGGACCCGACAGAAAGATGGAACCTCTTCCAGTATTCTCAAAACACCGAATTCATTAAGCCCTGAAATGTGGCAGGGGCATTGATTAAGCCAAAAGGCATAACCAAGTACTCATAATGCCCTGAATGAGTTTTGAAAGTTGTTTTATGTACATCTACCTCCACCATTCTGACTTGATTATAGCCAGACCTCAAGTCAATTTTGGAAAATACAGTAGAGCCATGTAGCTCATCCAATAAATCATCAACCAATTCTTCTATTATGTCATTCTATTGTTTAGAATACCTGTATGGTCTCTTATTCACAGGGTTAGTTCCTTGCACCAAAGGAACAATGTGATCATGATCTGGCCTTCTAGGTGGTAGAGTAGTGGGTACTGCAAACACATCTTCATATTGAAGTAGCAACTTATCAATACTGTTAGGAATTGAGGAAGATGTAGCATGAGTGGACAGGGAGTGGAGCAACAATCCTTCTTCAGACTCACATACTTGCAACATAGAAATGTGAACTCTTGCAGCTAGTGTTTTATGTATCTACTGCTTCCTAATTATCTTAATATTTGTAGAAGAATTGTCTCTCAAGACATTTCTTCTTCCTTGAGTAGTGAACTCCATGGTTAACTTGTCAAAGTTCCATGTGATATTCCCCAATGTAATCAGCCATTCGATACCAAGAACCATATTACAATAGCCTAAGGGTAATAACAAGATATTTGAACTGAATGTAATGTTCTGTATAAGCCAAGAGAACCCTTTCACCATAGTATTAATCTGCACTCTAGCCCCATCAGCCACAGTGACACTAATAGGATCCATATCTTCAATTTTGCATCCTAGCTACCTAGCTACTCCCATTGTCAATGAGAATGTGCAGGGGCTTCTTCCTTACCTGACCAGTGACTCTCATGGTCCGAAACTTGGCTACTCCAGTTGGGGCATTTACTGAAATCAAGGGTTCCAACATCAGAGTCAGCATTCTTATCTATTTCCATGATGTGGATTTGGAGTTTCTTATGAGTTTGACTATGGGCAGGGGTAAAGTGTTCATCACAGAAATAACTGAGACCCTTAGCCCTCCTTTCACTCATATACGCAGGGGTTAGCTGTTTAGTGGTTTGTGTTTTAGGTTTTATAGGTTCTAATAAGGTTTTGGGAGGGTTTGGTAATAGTGGTGACTTTGTTACAGGGTTGGGTTTCAAGGTTTTAGAGAGTGGTTTGGCTTGCAAATTGATGGCATTGGCATTTTCATACATCTTAGCTAGGGAAAAGGCTTTCATAACAGAGGTTGGTTGGAACATTCTAACCATCATTTGAATGTCCATTTGCAATCCACCAAGAAAACAACTTAAAATGATAGTCGTTCCAGTAATACTCTTTAGCCTTATCGTCGGAACGGCGAATAATCAGTAACAGTGCCTTTCTGTCGAAGTCTCATGTGTTCAACCATTGGATCCTCGCAAACTTCACCAAATCTTTCAATCAAGATTTTTGTATAGTCAGTCCATGAGGGCAATTAATCGAGTCCCACATTCTTTACATACGCACTGTGCCATTGGAGAGCTTTGCCTTCAAAATGGACCACAGCCAAGCGCACCTTGTACTCTTTGGGGGTTTGATCCACCGAAAAGAAAGTGTCACACTGGATGATCCAGTTCTTGACGCCCTCGCCATTGAATCGGGGAAAATCCAAACGTACGAGCCTAGTCTTACACGAATAGGACCGGGGAGACGCGCCAGAACCTGATGAGCAAGAATGTTCGTGGTGCCGAAACATATCCTCGATCCGCTGCAACGATGCTCTAGTATCCATGAATCGTTCTTCCATTCGTGTATTGAGGCGTTCTTCAATTTCACGAATATGCGTTTGATTTCTGGTATTATCAGCCATAGCGGAGTCGTAGTGTGAAGGTCATCGTCTGATACCAATTGTTATGGTTGTTCTAGGAAGGAAGGACCTCGCTGAATAACCAAGGAAGGAGTAAGGAATCCACAAGCAGAATGGACACCAAACCAGGAACTTTATTGATTGGATTGGAATTTGCAAAGAGAGTTTCTTACAAAAGCTAAATGAATACACCCCTGCTGGAACTGCTGTATATATATATATATATATATATATATATATATATATATATATATATATAGCAGTTCAATTACAATCAACTAATGGCTCATGACATGCCACGTGTCCTAAGGGCATCACTATGTCGTACCGTAGAAGCTTCCATAGGCTCCCCTTTCAGCTCAAAGCCTTTCTCCCCAAACCCTAACCTTTAAATCATCGTCATCAGTGGCCCCAGCAATGTCGGCAAGGACACCCTCATCGCGTGCCTCCGCCACTCCTGCTGCGCCCTCCACTTCGTTGTCACCGCCACCCCGCCGAGGTTGATAGGAAGGAATACATCTTCATCTCCAAGGAGGAGTTTCAAAGAAGTATATTCAACAATGGCATTGAGTGATGTCATTTAAAGAGTCAAGTTTGAGATTTTGATTCGATTAGGATTGATTTTTTTGTGTAATAGACAACGGGGATTTGTTGAAACTGCAGCTGAAGGAGACGACGTTGGAGTTCTCATGGCCAATCACAAGAATAACATCAGTATTTCCTGAATCCGCAACTCAACCATCTTCCATGCCAACACATGCTCTGTGGAGAATGCCAAGGCAATTACCGCACTCATTGAAGAGCTTAACACTCCAGAGGCTAAATTCAAACTCGCCTCTGGAGTTTCTGCCTTTCTCTGGTGATACTCTTCCATTCAAGGGTCTGAAATCAATCAACTTTCTATCCATTTTTCTTCTATTTCATAATTCAAATTCATAATTCAAATTCCATTCATGCTACTGTTGTTGTCACTTCTGAACTTCCTCTAGGCTTAGGATTGGGTTCATCTACCTAGTTTTGTGTTGCATTGTGCCTTGTTGGCTTATACTGATTCTGTCTCTTTGGATGTGAAGCATCAAGGATGGCTCTCCTTTGGGAGAAGGATCTTGATTTGGTAAATAAATTGGCTTTTAAAGGGGAGAAGATCATTCGTGGAAATCCCTCTGGAATTGACAACACAGTAAGCGCATATGGTACGCTACAATCGTTTTATATTATATGGAACATGTCTTTCTGCATTTATCTTGTTACTGATGATTTCAATGGAAACAAGTTGCATTTCTCTTTTACTTGGTATCTTAATAGGATCACCTGGAATTAATTATAATTGATGTGACCCTAGAGGAATAATTGAAGGTCATCATGACCTACTGGTTTAAGCAAGTGAATTAAGAAATATACAATGGTGTTAGGTGGGAGATATATCTTGAAAATTGTGTTTTGTTTCAAATGTTTAATCATCATGTACTTTGCTTACATACGTAAGTTACTATCATTGAATATGCAACTCACTCTATAGTTACCACCATTATTTGGTAACGTTATCATCTTCAAGTCGGGTAACTTGACACATCTGAAGTCAAGTGTGTCGATTAAAATCCTCATTACTAACACCAAAGTAGGGAGGAACACAAAAGCATTCGTGGCTGGTGTTGGAGAGAGGATGCTAAGGCATCTAGATATAATGGCTTTTGTGTTTAGTGCTATTGATTCTATTAACAATGAATTGATTTCCATTCTCAAGTCACCTACACCAAATGACCTATTGGTAATTGAGAAAGAAGAGAAGATAGAAGAACTAATGGATATTGATCTTAATGCTACCCTGAGCTGTGTCAATGATTGCTTACCAAATAATGAGAAAGGAAAGAAAGCTGGAGTCATACCTAACAGAATAATTGGTAACTTAAATATCAGTTATGTATATCTTTTTTATTATTTTTAAGTGTGTGGTTTGATTTTCTATGTGTCCCCGAGACCTTGAGATTGGCGTGGAGGATAATCTCAATCACCAAGTAACTAGTGTTCCATCACCTAAATATTATCTAGACCTCACACCAGAAGTGCACACTATTAAGAAAAGTTGGTTCAACTGATAGGATGTAATATAGTCAAGTCAAGTTGCAATACTTTTATTCTTTTGTATTTCATAAGTGACATGTTTCTGTATATTATTTTAGTAAGATTTTAGAGACTGCAATTTATAGATTTTTTTTTATCTAGACACATGTGAATGTAATGAAGTTTCTTTCCTAAGCTTGCTAGCAATTTGAAATGTTAATTAATTTACTCATGAAAGGTGGGCCCATTGCTTCATATTCCTACAATTTAGTCTAATTTTATGCTTGTGTGTCAAGTCCAACCATCGTTTTGCAAGAACTGTATCTCCAACCTTGCCACATAGCAAGCTTCATCTAATGTTCACTAGTTATTTTTGTCCTTATTAATACACTTATTGATGCCTTGTTTGATATACTTGAAATCAATGTATGGCCCTATCATTATATTATCTTACCAATCTTATTTAGAGTCACTCGTCTAGTTTCTCACTTTTCCTCCCCTACTGCAAAGGAAAGAATTTAGATAGCATTACAAAGAGTGTCTAGAACTAAGATGTTTTTATTTGTTTTTCCTTCCCAATGAAGTCATGTAATGTCCTTCATTCTTGAAATGTTTGTTTTGTATTTCAAAAATTTTATTTGATTATTTGTTTTTTTTGCTTAATTATTGGCTATTTATGATCTAGAGGTTGATATGGAAAAAAACTGATAGAAAAATTAAATGCTAATTGCTAAATTAAAATTTGTCATGGAACTAGATTCATTTTTTCAAAATAATGATAGTAATGTTATTGGTGAAGATGTGAGGCATCCTTCTATATGATATTGAAAGTTAATATGCATCAAGGACTTAATGTATACATTATGTTAAATAGACATGCACTCTACTAATGAAGAGTTACCTTCTCCACTGTCCTGTATTTTTCTACTGACACTGGTGTGAAATCTTGGCGTATGAACGTATCCTACCGATATTGGTAAAGTACCCCTTTGTTGGAATCTGTCATCAAGAATTAGGCAGAGAAACTAGAAACACAAGGCAATCTATCATGAGAAGTTGGTTAGTTACACCATCCTTTGGCAACTTACACTAGTAGAAAATATAGAATTAACATCGCAAGATTAACATCGGTTTTTTAAAAAACCGATATTAACAAAACCGCGGTGGCATTTTTGTAAATCAGTCGAGTTAGTTAACATCGGTTTTTTTTTAAACCCGATGTTAACTACCTACGGTTAACATCGGTTTTGTGAAAACCGATGTTAACTACCTTAGGTCAGCATCGGTTATTTTTAGAAAATCGATGTTGTGCTGTTGATAAATTAAAAACTTGAATTACTTCATCCTCCCGCGCGCTAACACCCTATCGTTTCTCCTTTCTCCTTCCTCCTGAGCACCGACTGCAGCAAATTGCTCGTGACTACAACCACATTGTTGTCAGCTACGACTGCCACTGAAACCCTATCGTCACTACAACCACATTGTTGTCAGCTACGACTGGTCGTTACTCTTCTTTCTTAGTCTCACTCCGAGTTGCCTCTAGTTGCCACTCTAGGTCAGCTTCATGTCTTCATTCCTTTTCGTTGCATTTAGACTCTGTTTTCTTTGCTTTTTATAAGGACATTGTTGTCGTTGGACTTTGTTTTTTTGGTTGAGGTACGGGTCTCTGTTACCTTGTTGATCGGAAGTAGTTTGACCTATTTGTTCTTTTGCTTTGTTCGTTTCACATTTTCTGTTCTTTTGAATCTATTAGAAAATTATTTGTAGTTGGTCTACTATCCTGTGGTGTTGTAGATTCAATTCCTTTTTCATTCAATGTTTTGATAGTGGGGCAGGGGCTAGTGGTTATATATGTGAGTTGTTTTCCTAACCATAAGATTTATTTGATAGTGGGAAAGGGGGTGTAATGGTGGAGATGTGGGCAGAATGGTTTCAGAGGTGTTAGGCACAATGGATGGTTTTGGGGATTTCGATGAGTTAGGAGAACACAAAGGGCTTTGTGTACTTTGGGTCAGAAAACAAAAGCTTTGGTGAAGTAACCTGGCTTCTGGTGTGGCAGGTATTGGTTTTGCTGACAAGTAGTGCAGTTGCGAACAAAAGCTTTAGTGTCAAAGTACATGCTTGACCAGTAGAAGGAGGTGCCGAGCCTAACCAAATTTGGTTGAGGTTTAAAGTGTCCTGTCATTGGGGAGGAATGGTGAAGATTGGAAATCTGAGGCACAAAGAGTCAATTCTGTAAGTACAATAAGCCTTTTGAGACTCTGAAAGTTATTTGCATGCTTTCCTCAATTTCAACTTTTCTAATCAGTTATTTGCCTTCACAAGGTCTTGCGTTTAAATTTGTAGGTTATGTTTCGTTCCACTTTGTAATGTGAGCCACTGTTGGATTATCTGCCAAAGCGCTTGCAACATACTTCTCTTGTACAACAAGTGTTGAACCAATTGGCTAAAGGTATGTCTCTATTATAGGGTATGGATTCCCAAATATCATACTTATGACCATGAACAAGAGCTTCTACATGCCTAAATATGATAGTTGTTGGTTTTTTGTATGTGAAATTTTGTAACAAAAAAAAAGAACACTTAAAGCCCATAGTTTAGTTTAGTACCTGCATTAGTTGATTGTGCAAACATGACTATAATGACAATGCCTCATAATACAATATAATACCTTATGTTGGAGTTTACTATTTCCTTAATGACATGTGAAATTTAAGTATTAGTTAACAAATGTTTTGGTGTTTTGGGTAATGAAGCCCATATAATTCTCTGTTTAACTTAAAAACTAGTGAAGTATTATGGTTTTCGAAACCTAGAGGAAACCATCACAGTTAACATAATTAAAATGAACAAGATTAAGAAAACTTTAGGTGCAAATGTATAGATATAAATAAATTTGAGTGAGTATGACAAAGGTTTTGTAAAGAAGTTTGCGGTTGTGGGTTACCTCAAAAAATCCCCAGTTCTGACAAGCATGTTGAATTTGGTCCAAGATAGTCTTTCTCTCCTCACCATTGATATTCTCCAAGTTGATCACAGGGAAGTTCTCCATCTCTCACTCTTTGAATTTCTCTTGTTCCTCCGAGTAAAACTATCTTAGATTTAGTTTGTCTGTGCAGATAGGGAAACAATGTGTGTGCTATTTATAGAAATTTAAGTGTACAGTACAATTGATAAATAATAGTATTCCAAATCATGTTTGACTAGTTATAAGGCATGTGAATCATGAAATTTGCGTCATTGCATCGTGTTGTTAGAAGTTAGAAGCTTAAGCTTGATCCATCATACAATTGTTAACTGTATCAGGTATTTAAAGCCTACACAAATGCTGAGTTGCAATGAAGTTGTAATTGCAAGTTGAGAGACAGACTAAGTAAGAGTGAGTTAATGATATACAAATGCTAATATATCAATTATGGTCAATAATTCATCTTTAGTCCTTTAAAAGTGAAAATACTATAATATAGTAGATGTATCTTGTTGTCCCTTAAATTTATACAAATCAAACAGATTCTAATTGTCTTATTCTTGCTGGTTTCTAAACTTTATTTAGGTTTGTGGTTGCATTCAGAGAGGAATTTAATAAGTTGTACTTTCCGACTTTGGGTGACATCAAGGAAAGGGTAAGATTTAAGCTAGGATTGCCTATCTTGAGCATTATTTAACTTTTTATGCACTTTAAGTATATTCCTTGTTTAATTCCACTTTAAGTTGGCACCAAGTAAACTGTGATTGTTTGCAACTACTGATATTTGGGTGTCTGACATAAGATAAGCTTGTAATTTGTCTAACAAAAGTGTCCACATTTCCATCATCATTGATTATGTGCTTGATTGCAACGTTCAGATTATTTGTCATTTTACCCTTATAGACCTTACCTAAAATTGAAATCCATTAATAAGAATTCGTTATGCATACAGATTCAATCAAGCTTGGACAATTTAAATAAATAAGTGGATGTCTTCAATTGGTTAGGCAAGGCAAAGAACCAAGATTTTAAGTTTTTAACTCTAGGAACACCTATCCAATTCCATGTTATGCTAGTGTGATCCTGTATCTGCATTGACAGTAAGTACCTAAAGTCACATGCGTCAATAAACTGATTACATCTTTCACAATGCCATGTCCCATCTGCGTTATTAGTCACCTTTTTGTTACATTGTCTATCCCCTATCTGAGAGGGCACCCTGGGTAACAGAAGTTATCAACCTTAATGTGTGAAACAACTACAAAGACAAATATCCAATCAGGCTTCTCTAAAGTCCCTAACTTCTCATCTTTAATTTGAGATATAGTCTTCCACACATCAGTCTTACCCAAATTAGACATTTCTCTAGAAATAGAGAGAGTTGGGACACTCTTCCCTTCATTTTCAAACCATCTTTTCAGTGTACAAGCCTCGGGAAAATCAGCCTCCACATATAGCTGACTAGTGGTTATAGTCCCGACAGACTTCCCATTGAAATCATTTAATATGACAACTTTTGTAGCCAAAACTAGAAATTCCCCAACATGACAAATAGTTTGCAACCTTTGTCCTTCTACAATGCAAAAATTTCCCCATAGAGTTAACTCAACACTTCGGCCAGACATGTCTTTCAACTGGAGAGTTCTCTTCTGAACTTCAGTGCCATTTTTCTCATGATTGATGTTCTAGGCCTAATAGAAGTCACCACACCAATCACATCCACAATGTTGTTGTTTTCCAAACTTTCAATTTCACTAATGGGGCGATAATTAAATGTCTGTGATGTAATTGAGTCATTATCATCAAGGAATGGTTGTATCAATCAGGCTTCTCTAAAGTCCCTAACTTCTCATCTTTAATTTGAGATATAGTCTTCCACACATCAGTCTTACCCAAATTAGACATTTCTCTAGAAATAGAGAGAGTTGGGACACTCTTCTTTTCATTTTCAAACCATCTTTCAAGTTGCCCAAATTTCTCCACCATCAGAATCCACAACATCAAAAGAAAACACCTACCAACATAATAGAGCTCGACATTCTTAGCCTATAGAGTTTTACTACTGAAAGGCTAACATAAGGTAAAAGGTAATCAAAACTAGGCCAAAGTATATCATAGGCCTATCTATCATTGGATATTAATGGTTGACAAGGCCAAAAGATATAACTGGCAAGCCCTAGATCTTGATGCCAAAATTCTTATGCAACAACTCTCCTTAGGAACCATCAGAACCCTATCGTCGTGTGGTAAATTAGTTTCAAGTAGAAGTGTCATATAGAAACATTCAAGCGATAGACCCAATGTTTTAAATATGAAATTCTCCATACCAAACATCTCTGGGATATTACAATAAATTTGTATACATATTTCCAGAATTAGGTGATAAAAACTTACAAGAGTTCAAATTTTGACAAACCTGGAGGACCCATTGTGCACAACTCAAGAACCTTGCAACTCCAAGAGCAAAAATATAGTGTGCTATGAATGGTTCAACAATCTGAAAGTTGAATTTAAAAATTAAATCCAACTTTGTTTAGAAAGACTAACAGGCAAAGTTGAATGATAATTGTATTTATGAAGAGTGAAGACTAACTAGCAAAAGAAGATGTAATAACCACATCATCATCACCATTTAAAACATTCAAAAGATAATAAAGAAAAGGTAAAAGGCAAAAATGTATATCTTTGAGACCTTAGTGTTCTGCATGACCCGCAGCTGAGGGAGAACAGAAACAGCTTCAAGATAAACACAAAATGCCCAGAGAATCCTATTAAGTGGATGATGCCGGGTTATTGGATGAATTTACAAGGACAGCACAACACAAGGTATTACCTGCATTATGGTAAAAGAAAATTAGAACACTTCATACTCAGGCATAGCAATTTAATCATCATCACATGAAATATACAATATCCTACTTCTTATGACAGAAAATACTTCCATTTGAGAGATAAAGTTGGTTACTTGGGTTTGAAACTAAGACATTTCCATTCCAAAATTTCACAGGTAAAGGGAAAACTACAAAAATAGTAACAAATGATAAGGTGAAATTTCTGCTTCCTTGAACCCATTTTGAGATTTAAAAATGTGATTCATCAATAAAGATTTCAAAAAAAAAAATTGAACTAAGCACGCCTCCAAAATCATTGTCCTCATAATCAAACATTAAAATATCTGTTTTTGAACAGGTAATCAAGCCAAACAAGCTTGCAGGAATGATAGAGCACACAATCAAACAATGCGTTTCCCTTCTCCTTTTCTGGAAAATTGTACGATGAATCAACAATAACAATCACAAACTAAACTTTAGTTTCAGGCTTTGAGGTGCAGTTTCTATGCAAGAAAAGATAAATACAATTAATAATAACCATACAGATAATAAACTTTATAATTTTATAAATTTAAGAAGTTCCAAAATTGTTTTTAACACAATCCTACCCTAAAAGTTTGCAGAATAAATTACATTTTCCACCAATTGCAGTTTTGTAGTTAAAAAAAAGTTTCTTATATAAGAGTTGATTAGGCATTGGATAACTAACCACATAGTATATTGCAAGGTTGACCTTATCATCTATATAACTAGATTTCAATTTGAAACGTGTCACTTGGACTATGGTTTTTTTTCCAGGTTATCATATACTACTTTTAATTCGCATTGTTGTTGAAGCTCTTTAGGGTTATAGCAACTTCAAGCACATATGTAGGAACTAGTATGCATATACTGGTGTTTGATTTAAAATCTTATATACTGGTGTTTGCTTTACAATCTTATATACTAGTGTTTGATTTAAAATGTTGCATACTGGTGTTTGATTTAAAATATTATATGCAACACCTTTAAAAGGACTACACCAAATATAATGTTATGATTTGAAAGGGTACCTAAGATTTCGATGATGATTGCTGGACTGCCTACTTATATCCCTTAACAACTCCTTGATGACTGGCAAGGTCTGCAACAATGTTGTCCAATGACCATAGCACAAAGGAACCAAGTGCTTCATATACTAAAATTGTGTGTGTACGTAAACTAGAATGCATTCAGAACTTCCAACATTAAAGATTGCAATCTTAATTAGTCACTACTTGCCACGTTTGATCTTCAATAGTCTCTCAATCTATTTAGGGTTTTGTAGCACCAACAACAACATTATGGTATATTCTCAGTATTTTGAGGGTCCAAGACCATTCCCCAGGACCAATCTCTTACTATAAGAGAAAATCTAGTCTTCTCTTCCAATCTATTTAGTAGCCTATCTCTGCCACATTCTGTTAGAAAGTTAACTAACAATGGATAAATAACTATAACTCTTACAACAAGCAGAATCAGCCCATTAGGGTTACCTATTAGAATTGATTTGATAGGATATGACTTTTTTGTAAACCATATCAATTTAGAGATTGTAGCGGTTGTTTCTCTCTCTGGGAATCTCTCTATGCCAGCAATTGAATTTGCTCATGAGCATGGATGGAAGTGTTTATAGTTAGAGTGTGATTGAATCCTTGTTAACTTAGCTTTTGAGAATCTAAGTGTTATTCGTTGGTAGTTGCATAATAGATGGCAGAATTGTAGTGTCCTCCAAAGAAGGTGAATTCATGTCGCTGCAAATTGATTATAATGCTTGTTCTGGCCTCATTGGTTTAGTAACTCTTCAATATAGGAGTGCATCGTGTCGCTAATGATGTTTAGAATATGATGATCCTTTGGTACCCTCGAATGAACCCCATACATGCAGACACACACAGCCACACACACACACACACACAGACACACACACACACACGGACAAACACACACAAAGACACAGACACGCACATAGACAAACACACACACACACACAAGCACACAAACACTCACATAGAGTCACACACACACACAAACAGAGATACACACATAGACAATTGTTGATGTCCTTGTATGTCATGAATGTAATATGCTATACAAACAATTGTTGATGTCGATATTTGTCTGTAATCAAAATTTAGATTTTGTATGTTCTTGTACGTCATCAATGTAATTTTCCATATAAACAATTGTTCTTCATGATGAGTGAACCTTAGATTCCTGTTTGAGACTGAATGCAATGATTCTTGCGGATAGTTTGCATTAGTCATTGTATTTAGTCTTGAATTGTCCGTTTGGACAGTTTGGGGAGACTAGTATTTTTATGTTAGATTCATTCGTTAAGGTTATTATTATTTTGATTAATTTGATAAAATTTCGGTACAATGCATTTCAAGTTGTGTATCTTGGAGACCAATGCGAAATACTGCTGAAATTTAGTCAAATTTTTCAAAATAATGCTAACCCTGACGTATGAAGCTAACATAAAAGATAGTATTCCTAAATGGGATAGGACCACACCTTTAAATATAAAAGTGAGATTTTCATGCATGGAATTGCTTAGATGGATCGAAGTTGGATGAATGAAATTCGCATGAGCCCAGAATATGAGGATGGCGTCAAATAGCTCTTGCAATTTGCTTCAGAAAGAGGTCGACCGAATGAAGAAGGAAAATATTATTGTCCTTGCATCAACTGTTTGAACGGAAGACGACAACTACTGGACGACATACAGGAGCATCTATTGTGTGATGGGATTAAGAAGAATTACACGACGTGGATATGGCATGGTGAAGTGACAAACATGTAGAGTGGGTCCCAAGCTGAATCGTTTGATGTAGGAATGGGAGATCGCTTGGAGGACATGATTCATGACCTTGGACAAGAGTCTTTTCAGCAAGCACACGCCCCTATGTATGAAGGATTGCAGAGTGATTCAAAGAAGCCTTTGTATACGGTCTGCAGTGTTAAGTTTGGTTAATGTGAAGGCCAAGTATGGGTGGAGTGACAAAAGTTTTACCTCACTGCTTGAGGTAGTGCATAATCTGCTTCCAGAGGACAACACGCTGCCTAAAAATTACTATAAGGCGAAAAAGATATTGTGTCCGATGGGTATGGAGTATCAGAAGATTCATGTTTGCCCCAACGATTGCATACTGTACAGGCATGAATTCCAAGAAATGTCCAAATGCCCTATCTGTGGGACTTCACGGTACAAAGTGAAGAATGAAGAGGAAAGCAGTTCTAATGAAAACTCAAAGAAGGGCCCTCTGATTTGTCATCATTTTCTCCTATTTCTTAACCCTTTTTGTCACCATTTTAATTACTGATTAGCCTTAATTGTCAAATTAATTATGTAGTTTTATCATTTGGGCCTACTAGACTAATTTTGTGTTTTTAATTTAATTTCAAGAGAATTATAAGCAATTAGGCTTGAATCCGGAATTGGGCTTGGACTTGAAGAGAGCAGACAATTTTATCAAATCTTATCTTATCCAGATTTTATCTCATCTAGATATTATTTCATCTAGATTTTATCTTATCTTATCTTATCTAGATTTGATTTCATCTAGATTTTATTTTATCAAATTTTATCTTATCTTGTCCAGATTTCATTTTATTTATTGGCTTGGACTTAAAACAGATTTGTAAGCTTTGGGGCTGAGAACCTATATAACAGCACCAAGGTTTTAGTTTGAGAAGAACTTTTCGTTTTGGGAGAAAGAATAATTTTAGGTTTTGCAATTCTAGTTTTTACTATTCACGTAGCAATAAAATTTGGTTTTTTGCTTCAATTTGTTAATGGAAGGCTAAGTCTCCAGCGTCGTTTTCTCTTGAGGATCAAGCACAACTCTCTTTGAGATTTTATTATTACTATTGAATTCTGATAAGTTTTTCCTCTTCACCAATTACGCTGTATTTGTTGCTATTAATCCATGCATGCTTAGTGCTTGATTAATTGTCTCTAGCTTAATTTATGTTTATGCTTAATGATTAGTTTCGTTCATGATTAATTGGTCTATGTGTTGCTTAATCACATAATGACTGCCGTATGTTAAATTTCACTTAGTAATTTTATTTAGGGTTGGATTAAGTGGTTGAACTGATAAAGGATAAATTCTTGTAACCTAGGATAAGAGACTTGCTTGTGAATCAAGGGGAAACATGTTTTAATTATGATATTTTCTAATTAAAATTTGTTTGCTATTTAATTTACAAAAACAAACAACCCCCCTAATTCGTTACTGTTTTATTACTATCTGTTATGAACGTTTGGTTGACCATTGCTCGTTGGGAAATGACCTAGGACCACTTCCTAAATACTGCATTTTTAATGTTTATTTGATTCGGGTACGACCTCGATCAAATTTGGCGCCGTTGCCGGGGAGCAGTGGGCCAAAGGTTCATAATAGTGTTTAGTTATCTTATTTTGTGTAGCATTTTGTTTTGCATTTCAGTTGCATTCCCTATTTAGCGATTGTTTTTAGCGATTGTTTTTAGTGACTGATTCAGCGATTGCTTCAGCTTTGTGATATGTTGTGAATAATGATGAACGGTGATTAGCGACTAGGAATTAGTGAATGATTTTGCAATTTAATTAGCGATTTTTGTTTTGATAGTTAGAGTTGTTATGTTTGGCTGATTTTTTGTGTGGTAGCTTCTTTTGATCCATATTTTGTGTGAAAAATACCAGGAGCACCTGGTGTGACAGTATTTGAGAGAGACAAAAATTTTGGGAACTTGTTTTTAGCAAAACTTAAAACGACCATAACTTTTGCTCCGGGTATCAAAATGACTATTATTATATATGCATTTTGGGTAGAAAAAAAAAACTTCCATACTATGACAACCCGCTTTAGCCGGTTGGGGTCTCCCAAACTCCAAAAATCAGCCATTTACTAAGTTTTTTTTTATTTTTCAAGTATTATTGTCCTATTTTTCTAAACTTTGCTTAGGTAGTTTTCATAGTTAGACTTTGAATTTTTGTTTGAAATTTTTGGTGCTATCTTTTCATGATTTTAGGGTGTTCCTCACAAAATTTTAGCTCATTTTAATATTGTTTGAGTATAGCTGTAGTTTTACCCCCTTGTTAGGTGCTTGTTGAGAACACATTATTTGCTGCATATAATGCATGACTAGGGGTAATCCGGGTGATTTACAACCCTTTGATCCTGAAATAGATAGAACCTTTCATAGATTAGTTAGGCATAGTGTGCATCCTGGTCATTCTGTGCATTTTGAGCATTTTGAGTATTCTGTTGCGAGTGATTCTGAATATTCTGATTTTGAGCATTCGACTACTAATTTTCATACTGAGAACATGGCTCTACCTCCACCTCGTGAGAGGACTCTTAGGGAGATGGCTGCACCTGATTTCACTTATGAAAGCTTGTGCATTCAATATCCTGATGAAGGTGTTCCTTATGTTCTCAAGGCTGGACTAATACATTTGCTGCCCAAGTTTCATGGTCTTGCAGGTGAAGATCCTTATAAGCATCTTAAGGAGTTCCATATTGTTTGTTACACCATGAAGCCCCCTGATGTTCAAGAAGATCATATCTTTCTAAAGGCTTTTCCTCATTCTCTGGAGGGAGTGGCAAAAGATTGGCTATACTACCTTGCTCCCAGGTCCATTTTCAACTGGGATGACCTTAAGAGGGTGTTCTTGGAGAAATTCTTCCCTGCATCTAGGACCACTGCCATCAGAAAAGACATTTCAGGCATTAGGCAACTTAGTGGAGAAAGCTTGTATGAGTACTGGGAAAGATTCAAGAAATTGTGTGCAAGCTGCCCTCACCACCAGATTTCTGAGCAACTCCTTCTTCAATATTTCTACGAGGGACTTAGCAACATGGAGAGGAGTATGATTGATGCTGCCAGTGGTGGACCTCTTGGTGATATAACCCCTGCTGAAGCTAGGAATTTGATTGAGAAGATGGCTTCCAACTCCCAACAATTCAGTGCAAGAAATGATGCTATTGTCCTTAGTGGAGTCCATGAGGTGGCCACGGATTCATCTTCATCTATTGAAAATAAAAAGCTTGAAGGAAAACTTGATGCCTTGGTCAACCTGGTAACTCAGCTTGCCATGAATCAGAAATCTTCATCTGTTGCACGAGTCTGTGATCTATGTTTTTCTGCAGATCACCATACAGATCTTTGTCCTTCTTTGCAGCAATTTGGAGTCAATGAGCAACCTGAAGCTTATGCTGCAAACATTTATAATAGACCTCCTCAGCAGCAAAACCAACAACAGTAGAATAATTATGACCTTTCAAGCAATAGATACAATCCAGGTTGGAGGAATCATCCAAATCTGAGATGGACAAGTCCTCCACAACAACAACAGCTTGTCCCTCCTTTTCACAATGTTGCTGATCCAAGCAAGCCATATGTTCCTCCTCCAATACAGCAACAGTCACAACAAAGACTGAAAGCAACTGAGGCTCCTCCTCAACCTTCCTTAGAAGAGTTAGTGAGGCAAATGACCATCCAGAATATGCAATTTCAGCAAGAGACAAGAGCCTCCTTTCAGAGTCTGACAAATCAGATGGGGTAGATGGCTACTCAGATGAACCAAGCTCAGTCCCAAAATTCTGACAAATTGCCTTCACAAACTGTGCAGAATCCAAAAAATATGAGTGTCATCACCTTGAGGTCTGGCAACCAAATTCAAGTGCCTCCACCAGTAGCAGCACCTGCACCTAAATTTGTCAAGCTTCATTCTACACCTGAAAAAGAGGATGAGATAGTTTCACAAAAGAGAAAGCTTCTTAGCAAAAATTTTCATGCAGGTGGACCTTCTTCTAGTAATTTTGACTTACAGCAGCCTCATATCCCTCTTCCATTTCCACTTAAAGCAATTCCAAACAAAAAAATGAAAAAGCGGAAAAGGAGATCTTGGAGACCTTCAGGAAAGTAGAGGTGAACATACCTCTGCTAGATGCCATCAAGCAAATTCCAAGATATGCCAAGATTCTAAAGGAGTTGTGCACCCATAAAAGGAAGCTCAAAGGCAATGAAAGGATTAGCATGGGCAGAAATGTGTCAGCATTGATAGGTAAATTTGTTCCTCACATTCCTGAGAAATGTAAGGACCCAGATACTTTTTGTATACCTTGCATTATTGGGAACAGTAAATTTGAGAATGCCATGCTAGATCTAGGAGCATCAGTTAGTGTCATGCATGTTCATTTTCAATTCTTTATCTCTTGGACCTTTGCAATCTACAGATGTGGTGATTCATTTGGCAAATAGAAGTGTCGCTTACCCCGTAGGTTTCATAGAGGATGTGCTGATTTGGGTTGGTGAACTTATTTTTCATGTTGATTTTTATGTTCTTAATATGGAAGAGGGATTTTCCCATGGTTCAGTTCCAATTATTTTAGTCAGGCCATTTATGAAAACGGCCCGAACCAAGATAGATGTTTATGATGGCACATTGCCTATGGAATTTGGTGATATTGTTGTTCATTTTAACATTCTTGATACCATGAAACATCCATCTGAGGATCATTCTATTTTTCGTGCTGAGATAATTGATCAGATTGTTGATGATTATATGTTTGATTTTGATTTTGTTCTTCATGGTAGGAAACATCCATTTTTATCTGATCTGCATACTTGTCATTCCTTATGCATTGAATCTAAATCTGAGTTTGAATTTGATCATATATCTGATTTTTATGCTGAGAGTGAATTTGAATTTGAGTCTGGTTCTGATTTTTTGGGTGTTGTGCCTCTTGATGTTGATTTTTTAGAGTCAAAATGCACTAACCATGTTGCAGGAAGTACATACACTTTTGACTTGCTTTATGAGGTACAGGCTGGCGAACCTTCTTCTTCTCCTACCCTGGTTCCTCCCATTATTCATCCACCACCCACACCAGAGTTGAAGCCCTTACCAGCAAACCTCAAATATGCTTACTTGGAGGACAAGGAAAAATTTTCAGTGATCATCTCTACCTCCCTTGTTGTTGAGCAAGAGGAGAAGTTGTTGCTAGTTCTCAAGAAGCATAAGAAGGCCATTGGATGGACTTTAGCAGACATTCTTGGTATTAGCCCATCTACCTGCATGCATAGGATACTTTTAGAGGATGGAGCTAAGCCAGTGAGGCAGCCACAGCGGCGACTCAACCCCGGCATTCTAGATGTGGTGAAAAAGGAAGTGACCAAGCTCTTACAAGCTGGAATCATCTACCCCATTTCTGATAGCTAGTGGGTGAGTCCGGTCCAAGTGATTCCTAAGAAGACAGGCCTCATAGTGATCAAGAATGAGAGGGGTGAGCTTATCCCCACAAGATTGCAGAAGAGCTGGCGAGTCTGCATTGATTATAGGAGGCTGAATCAAGTAACCAGAAAAGATCATTTTCCCCTGCCTTTCATTGATCAAATGCTTGAGCGCTTGGCAGGTAAGTCTCATTACTGTTTTCTTGATGGTTTTTCTGGTTATTTACAAATTCATATTGCTCCTGAGGATCAAGAAAAGACCACATTCACCTGTCCCTTTGGCACTTTTGCCTATAGGAGGATGCCCTTTGGCACTTTTGCCTATAGAAGGATGCCCTTTGGCCTATGCAACACCCCTGGTACCTTCCAGCGATGTATGCTTAGCATATTCAGTGATTTTTTAGAGAGTTGCATAGAGGTTTTTATGGATGATTTTACTGTTTATGGATCCTCTTTTGATGCATGTTTGGATAGTCTGGATAGAGTTCTTAATAGGTGCATTGAAACTAACCTTGTGCTGAATTTTGAAAAATGTCACTTCATGGTAGAACAAGGTATAGTTTTAGGGCATATCATTTCCAGTAAGGACATAGAGGTAGACCCTGCAAAAATAGATGTTATTTCACAATTGCCTTACCCCTCTTGTGTGCGAGAGGTTCGTTCTTTTCTTGGTCATGCAGGGTTTTATAGGCGCTTTATCAAGGACTTTAGCAAACTGGCCCTTCCACTATCCAATCTGCTGCAAAAGGAGGTGGAGTTTGATTTTGATGACCGATGCAAAAAGGCTTTTGATTGCCTCAAGCTTGCGGTGACTACCACCCCTATTATTCAGGCACCTGATTGGACAACTCCATTTGAGTTAATGTGTGATGCATCCAATTACGCATTGGGGGCTATCCTTGCTCAAAAGATTGATAAGCTGCCTAGGGTGATCTACTATGCTTCCAGAACTTTGGATGCTGCTCAAGCAAATTACACTACCACAGAGAAAGAGCTATTAGCGATAGTTTTTGCTCTTGAGAAATTTCGTTCATATTTACTTGGTACTCGTGTTATTGTTTATACTGACCATGCAGCTCTGAAGTACCTGTTGAAGAAGGCTGAATCAAAGCCTAGATTGATCAGGTGGATGCTTTGGCTCCAACAGTTTGATTTGGAAATCCGTGATCGGAGTGGTGCACAGAACCTTGTGGCTGACCACCTGAGTAGGATTGAGCGTGCATCTGAGGACTCACCCATTCGGGATGATTTTTCGGATGACCATTTGTGCATTCTGTATAGCATTCCTGATTCCTTCCCCACTCCCTAGTTTGCTAATATTGTGAATTATTTGGTTGCTTTTGTTTTTCCTCCATTAGCATCTAAAGCTCAAAATGATAAAATTAAGAGTGATGCAAAGCATTATATTTGGGATGACCCTTATTTGTGGAAGTTGTGCAGTGACCAGGTTATTAGGAGATGCATTCCAGACCATGAGATTGACTCAGTCCTACAATTCTGTCAGTCTTCCGCACCAGGTGGCCATCTTGGCATACAGAGGACAACTCACAAGGTGCTTGACTGCAGTTTCTATTGGCCCACCATCTTCAAGGATGCGTGGAGAATCTGTAGCACTTGTGAGCCTTGTCAGAGAGCAGGTGGCTCACCTTCATGGAGACAACAAATGCCTCAAAAACCCATGTCATTCTGTGAGGTGTTTGATGTCTGGGGTATAGATTTTATGGGGCCTTTCCCTGTCTCTTTTGGTTTTGTTTATATTCTCCTTACTGTTGATTATGTTTCAAAATGGGTGGAAGCCAAACCCACCAAAACTAACGATGCTAAGGTCGTTGTGGATTTTGTTAGATCTAATATGTTTTGCAGGTTTGGAGTCCCTAGAGCCATCGTCAGTGATCAAGGCACCCATTTTTGCAACAGATCCATGTATGTCGTGCTCAAAAAGTATGGGGTCATGCATAGAATTTCCACACCATACCACCCCCAAACTAATGGGCAGGCTGAGATTTCAAACAGGGAGATAAAAAGGATCTTGGAGAAGATTGTGCAGCCAAACAAAAAGGATTGGAGCACCAGGCTAGATGATGCTCTTTGGGCACATAGGACTGCCTACAAAGCACCCATAGGAATGTCTTCTTATCGGGTTGTCTTTGGCAAGGCATGTCATCTTCCTGTAGAGATAGAGCACAAAGCCTACTGGGCTGTAAAGACCTGCAACTTCTCTATTGATCAGGCTGGAGAGGAAAGGAAGTTGCAACTAAGTGAGCTAGATGAGATCCATTTAGAAGCCTATGAGAATTCCAAATTCTACAAGGAGAAGACCAAGAAGTTCCATGACAGCTTGATAGCTAAGAAGGACTTCGTGGTTGGATAAAAAGTTTTATTGTATAACTTTAGGCTCGGACTCATGAGTGGTAAGTTGAGGTCAAAGTGGATTGGTCCTTTTGTGGTGACTAATGTTTTTCCTTATGGTACAATTGAGATCAAAAGTGAATCCACAGATAAGAGCTTCAAGGTCAATGGACACCGGCTGAAACCATTCCTCACAAATCCCTCCTTAGTGGATGTAGTGGTGGAGGAGACCTCCTTACTTCACCCTACTCCTCTTCCGCCATGACTTAGGGAGTTTTCTTTTTCTGTCTCTTTTTTTACTTTTACTGCACTTGTCCAAATTTATTGATTGTTCTTGATCTTATGATTGTGCTACATTGAGGACAATGTGTTGTTTAAGTGTGGGGGGGAGGGGAGATTGTTCTTTAATTTTGGTTGGGTATTCTAGTTCAATTTTATTAGGTTTTTTTCTAGGTTAATTTTGTTATTTTGGTTTTATGTTTTGTGTACAACATTGCATGTTCCTCTTTGAATTTTTGGTTATGTACAGGTAATGGGTAATTGTTTTTGAAATAGGAGTTTCTAGGAATTTTGTGAATTGAAACCCTTGTTTTTCTCTACATGTCAAAGTAGTTTTGAATGCTTGAATTGAAAGTGATAGATTTACCCTTGGTGAGAATTTGAGCCATCATTATCTGTTTTATTCGGTGTGTTTTGCCCCATTGATTGCTTGCACAATAGCCTTGGCTTGACTCTTGTTGATACTTCTTGCTTCACATGCATGTTGGGAGATGATTTAGGCATTTTGTTCTTATAAGCCTCTAGCCAAATGAGCCTACCTTGAATTAATTCCTTTGATAGCCCGTTTGAGCCTATGTTCCCCTTTCTTTGTTTTGAAGCTCATTACAAGCCTTAAGTGAAAAACCATGATTTCACCCTACCCTTAAGGAATTTTGGAGCTTTGGAATTGTTTTGGGAATAAGTGTGAGGGGGGGGGGGGGTATGTTTCATTGGATGATATGTTTTTGTTGGCCATGTTTGATGTATATACATATATTGCCTAATTGTTTCTTTATTTTTCAAATGCTTTCAATTGCTACTGTTCACGTTCAAAAAAAAATCACAAAAAAATACAAAAAAAATACAAAAAGAATGAAGTTGAATAAATGAAGACTTGGTTGATTTTGTTTTGGGTTTACTTTTTAAAGCTTAATTTGTAATTTTGGTTTTGGGGTTTATTACTTTTTCTTACTTCCCACTAATTCCCCATTGCTCCTCTATTCCTTTGGGTTTTAGCTACTATCCCATACTTTCCTCTACCTTGTCCTTGGCCCCGTTATAACCTTAAAAGACCTTTTGATCCTCATATGCATGTGTTTGTGATGTGGTTGTCAATTTTAGAGTCTTGCCAAGTCTATGTGGTGTTTGTTTTCATGGATGCTCTGAGAGTAAACAATAGCCTAGACACTTGAGAGATAGAGTTCATATCTTGTAAGGCTTTATCACTTTTCATTCTTGAGCTGATTTACTATCTTGCCATGTTTGAGATGCTTGGATGATTTTCATGACGACCTTGATTCTTTAACTCTTTACGTGTTGGATGTTACCCATTCTTTTCATTCCTTGAGATTCATTGAGAAATATGTAGTTGCTTTTGTGTCTGTTTGTTTCTCTTTAATGTCTCTGGATTCGTTTCTTGCTTTGCTTTTTGATTTTGCCCAGGAGTGCAAAAGGCTAAGTGTGAGGGGATTTGATGTGTTATCATTTTCTCCTATTTCTTAACCCTTTTTGTCACCATTTTAATTACTGATTAGCCTTAATTGTCAAATTAATTATGCAGTTTTATCATTTGGGCCTACTGGACTAATTTTGTGTTTTTAATTTAATTTCAGGAGAATTATAAGCAATTGGGCTTGAATCTGGAATTGGGCTTGGACTTGAAGAGAGTAGACAATTTTATCAAATCTTATCTTATCCAGATTTTATCTCATGTTGATATTATTTCATTTAGATTTTATCTTATCTTATCTTATCTAGATTTGATTTCATCTAGATTTTATTTTATCAAATCTTATCTTATCTTGTCCAGATTTTATTTTATTTATGGGCTTGGACTTAAAACAGATTTGTAAGCTTTGGGGCTGAGAACCTATATAACAGCACCAAGGTTTTAATTTGAGAAGAGCTTTTTGTTTTGGGAGAAAGAATAATTTTAGGTTTTGCAATTCTAGTTTTTACTATTCACGTAGCAATAAAATTTCATTTTCTGCTTCAATCTGTAATTTCGTTATCTACTGATTAATGGAAGGCTAAGTCTCCAACGTCGTTTTCTCTTGAGGATCATGCATAACTCTCTTTGAGGTTTTATTATTACTATTGAATTTTGATCAGTTTTTCCTCTTCACCAATTACTCTGTATTTTTTGCTATTAATTCATGCATGCTTAGTGCTTGATTAATTGTCTCTAAGCTTAATTTACGTTCATGCTTAATGATCAGTTTCGTTCATGATTAATTGGTGTATGTGTTGCTTAATCACATAATGACTGCCTTATGTTAAATTTCGCTTAGTTATTTAATTTAGGGTTGGATTAAGTGGTTGAATTGATAAAGGATAAATTCTCGTAACCTAGGATAAGTGACTTGCTTGTGAATCATGGGGAAACAACGTGTTTTAATTCTGATATTTTCTAATTAAAATTTGCTCGTTGTTTAATTTACAAAAACAAACAACCCCCCCAATTCATTACTATTTTATTACTATCTGTTATGAACGTTTGGTTGACCATTGCTCGTTGGAAAACAACCAAGGACCACTTCCTAGATACTGCATTTTTAATGTTTATTTGATTCGGGTACGACCTTGATCACCCTCCAGCAAAGATTTTGTGGTATCTTCCAATCATTCCAAGGTTTAAGCGTATTTTTGCTAACGAGGACGATGCAAAAGACCTTACATGGCATGCAAATGGAAGGATTTCTGATGGAATGGTCCATCATCTGGCTGATTGCTCACAGTGGAAGAAGATTGATGGTTTGTATCCGAATTTTGGGAAAGAGCCACGAAATCTTAGACTTGGACTAGCCAGTGATGGAATGAATCCATATGGCACCTTAAGCACTTAACACAGTTCATGGCCAGTTCTGCTAGTATTTTACAATTTGCCTTCATGGTTGTGCATGAAACGAAAATACATGGTGTTTTCTATGATGATATCGGGCCTAAGACAGCCAAGAAATGACATTGATGTTTATCTAAGTCCGTTGGCTGAAGACCTGAGAAAGTTGTGGGACGAGGGGGTTTTAGTGTTTGATGTGTTTTGCAAGGAGACATTTGAAATGCGTGCAATGCTTTTTTGTACCATTAATGACTTTCTAGAATATGGGAATCTCAGCAGTTACAGTGTTAAGGGTCATCATGCATGCCCCATCTGTGAAGAAAACACAAGCTACATACAACTAAAACATGGAAGAAAAATAGTCTACAGTAGGCATCGCCATTTTCTAACACCCAATCATCCTTATAGACAACTGAAAAAAGCTTTTAATGGAAGTCAAGAGCATGATATTTCGTCGATACCGTTGATTGGTGAGCAGGTATACCAGCGGGTTCAACACCTGAATATTGTATTTAGAAAGATCCAAAAGAAGGATAAAAGTAAGAGTAGCATATGGAAGAAGATGTCCATTTTCTTTGATCTTCCGTACTGGTCTGATCTAGATGTTAGACATTGTATTGATGTTATGCATGTGGAGAAAAATGTTTGTGACAGTGTCATTGGGACACTCCTTAACACTCAAGGCAAGACGAAGGATGGCTTGAATACCCGTCAAGATCTAGCTGATATGGGGATACGATCACAGTTGCATCCAAGGTTTGATGGGAAGAAAATTTACTTGCCCCCTGCTTGTCATACTTTGTCCAAAAAGGAGAAGATAAGTTTTTGTCAGTGTCTTCGTCGGGTGAAGGTTCCACAAGGATACTTTTCAAATATTAAGAGCCTTGTGCAGTTGAAGGAGCTTAAGCTTGTAGGGTTAAAGTGTCATGATTGTCACGTGCTCATGCAACAATTGTTAGCCGTGGCTATACGAGACATCTTGCCAAACAAAGTCAGGTTAGCCATAACTCGCTTGTGCTTTTTCTTTCATGCCATATGTAGCAAAGTCATTAATCCTGTCAAATTTGATGAGATGGAAAATGAGGCCGCAATTATATTGTGTCAGTTGGAGATGTATTTTCCCCCTGCTTTCTTTGACATCATGATTCACTTGATTGTGCATCTGGTCAGAGAAATCAAATGTTGTGGTCCTGTTTATTTGCGGTGGATGTACCCGGTTGAGCGATACATGAAGATCTTCAAAGGGTATACAAAGAATCTATATCGTCCAAAAGCATCTATTATTGAGAGGTACATTGCAGAAGAAGCCATTGAATTTTGTTCAAAAAACATTGAGAAGGCTAAACCTATTGGCCTTCCTGAGTCTCGGCATGATGACAGAGTGGGTGGTAAGGGTTCAAGAGGACTACATGTGATCACTCCAAGTCTAGAAGATTTGTTACAAGCTCACTTATATGTCTTGAACAACAGTAATGAAGTTTTGCCATACATACTTAAGCATGAAGCTTTAGTCAAATAGAATAATCAAAAAATGTAAAGAATTGGGTGTTGAAAAAGCATAACAAGACTTTCCGTGATTGGTTTAAAGATACAATATTTGCAGATGAAAATGTTTCAGAAACATTAAGAAAGCTAGCAGATGGGCTTAAAAGAAATGTTATAACTTGGCAAGGATACGACATAAACAAGTATTCATTTTACACAAAAGCACAAGACAACAAAAGTACAATGCAGAACAGCGGGGTCACCCTAAGGGTTGAATCTCAACACTTCGCAAGTATGCATGACGCCTATCCTTGTGTAGCTTCCATCCCTTACTTTGGGTTCATTGATGAAATTTGGGAGCTTAACTATGTGAAATTTACTGTATGTGTTTTCAAATGTAAATGGGTTGACAACAACACTGGTATGTGCACCGATGATATAGGATCTACGTTGGTAGACCTAAAGAAACTTGGTTACCACAATGACCCTTTCATCATGGAAGAACAAGCTAGACAAGTATTTTACGTGCAAGACCCTTGTGATGAAAGGTGGTGCGTGGTTCTCCAGGGAAAAACAATTGGTGTTAATGTAAAAGATGATGATTCATACATGGACACCTATGTTAGTCCTTTGACCGCACAAATCACTCCTAACGTTGTCGGAGAAGAAGAAGCTAACGACGTTCATGCTAATCATAATGATCATGATGAAGGAGAATTAATTAACATCGTCTAATGTAATTTTCTATTTATATATTTGATTTTGCTAGATTCATTTACATAAGTCATAAACATTATTCAGATTGATTAATATTTAATCCACATTTATATATAGTCTCGAGCTACACCAAACCTCAATCTAAACAAAACATACATCAATGTGAAGAAGGGCGTTACATACTCCTTGCCGCTCGTCTCTTCTCTGAACTATTTAATATCAATCCATAAAATGGAGCAAATCAATACTAGATTTCTATTTAGAATAAAACATTGAAACTAAATAAAGTGTACACAAACCAATCATATGTGATTGGTTACTATATGCTTGGTTTGTGTGATTGGTTTACTAATTGCATTATTGAAAACATGCATATATTTGATGAAAGCTTTGAAAGTGGAACTTATGCCATTTCATCTTTTTGTATTCAGTGGATCTCATCAATTGTTTTCTGGAGAAAGAGAGTTCACCAAAGCAAGTAAGTGACAGCTACACTTTCTCTGATTGTTTAAAATTATATGTTTACCTGTTGCAAAATTTATTTATAATTTTGTCTTGTTATTTATGGGTGGTTTACTAAAGAGGGAGTGAAGTCAGGCATAATTCACCACTACTATATTACAGTGGGCTGGGATAGTCAAAGTATTGAGTGTATTTAACACAAAAATCAGGTAAGGTTATGACGATAATAGGATTCCTGGGAGAGGGAGAAATATTGACCAAATTAAGACAAATGCAAACTAAATCTATTAATATGAATCAAATATTCTTAAAACAAATATCGTGGCGGTGCTAAAGAACAAGTTGTCAAGAGTGGATTGCTAATATTATTACCTCATGTGACTTCCTGATTTCCACCATATGTTCCTTCAAATCAATAAACTTGACATTCCCCAGCTCTTGCATATACTGAATGCTAGAAGTAGTTGTCAATTGCCTCACTTTCAGATCATCGCTCACAACAAATAGACACGACCTCTTCATAAATCCCACAATAGCTTCTCTTGCTCCATCATAACATCTTGGCTCAAAAAGTTTCAATTTTGTTGGATATTGTAACATTTCTTTTTTCTTTGAAATCATTTCTTGCATCTTGAGACATTTCTTGCATCTTGAGGCACACAGCTTCAAGATTACATGTTCGAATCTCTATCACTAATAGAATGACAACTATTGAGTAAAAAGACAATTGAAACTTTGGAAAATAGCTTTTAAATGGTTTACTATGAACTATGAACAGTGACACTTATCTTTTGTGTCTTACTAATAGAATGAAAAGGGTATTTTTAATGTACCTATTTTGAACCAAAAATTAGAGAAGAAAGAAACAATGTAATTAGAGAAATGGCCACTGCTTGTTCCATATCCAATCTATTAATATATTATTTTGGTTGTTCAAAAACAATCGTAATGGTTGGTAGCTCTTAAATTATTGCAGGTCAGTGTAATATATATGCATCAAACTTGCTTTACACAACTATTCTGTTTGTTCAATTGGTTTGTGTAGTGTAACTGAAACCTGTCTATAGTGTTTGAATTTGTTCAATTGGTTTGTGCAGTGTAACTGAAACCTATCTAGTGTTTAAACTTTAGCACTATAAGAAAGAAAGAAAAATAAATGTTGTGAATATTCTGAACCAAAAGTTACAGGGAATTTATTAATTTCTGATTATTCGACCTTTTCTGATTTGTATAGTTTAAAAATCCGACCAAGCTCTGGATTCTTCAGACACTCTTCCTTCTTCCTAGTTGCTAGTGCCTCAATCATCTTCTTGTTAGCTCCAGACATTGACCTTGTTGTCCACACTGCTTTTGCAATCAGGTTACTCAACACAAATCTTATTGACATATTGTTCTTTGATTTTCCATAGATTAAATGTGTAAACATAGATTAAATTCTTATCCAAACTTTGGTTTTAAGTTTTTGGTAGGAGCAAGCTAATTGAGTTGCTCACCTTTTTAGTTAGGTAATCGCAATTCTATGTTAGTTACCGTATTTTTTGTTGCTAGGTATGAATTACCAATTTCTGCTTTCTATTCATCTTTTTTAAAATATCCTGGAGGCCAAGCTGATTGAATAAGAAAAGGCTAAAATAGAATGTTGTGGTCTCTTTTGCAATTTTGGTTAAAATATTTAATTATAGTCTGCGCTTGTACATTGATTTTCATCTACAAATAACATGTTTGACAAAACTGTGATTGAGTCATGTTCGAACATTATTTAACAACTAGAGGACTAATTTTACAAAAAATTTAGAATAATTTTAAGCAATTAGAGTTTTAAAGGGACTGAGTCACACAATCTAGCTTTTAAGTTTGAAAGAACGGAAAACAAGATGAATGAACAATAAAATGAGGTGGGATCCATACTTTTATTCTCTACTTTAATCAAAACTTTCATCTCAAATCACATTCATTTCATTTCTTTTGATTCAAATGAATGGACCCTTGTCATATACAGTATTCATATTCCTTGCTACCAACAAAGCCCAACATGACATCCACAAAATCCTTCACCTTATTGTGTTGTCCCTTGTCTGATTGAATATGCTCATCAATAATTTTGTTAAATACATTCATCAAAGACTGCTACTGGCAAGACACAGAAACAGTTGTTGAGGACAAAGGCAAAGGAGATGGGGCCTGTTAGGAAGAGCAAGTTGTAACTATGTCGGTGATGTCACATTATGGTGATGCTTGTTGCTCTCAAACTTTTCTTAATGTTGTTTATCTATAACTATAATAAAAGGTTGGAGAATACTAACTAGTGGCTTAAAGAATTAAAAAGAAAAAAGTTTTTGTAAGATAGTATACTAATGCACTTTTACTGTGATTTTCAATATAAATCTTCTATTTATTTGATTAAGATACTTGGTAGTAACAATTCATTATTAGGCTTTGCTTATGATGGACCATGCTAAACAAGTACCCTTGGAGCATGCATTAGGAACTGTTAGATAATATCAAATTATATGTACAACAGATTAAAGAAAGTCTACCTGATTATCTACAAGTTAATAAAAATTAATTACTAATGATCCATAAAGTAATACAAATTATTTGTACAAAAGAAAAGTTCTATCTTTTCTACAGCCTCACAGTCAAGAACTTGGCTGATACTTACTAAAAGTGTAGATGATGGTGAAGTTGCACCTATGCCTAGCTTACAGCCTCAAGATGCAGAAATAGAGTCACAAAGCAGCCTCTCCCTCCCTCCCTCCCTCCCTGTAAAGGTCTTATACAAGACCTCTTTTCCATTAGTTACCTGTGAATTATGAGTCACCTTCACTGTTTTCCCTTCCCATCCTTTGTAGTATATTCTTGCCAAATCTTAGTTGACACAATTAATTTGTACCACCCATTTCCTGTTGCTTAAATTGGGCCTTTAGACTACTTGACCCCTAACATCATGCATCTTGTTATTTAAAGAATTGATATGTTCTTTCTTTGTCATTTCATTATAGCGGGGAGCATAATATGGTTCTTTACTCCTAAATCATCACAAAATATATTGAAGAAGGCAAAGGCATATACTTCTCCCAATTATTAGTTGAGTTTTTCTTTTAATAAAAATGTAAGTAAACACACAGAGACACACAGACACAGAGAAAGAGAGAGAGAGAGAGACACACACACACACACAGAGCGAGAGACTGTCCCTCTCCAATCCAAAAGCCTCATATAACAATGAATCACAGATAAAATGAATCTGTCAAACCTCTAACATATTCACAAAAGAAGACACATACCCAACTACAATAATAAAGCATAAGCACCCCCCAAACCCAGATTTCCAATTTAGTTACATAAAGAACTGTTGATGTCGATATTTGTCTGTAATCGAAATTTACATTTTGATGATGCATAAAGGATCATGGCATCTCCACCTGCCTCGCCTCCTCCTCCTCCTCCTCCTCCTCCTTCAGACGCATCAGCTTCGCCATCTGCCATGAAGCGGACATGCAAAGCCTCACGTCTATGATCCTTGTCTACCAGACCACCTGGTGCTAACAGACCAGTGGTCCACATTGATCCTACTACCGGCAAGGACGACGGTCCCCAAAGGAAGAAATTAAGAACATATTTAGGGATTGTGGCGCGTGATAAGGTGGACCTCACGTACGAGAACTGGAAGAAGGTCCTTACTGCTCAGAAGGACTTGATTTGGAAGGATATTCAAGTATTTTTCTTTTCTTATTTGATGTTGTTTAATTAATAGGAAAAAAATACATTATTGTAACAAATAAACCTTATTTGTTATTGTCAGACAGAATTTGAAATCCCAGAGGCTTCTGACAGTAGGACAAAAAAGAAGTTGCTTCAGACTGTTGGCGAGAGATGGAGGCAGTTTAAATCAGACCTCACGAAGAAATGGGCCCTTGCAGCCGATCAAGATGGTGTGGACGACACTATATGTGAGAAATACGACATAAGCAAGGAAAAATGGGCCCAGTTTTGCCAGACTCGCAGAGACCCTTCTTGGGAGGTATGTTCCTTGCCATTTAAGTTTTTTTTCAAAAAAGCATTAACTTGTTATACTTCATTCTAGCAATTTGAAAGATTATTGTTTTATTTTTGCAGGATGTGCGGAAAAAGGCACAGGCCATCCAGAAATAGAACACTGCCCCCCACGTTATGTCTCGTGGGGGGTATGAATATTTGGAGCAGTTGAGAAGACCAAGAAGAAGCTAGAGGAAGCTGCACAGTCAGGAAGCGTTGATGTCGTCATCAACCCTTCATCCCCCGTCAGACGCCGCGTGAAATGGAAGATGGCCCGCACAAAGAAAATAGGGGAGATGACGACTGAGGCCGCAAAGGTAATCGCTGAGAAAATCGTCAATCATTTTGAACTAACCACTAGAATTATATTTCAATATTTTGTGAATGCCATGTACAATTGTGTCTTTTCTATGCAGGATTCCTTTGAGGAGCAGGCGACACAGGGATCCTTCATCCCCCATGGATGTTAGGATGTTCTCACCGCTGCTATTGGACGTCCAGAGCACCCTGGACGTCTCCGTGCTGCTAGAGCCGGTGTCACCATCAAGCAATACTTTGGATCGGCTCCACGGACGTCTCGCAGCTCTTCCTTGCTACCTGTTGGAGAATTGCAGCAGCTAACCCAGCAAATCAGAGACCAGCTAGAGGAGTCGATCACAGAAAAAGTGACTCGGTAGCTCATGGCATCATTCAGCCAGATGCAGTCCTAGATTTAGTCCCAGATGCAATCTCAGGGACTTGCACTACCTGTGGAGCCTCTAGTTGGTCCCTCAGGTCCTTGAGTAAGCACAAAGGGGAGTTGTGTTGATCCCTCAGGAAACGATCCTGAAACGGGTGACTCAGATAAGTGCGGCTTGTACATCAAAGCGAATCTTGCCCACCTGGTTGCCCTGGGGAGATTTTATGAGGGATCCATTGTTGTTCACAACACTCCTTAGTTGCTTAGCCAAGTAAAGGTGGGTGTGGAGGAGGTTAAAGATGCAGATGCTCCAGTTCCTGTACCCACTGATGAGGTTTCCTTGGTGGGGCAAGCAATTCACGCCTTCCTTGTTTGGCCGAGACACATCTGGTCAAGTCTTTATCACAACAGGTACTTTACTCTTACTATATGTTTCTTCTTTTTGAATTAATTCATTCAGCATGCCTCAAATTAGGCCATTTAACTTTGTCGATGATCCGCTTTATCTGATGACATTGACCATCCCAAAGCTTTTCTTGAGGCCTTACCAGGTTACATGGGATGCCACCGTGTTCGGGGTCTTTAATCCAGACTTCCCGCTCTATATAAAGCATGAAGACCTCTCCGAAATCGCACACAGTGGTCAATGTCTCAGCATATCAATGTTACAGTTGTGGATTCTGTAAGTTATTTTAGATTACTTTTAATTACCTAAGTTATTGCTTTCAATTCATAAATATTTAACTTTGACTTAACATAAACAGGCATATGACTGAAACAAGTATGTGAGCGGAGAATTCTGATATCTATGGATTCCTCGAGCCACAGACCATTCAGAGGTCTGGGCAATCATAGTTTGAGACTGAAAGTTACATAAAGAGTTGGATGCAGAGTTCAAAATGCAATGTCTATCTTGGAGCCTACCTGAATGGGTAAGTCACACAAAATAACTGAATTTAATTAATGTTTACTAATATTCTAACCCATATTCATCCCCACTGCAGCGAACACTGGCAGATGGTGGTCATTATGCCTAAGGAACACCTAGTTGTCTAGTTTTGTTCATTGCATAACAGGGCAGACAACTACCTTAAGGGGATAATTTACAGGTCAGTGTTCTTTTCAATGCATTTGCATTCAAATACCTCAACAACACCATTTTTTAATTGTTACTTGCCTGGAACAGTGCTTTAAAAGGTTTTGATGATGCTCCACAGCCTAAATCAAAGGCTCCAGCTAGGTGGATTGTCGTCAAGGTACATCATTTACATAAAACTTCCACTTATATATACTTCTTATGTGTCTGTACACTAATTGCTTACTTAATATCCAAATTTCATTATGTATTTAATGTAATAGACAAAAAGGAAGTACTGAGTGCCGCTATTATGTCATGCACTGGATGTCCACCATCATTTTAGGAAGTTTCAGGAATAACTGGGAAGCGCTACGTTTATTTCAAACAAATTCAATTTTTTTTATAATTTTTATTGCATTATTAACTTATTACATTTATTTCATCATGCAATATTTTAACGATCCTAGACCATTGGAGCCAGAGAGGTTAAAGGCGTTGCGGATCAAGTGGGCACAGTATTATCTCCGAGTTAGAGATCAGAGCTAGGATTTAGGGACATTAAGTTCAGCTTAGTTTACTTTGGTTTAACATTTTTGACATTTCCTATGTAATTTGAATATTGAATTCATTTGTTGATAGTTGTTTATGATAAATCAATTATTCAATGTTTATTGTGATTAAAACTGCTTGAAAGAAGAATAAAATATTTATTTGCTATGAATTGAGTCCGAAATTGTATTTTACAGGTACAATTTTAGGTTTATTGTAAAAACAGAAAGTTTATATAAAAAAAAACTTGAAAACAACATCGGTTATTAACAAAAACCGATGTTAATATAGTAAACAACATCGGTTATTTACAAAAACCAATGTCAACATGTACCTTAACATCAGTTATTTATAAATAGTCGATGTTATATATAACTAACTACAACAAAATAAGTGTATAGATGATGGACGTTCACATCAGTTATACATGAAAACCAATGTTAATATATTAATTAACATCGGTTTTGCTAGAAAATCGATGTTAATATATTACATTAACATTGGTTTTTATAGAAAATTGATGTCAATGTTCATCATGCATACACTTATTTTGTTGTAGTTCTTTGTATATAACATCGGGTATTTAGAAAACTGATGTTATCGTTTTTATGTTAACATCGGTTTTGAAAAACCGTTGTTAACAATAATACATTCAATATTGATACTTTCAACATCAATTTTAAAATTGATGTAGAATATCGTAAATAACCGATGTTGAAAGTGTATTTTGTAATAGTGTTAACCTATAGCCTAATCAATTTAAAGTTTTTCTTAGTTTGACCAATTTAGCAAAATCGCTAGATTTAAGTTTTCTTAAAAGCTTTATAGCTAAGTGGCATAAGTGTGAGTATTTAGAAAAGTCTACTACTTTGAAAATATTATTATTTAATATATTATATATTATTTTTAAGAAAGTATTATGCTTCGTATTTAAGGTAGCTTTAATAACCATAAAATGTCATTCAGAAAAAGCCCTAAAATGTACTATTTTTGTTATTTAATCGTTTCTAGTATCATAGTATATTAGTCTTTTAATAATGTTTGTAAACTTATACATGCACCTATTGGTTTATTTAAGGATAAATTCATTAACCTATTTAGAACCTTAATAATAAGTAAAATCTCTATCTAGTTATTACAAGTAGCCCTTGTGGATCTATATGAACATTAAATTGAAATCTAATTCTTCTCTAGCTGCTCATTGAAACTTGAATATAGTACTATATCCCGAAGAGACAATGAAGACCCGGTGGATACTCTAGACAAGGCAGAAAAATAGCATGCCTATGACTTGGCAGCTCGTGCCTATGATAACTTATTTTTTTTATATAAAAAGGATCGAGATAGTATTAAATAATTTTAAAAAAAATTATAGTGGCATTGAAATAAATCTTCCGTTAATTTATAAAATAAAATATTTGAGTTGGAGGCAGTTGAAGATGATGATAATATGTTGTTTTCTTTGATGAAAGTTAGTGGGGTAGCGATACATGCAACTTTCTTCACTGAGCAGAATAGCATGAGGCTTTTGGGTTGACTAGCTTTCGCACGTGGTGGAACTGTTAAACAAAATTTACAAGTGAAATGGAGCAAATAAAATAGTAACTGCAATGGTTGGTCTTGATTGGCATTGCTCCTGGTTGTCCTGAGGTATATTTGTGGTTCCTATTGTAGTCATTGTTATCAATCACAATAGCACCACTATCGCATGCTCCTGCTATTTACCGTGAATTTAACATACCTGATCTATTTTAAGTTTAATACTTAAATTCTTGTTGGTTCATGACAATATTTTAAGTTTTGTACATTATTTACTTATTATTAGGATTCTAACATAACTTTATTATTAGCTTTTAACTAGCCCAACTCATGGGGCCAACTCAAGGAATCAAAGTCCTTACTTTAAGCCTACAAATATTATATTAATTATTAATATTCTCTAAATAAATAATTTGAAAAAAAAAGTTATTAATTAACCAATCGATAATATTATGGATAAAAATTCATATATATTTTTTAAAATATCCAAGCTTTAGTCTCTAAAACTAACACTTTTTTCCTTAAAAAAAACTAACATTTCTGGTATGATGTGAACAACTTTCATTTCATCGCTAAGGTATGCATTATGGTCCTTACATAATTATTTTTATTTCTTTCATTAACTATCTAGATATTTTTATAATTACTATATGAATATTTTACTTTGATAGTATTAATTTATAATAATTATCTGAATTAATAACCCAAATGAAATGGTAGTATGGATTTTTGGTTGGTTATGATTTGAGTGCATTTAATAAAAAAAAAAACATGTTTTCTAATACGGTTGTGTTAAAAACCATTTTAGAAGTCTCTATTTTTTAAGATGGTTGTCCGAAAAATTTCCTTAGAAAATTGATTTTCTGAGACGGTATTTTCAAACAAACATCTTAAAAAGTCGACTTTCTAAAACTATTTTTTTAGACAACCAACCGTATTAGAAAATAGATTTCTAAGATGATTTAAAAATCTTTGTAGAAAGTCAACACTTTCTACGATGGTGACTTTAAAGACAATTTTCAACCTGTCATGGAATGTGCTACAGAACTAACTTGAAAACTCTATTTTCTAGTAATGTTCCTTGCTATGTTCATGCTAATGGTGTGAGGCAAGTTTAAAGGAGTAATACCTTGTGTGAATCACACTACAACGACAGGGATTGACTGTACAGGTATGAAATTGTACAATTGATGATGTTTTAAATAAATTAATTAGTATTATTTATACCAACAAGATGCATTTATTTTTTGATAGCTCATCACTTCATAATTCCACCGTTAAACAATTTTGACTTAGATCAATTATGGGTTGGGTGACCTGAAATGTTTTTCGAAAAACATGAGGTAAGAACATTCTAAAAAGTCTTGTGTTGGTTTGTGAGAGAAAGTCAACAATCCTGAAAGTAATCGAGCTAATTCGATGTCTCCAAAATCACTACATATTGAGAGTTATAACCGATGGAAGATTTTGACCAGTGAGAATATTCAATGAAATATCGTCGTGTGAAATATTGTAGAATGTGAATCGTTGAAACATCAACAATGGATGTTATAAAAGGAGTGTCCCCACCAAATGAAATAGCACAAATATGTGAATTTTAGACAATGCATCCTTGGACCCAACCTTGTTCAATAGGGCCTTGTTGTAGAATTGTTGAAAAATAGTGACTTCGGTGCACAGATTGTTGTAGACTAACTTCTTGTATTTTTCTATCATCAAGGCCGTCTCAATTGTCCCATGCTTGTCAAATTTTACAGCTCAATTTCTTGTGAATTCAGTATAGGATTTCTAGAAAGATTGATAGCCATGTTCAATTTGCTTGATTTGTTGTGCAAGGAAAAACATTAACTACTCCATTCATTGTAAATTATGTCTGCATCAACTTATATTATATTTAATTAGTACATCCATTACACATGTTACAATGGTGATGCACATGAAAATTCATAAGAAAAAATTGCAACTAAAAGACGTATATAGTGCAAGTTTTTTTACTTTTACCTCTCATAGTATAGGTAAATTGGAGAGGAGGACATCACACATTTTCTTTGAAACTGCACACTCTCCTCCAATGTGTGGACAGTTTTGAAGCTAGATGATGATGCTGACTTCTACATCTCGACAACCTTAGACTAGTTTATCGGAAACATCAACAACCAAAGTGATCTAAAATTCACCATCGCTTGCTAGATACTTTGGACGGCAAGAAATGAGTCCATCTTCCTGGATAGAGTTTGGGCTGTGTGGAATACTATCAACAAGATTCAGAACCTCCACAAGGAAATTTATAAGGTGTTCATGTTAAAACATTTACTGTGGATTAATATTAATCAATAATTATTATATTATTTTTTGGTATTATCAATTGGCAATTTGAGATAAGATAATTATCATATGTATATTACAAATATTTTGGATGGGATTAAGACATGATTTATCCTGTGATGGGTTGCATCAATCATTTAGTAAATAGTCCATTTGGAAAGCTTTTATCTATTGTTAGAGGATTATAAATTTGATATATGATTAAGCAAATTTATGTATCTATAACTATCTTTCTCTTAGTCACATTTTGAACAAGTTGATTGGAGTCTTTTTTATTCATCCCATCTAAGTCACTCTCGTGTTGTGACATGGACAGGGTGAAAAAATGTTTCCTAGAAATTGGGTAAAAATCTTCTCAAGAGTAATTAGGATTTCTATTGTCAAGCCATGCTCGTGGGTTGGGGATGAATACAAATTCAGATTAGTCTTTGATAACTTTTTATGTTTTATCATTATACTTGCTTGCTATAATTTGTATACGTAGACATTGTTTTATTATTTTTCATCAATTGGTAAACAATTTGTAAAATTGATTTAGCCCTTTTGTAGATCAAAGGATTTCGAACAAAACCCATTTTTAAACAGATTATTGTTCAAAATCAAAAGAGTAATTGTAAGAATATGATTCATGAATCTACTGCATCCAATGCGATGCACTACTCTTTATTTTCTTTTGATTTCTCCCTCTTTTCTCAACGATATGTGAAATCATTTGAGAGATTTTGTAGATCAATCAGTTTCGAGAAAGTCATATGCTAGAACATGATTTTTAGTTCAAAAATCAGAGAGAATTCACAAATAACACAATTTGATACACTGTCCTGCAAATGTGACCCCCAATCGGAGACCCATCTTTGTAATTTGTGATAAACATCTGCCAAATATATTTACTCTAATCATGTGCCTTGATCAAAGAAATTTAGAATTTTAATAAAAATTATATTTGTTTCATGAAGTGAATGGTGCAATTGTACTTATTTCAAATATTTTATGGCAAATTAATTCAAAGTCTAGATTAAATTTTCTTATGCCTTCAATATAATTTTTGTTGAACAATTTTTTAAGGCATTCATGTCCTTCATTCTGCTGTCTATTTTTTTCCCTAACATATAAAAAAAGTGTTTTTTCTTTTCTTTTCTTTTCTCTACAACGGTAAGAAGCTTAGCTGCTTAAGAATCACCTTTCAGATCAAGAGAAAGACTGTGGGACCATTACATCCTCCATTGTGGATTATTGATAAGGCAGTTATTTCAATTATTGGTTTTCTGTTCTACCATTTTTTATTTTTTTGATCCTTTGCTTATATAAGGCAAGGCTGCTCTGTAATTGGGGATCTTCCCCTTTGAATTGCACCAGTAATAAAAGCTCTCTGTTTTTCCTCCCGTGGATGTAGCCTTACTAAAGGGTGAACCACGTAAATCTATGTGTTGTTTCCTCATATTTCTCTTTCTTTCTTTTCTCTTAAACTCTGTGTATGACATATTGATCTGCTGCTGCTGTTGTTTTTGTTTGTTCTTCATCACTTCCATAACAAACTGGTATCAAGAGCTCAAGTTGCGATCAAGGGAATTCAAAATTCTCGTCTGAATACGATGATCAAGCTATGGGAGTCTTGTTTTTGGTATCTTTCGCTGCTTCACTGTGATCAAGAACACTCAAGAAATCATGTCAAACACAATCAGGATTGAGAAATTCAATGGAAAGAATAGCTTCAATTGGTGGCACATCAAGATGTGTGCTTTGTTGAAGGAACAACATGTGTTGGCCTCCTATTGCTTCTGCATCTGTGAAGAAACCAGTGGCTTCTGATTCAAAAGAAAAGGCATTTGCTTCAAAGACTGAAGAACCTGCAGAACAAGAAGAAAAGGCTCACTCACTAATCTTGCTTTTTTTGCCTGATGAAGTTTTATATGAAGTTGCTAATGAAGAAACTGCAAGTGGCTTATGGCTCAAGTTGGAAAAGCTATATATGACCAAGTCAATCTGCAACAAGCTCTTCTTGAAGAGGCGTCTATTTGGTTTACACATGAAAAAAGGTACATCTCTTAAAGATCATCTCGATGAACTGAATTCTATTTTGATGGAATTAAGAGATATAGATGTTAAGATAAAGGATGAAGATGTTGCCATGATTATGTTAGCCTCTCTACCACCGTCCTATGAGAGCTTTGTCAACTCTCTTAGTGTTGGTAAGAAATGTGTCACCATGAAGGAGGTGAAATCCAGCTTATACTCAAGGGAACTTCGATCTAAAGCACTTGGAAATTCTGAAGAATCAAATGGATCTAGTCTTGTGGTTTCTAACTCTAACAATAACATCAAGAAAAAGGTGTTTAAAGGAAAGAAGAAAACTCATGTCAATCCAAAGGACATCTGTAACTACTGCAAGGAGCCAGGTCACTGGAAGAAAGATTGTCCTAAGAAAAAGGGAAAACCGTCTGCTGCTGTTGCCAAGGAAGGTTCCACATCTGAAAATGAGCTTGTTATCTTAGTTGTTGATCATCACTAACATTCTGAAAATCAGGGGATATTAGATTCTGGTTGTTCCTTTCATATGTGTCCTAACAAAACCTGGTTTGACACCTATGATGAGAAATCGGGTGGAAATGTCTTCATGGGAAATGATGTCTCATGCAAGAAAGTTGGAATTGGCACAATAAAAATCAAGATGCATGATGGAATTATCCGAACACTCACTGAAGTTAGAAATGTTCCAGAGCTGAAGAAGAATATAATCTCCATAGGTATTATGGATGGAAAGGGGTTCAAATGCAGCACTGAAAATTGGGTCATGAAAATTCAGAAAGGCTCTACAATGGTGATGAAGGGTATAAAGAAGGGTAATCTCTATATACTTCAAGGTACAACATGTATTGATGATGGTCTAGTAGCTGTTGCATCAAAATTCAATAAGCATACCTAACTTAACTTAATTGTGGCACATGAGGCTTGGTCATATAAGTGAAAAAGGTAAGATGATACTCCAAAAACAACAGCTGTTGGGAAATCAGAAACTGGATGAACTTAAATTCTGTGAGCATTGTGTTTTCGGCAAGCAACATAGGATTAAATTTCCTAAAGCAATTCACACCACCAAAGGAACTCTTGATTACATTCATGCTGACTGTTGGGGACCTGCAAGAGTACCTTCACTAGGTGGTGGAAGGTATTTTCTGTCCATAATTGATGACTACTCAGAATGACATGGATCTACGTCATGAGTCAGAAGAGTTAAGCTTTCAAATGCTTCAAAGAAAGCACTAATTGAAAAACAAACTGAAAGGAAAGTTAAAAGACTCAGAACTGACAATGGCCTAGAGTTCTACTCAATAGAATTTAACAAATTCTGTAGAGATGAAGTAATTGCTAGACAACTTACTATTAGGAACACTCATCAGCAAAATGGAGTTGCTGAACGAATGAACAGAACACTTCTGGAAAGAAAAAGATGCCTATTGTCTAATGCTGGCCTCAACAGAAGTTTTTTGGGGAGAAGCTATCAGTACAACTTGTTTTCTGATCAATAGAACACCCTCTACTGTTATAGGACTTAAAGCTCATATTGAAATTTGGAATGGCAAAATAGCAAACTACTCAAATCTAAGAGTATTTGGCTGCAATGCCTATTATCATGTCAATGAAGGAAAGTTGGTACCTAGATCAAGAAAGGGTCTGTTCATGGGTTATGGTGATAGGTGAAAGGTTATAGGATCTGGTTACCCTCTAAAAGGAAAGTTCTTCTCAACAGAGATGTAATTTTTTATGAATCACATCTGCTCCATCCAAAAATTGAGGTTCCAATTGCTGGAACACAGAGCTGCCACTTTCCTCAAGAAAAGGATGTAGAATCTACAACCAAAGACTCAGAAAAAAGGGGTCATATAGATACATCTTGATGTAGCTCCATGTGGATCTTGTAGGCCTTGGATCTTCTTCATCAATGGAGTCATTTGCTTCTTGAGGTTTGATTGCAGTGGAATGAAGAAAAAGAAGAGTTGAGAGGATATGCCACTTCAAGGAGAAGATGAGTCTAGAAGAAGCTCGCCATCATAGGAAGTCATGGATAAGAGCTTGAAGGTAGGAGAAGATGAATGAAAGGAAAGGAAGAGAAGAGCACGAAATTTGGTGCCTCTAAAGAAGTCTAAACTTTGAAGTTTAATTCTCAAATGATCAAAGTTGAAAAATGCACACACATGACCTCTATTTATAGCCTAAGTGATGCAATCCTCCTTAGGAAAGGACCAGTTACCAGAGCCATGAGCAAGAGGCTCCAAGAGGATTGGGCTAGAGTTGATAAAGAAGGCCTTAGGGTTCTCATGAACCTTAGGGTAGATTTTTGAGCCCATGGGCCAAGGTTGGGTCCACTCTTCTTTGTAAATAGTAGAATAGGTTGTTTTCTTCTTTTGGGCCTTGTATTTTGGCCATTCTAGTAGTATAGGGTTTTAGCCTTGTATTTCAGGGCATTTTGAGTAGTCTTTGTAGTAGGATTTTTTTTTTTTGTATTTTCATGTTTTTTTGTCATGGGGGTGAGCTTAGCTATTATAGGGGTGTGTAGCTAAGCTCTAGCTTCTCAAGGAAGCTTCTCAAGGAGGTGAGCTTAGTTTTTAGATGGGTGTGTGTAGCTAAGCTCTAGCTTCTCAAGGAAGCTTCTCAAGGAGGTGAGCTTAGTTTTTAGATGGGTGTGTGTAGCTAAACTATAGCTTCTCAAGGAAGTTTTCTCAAAGAAGCTTCTCAAGGAAGTTTTCTTAAGAAAGCTTCTCAAGGAAGTTTTCTTAAGAAAGCTTCTCAAGGAAGCTACCTAGTCTATAAATAGAAGCATGTGTAACACTTGTTGTAACTTTGATGAATGAAAGTCTTATGAGATACACTTCAAAGTTCCACTTCTTTCCTTCTTTTATTCCTTCAATTTCGTGCTCCCCCCTTCTCTCTTTCTTTTCCTCCATTAAAGCATCCTCTTCAAGCTTCTTATCCAAGGCAATTCTTGGTGGTGAAGCTCCTTCTTCCTTGGCTTATTCCCTAGTGGATGGTGCCTCCCCTATCCTCTTCTCCTTTGCCTTCCGCTGCATCTCCATGGTGAAAAATCACCATTGAAGGACCTCATTGAAGCTCAAAGATCCAGCCTCCATAGAAGCTCCACAAGCAAGCTTCCATCAAGTGGTAATCAGAGCACAAGAGCTTCAAGTAGGTGCTCCTTAAACCTCCATTAATTTTTTTTCTTTACCTTCTCTTCCATTGTTGTTTCTTCATTTTTCTCCATGTATCTCCTCACATGTCTTGTTCTAAATGTTGTTAACATGATTCTTTAGAGTTTCCACCGATTAAACTTGCTATAGAAGTTAGATTTGATTTTCTATGGTTCAAATTTCTTGTTCTTGTTCTTGAACCATGAATTGTGTTGAGTTTAGGTTCCTTTGAGTTTTGTCTTGTTATTTTTTGTGGCTGAAACCTAAACCATAAAATTCTTACAAAAATATTAAAGTAGAAGAAAACCTCATAAATCTAGAGTGATTTGTTCACCTATTGTAGTTTTGTCATAGAAGTCATGTCTAGTCATGAAACTTGTCACATAAGATTTCTTATGTTGTGCTGAATTTTATTTTCTTGTTTCTTTGTCTAACTCATTTGTTCATGAGTGTATGAAATTCTTTTAGCCTATTATTTGATTTGAGTCAAATCTTTCATGTTAATTAGTCCTTAACATGCTCATGCAAAATTCTTAGAGAGTCTTTGATTGTGAACCTTTTCTTGAACTTTTAGGTTTCTTTATGATTGTGTCTATTGTGAATTTGAGTTTTGGTGATTGAATTGCTGGCTGAAATGTTGATCCTAAGTGAATATTGAACTCCGAAAACTGTGGTAAACAATCCTAGTGAGTTCAACATACATAGGAAAGTTGAAAGTAAGCCCAAGGCAATCAATATACCATGCTTAAAGAAACAAATCGTTGGTGCTGGCAGCTTGGGCATACAAACTTGTAAAAATTACTGAGAATTGGTTACTTCGAATTTTGAGCTGAAATTTTTACTGAATTTTCTAGACATCTGGAAAAAAGTTATAAAAAAAAGAAACAAGTGATTTGGATAAAAGGAAAAAATACGAAAAATCGCACAAGTTGGCAGGAAAATCAGTATCCAGAAAAAAAAGGTGAAAGGGAAGGGTGCTTGTTGTTTTGGCTCAAAATTTATTCTATAATTGGAAATTTCAATTCAAAATTAGTGTGAAGACAAGTGCCAAAGCTAGAGTTTTGTTGAGTCTTTTTTTTTCAGTTTTTTTACTCTACTCTAGAGCCATTTTAAGTTTCTCTTTGAGTCCTAGCTTGCTTCTATGTCCTTTTCATTGCTTTAATTGTTGAATAATCCTTGAAAAATTGTCTTGTTAAAACTCCATTGGTTTAGCTTTCATTTCATTTTTCTTGGTCTTTGGTTATTGCTTGTCTCTTTGTTTCCTTGTTTGTGGGTTGCCATATAGGGAATTGGAAGGAGGATTGGTGTCATCCCTTGAAGAATTTGAGTCCAGAAGCAAGGGGCCAACCACCTTAAGAGCTATTGGACGAAGAAGCACTCCAAATTGAGTGAATCACCAAAGAGAGAACAACCACCAAAATTGAGGACCGTTTTGTAATTTTGTAATTTGCAATTTACTTACCTTCATTGCTTTCAAGTTTTTGTAACAAAAAGGCCTTTCATTGGAAGTGTGTTGGGAGGCTCCAATAGGTTACCAAACTTCCATTTGTGTGTAATAATTTTAGGCAATTTTTGCTTAGGATAGTGAGTGTTTTGTTGGGAACCTTGAATGTGGTCATCCAAACACTCTTAGGATTCACCTAGTTTACATTTCTTGCTTACTTTCATAGCTTATTTCTTTTACTTTCCATTGTCAAATCGCCTAGATAGCTTGCTTTTTACCAATTAGTTTTTTTTTACCTTATCTTTCACACCTCTTTTAGTGTTTATTTTGGCTAGTTTCAACCATAGTTTCTTTTACCTTTTGTTTTCAAACCTCCAACAAGAAAGAACCACAACTTAGAAACCAACATGAGTCATCATTCAACTAGTGTTAATGATGAGGGTACTAGTCATAAGGACCCTCTATCTAGAATCTTAGATGAGTTGAGTTCTCTCAAGTTATGGAAAGAAAAACAAGAGAGAAAAGAAAAAGGAAAAAAAAGAGTGGAAGAAACAAGTCAAGATGAAAGAGAGAAAATAAGAGAGGAAGAAAGAAGAAAAATAATAAAAGAAATGAAAAGAGAAAAACATGCCTCCTATGGTAGTCATGACTCTTGCAAGAGTTTAAGTGAAGAACTTAGCGACTATTATAGAGGGCGCCATAGTTCACATACTAAACATCACTCCCAAAGAAGGGAAAGGGATAGAAGGCCTCAAGAGGTTAACATTAGTCTTCCATATTTCCATGGAAAAGATAATGTTGAGGCCTACTTAGATTGGGAAATGAAGGTTGAACAACTCTTTGCTTGCCATCATATTAGCGAAGAGAGAAAAGTTCCATTGGCTACCCTTAGCTTTCAAGGGTATGCCCTCTATTGGTGGACTTCCCTTGTTAGGGAACGAAGGATTCATGGGGATCCTCCAGTAGAGTATTGGAATGATCTTAAGAGTGCCCTTAGGAAGAGGCACATTCCTCCCTACTATGAAAGGGAGCTTATGGACAAGCTCCAAAGGCTTAAACAAGGGAGTATGAGTATTGAAGAATACAGAAAACAAATGGAACTACTCTTTTTAAGAGCTGGACTTAGGGAGGAGGAAAGGACAAGCATAGCGAGGTTCCTTAGTGGGCTTAATATGGAAGTAAGGGACAAGGTTGAACTCCTTCCATATAGGGACCTAGATGAACTAGTCCAACTTTGTATAAGAGTGGAACAACAACTAAAAAGAAAGCCTTCTTCAAAATCTTATGGCTTTCACTCTTATCCAAGGAAGGACCAAGCCCAAGGAGTTTTGGGGGCTACACCTTCAAAACCCAAGGAAGAAAAGGGTAAGACCATAGAGAAATACACCCCTAAGACTAGTTCCCAAGAAAGGACTAGCAACATTAAATGCTTCAAATGTCTTGGGAGAGGTCACATTGCCTCTCAATGCCCCACAAAGAAAACCATGATTATGAGGGGTCAAGACATTTATAGTAGTCAAGAGGAAACTACTTCTTGCCCTTCCTCTAGTGGAAGTGAAGATGAAGTAAGGGGTGAAGAGTCTAGTGAGGAAGTCTACCCCCATGAAGAAGGTGACCTCTTAATGGTTAGAAGGCTCCTTGGAGGTAAATCTTGTGATCTATCTCAATCCTAAAGAGAGAACATATTTCATACAAGATGCAAAATTTTAGATAAAACTTGTTCTCTCATTGTGGATAGTGGATCTTGTTGCAATTGTTGTAGCACAAGATTAGTTTCCAAGTTGAACCTCACTATCATTCCCCACCCAAAACCTTATAAACTTCAATGGCTCAATGAGCAAGGGGAAATGATAGTTAACCAACAAGTGAAGGTACCTTTCTCCATTGGGACATATAAGGATGAAGTTAATTGTGATATAGTTCCCATGGAGGCAGGACATATTCTTTTAGGAAGGCCGTGGCAATTTGATAGGAAGATCATTTACAATGGCCTAACTAATGAGATTACCCTCACCCATCTTGGCACTAAATTTGTGTTGCATCCTCAAACACCTTCACAGGTGGCCAGAGATCAACTAACTATGAAAGATAAGAGGGATGAGGAAGAAAAACTAGAAAAACAAAATAAAAAGAAGGATAGTAAGGCCTTGTCTTCAAAGGCCAAGGGGAAGGAAAAAGAGGAAAAGGATTCCTCCAATAAGATTGTTAAGAAGGAAAATCATTTTGCAACAAAAGGTGATATTAAAAGAGCACTCCTTCTTAAACAATCTTTCTACCTTTTCCTATCAAGGGAAACATCCCTTAGCACTACCACAATTCCTACATTTGAGACCTTACCCCCAAAGGTCCAAGAACTCTTACATGAATTTGGTGATATATTTCCCAAAGAGATACCCCCTGGGCTACCTCCTTTAAGGGGAATAGAACACCAAATAGATTTAGTCCCAGGAGCAAGCCTTCCTAATAGGCCAGCCTATAGGACTAATCCTCAGGAGACTAAGGAGATAGAGTCTCAGGTAAAAGAATTGTTGAAGAATGGCTGGGTCCAAGAGAGCCTAAGCCCGTGTGCTATGCCAGTGTTGTTGGTGCCCAAAAAGGATGGTACGTGGAGAATGTGTACAGATTGCAGGGCCATCAACAACATCACTGTAAAGTATAGGCACCCCATTCCTAGACTTGATGATTTGCTTGATGAGTTGCATGGTGCCAATATCTTTTCAAAAATTGATCTTAAAAGTGGGTATCACCAAATCAGGATGAAAAAGGGTGATGAGTGGAAAACCGCTTTCAAGACCAAGTTTGGTTTGTATGAATGGCTAGTGATGCCTTTTGGGCTCACTAATGCACCAAGCACCTTTATGAGGCTTATGCATCATGTCTTAAGGGATTTCATAGGTAGATTTGTAGTTGTTTATTTTGATGATATTTTAGTGTACAGTAGGAGCCTAGATGATCACTTAGGACATCTCAGGCAAGTTCTTTCAGTCCTTAGGAAAAACACCCTCTATGGAAATATAGAGAAGTGTACTTTTTGTGTAGATAATATAGTTTTCTTAGGGTTTGTAGTTGGTAGAAATGGGGTCCAAGTGGACCCTGAGAAAATCAAGGCCATCCAAGAATGGCCCACCCCAAAAAGTGTGGGAGATATTAGGAGCTTCCATGGGTTGGCAAGCTTTTATAGAAGGTTCGTTCCTAATTTCTCTACAATTGCATCACCTCTCAATGAGCTAGTGAAGAAGAATGTGGCATTTAACTGGGGTGAAAAACAAGAGCAAGCCTTTGCTTTGCTTAAAGAAAAGCTTACTAAGGCACCTGTTCTAGCTCTTCCTAACTTTTCTAAAACTTTTGAGCTAGAATGTGATGCCTCTGGAGTGGGAGTTGGAGCTGTTTTGTTGCAAGGTGGGCACCCTATTGCTTATTTTAGTGAAAAACTTCATGGTGCGACCCTTAACTACCCCACCTATGATAAAGAGCTTTATGCCTTAATAAGAGCACTCCGAACTTGGGAACATTACCTTGTTTCCAAGGAATTTGTCATTCATAGTGATCATCAATCACTTAAGTTCATTAGAGGGCAAAGCAAGTTAAACAAAAGGCATGCAAAATGGGTAGAGTACCTAGAGCAATTTCCATATGTTATCAAATACAAAAAGGGAAAAACAAATGTGGTAGCTGATGCCCTCTCTAGGAGACACACATTGTTTTGCTCACTAGGAGCTCAAATTTTAGGATTTGATAACATTAGGGATTTGTATGCTTTAGATGAACATTTCTCTCCCATTTTCAAGAGTTGTGGGAAAAAGGCCCAAGATGGATACTATTTGGCTGAGGGGTATTTGTTCAAAGAGGGAAAACTTTGCATACCCCAAGGAACCATCAGGAAATTACTTGTGAAGGAGAGCCATGAGGGTGGGCTCATGGGCCACTTTGGGATAGACAAGACCCTTGTCTTACTCAAAGAAAAGTTCTATTGGCCCCATATGAAGAAAGATGTCCATAAGCATTGCACTAGGTGTGTGGCTTGTTTACAAGCCAAGTCTAGGGTGATGCCTCATGGGCTATACACACCCTTACCCATTCCATCTGCACCTTGGGTAGACATTAGTATGGACTTTGTCCTTGGGCTCCCTAGAACCCAAAGAGGTGTAGACTCTATCTTTGTAGTGGTGGATAGGTTTAGCAAGATGGCACACTTTATACCATGCCATAAGGTGGATGATGCTTCCCATATCTCAAAACTCTTTTTTAGGGAAGTTGTGAGATTCCATGGTTTGCCTAGGACCATTGTGTCAGATAGAGATGCTAAGTTCCTTAGCCACTTCTGGAAAACATTATGGGCTAAGCTAGGAACTAAGCTTCTTTTCTCTACCACATGTCATCCACAAACTGATGGGCAAACAGAGGTAGTGAATAGGTCTTTATCCACTCTTTTAAGGGCTCTTCTAAAAGGCAACCATAAGTCTTGGGATGAGTATCTTCCTCATGTAGAATTTGCCTACAATAGGGGGGTTCATAGAACCACCAAGCAATCCCCTTTTGAGGTTGTCTATGGGTTCAATCCCTTAACACCCTTAGACCTCATTCCCCTCCCACTTGACACTTCTTTTATACATAAAGAAGGGGAATCTAGGTCAGAGTTTGTAAAGAAGTTGCATGAGAGGGTTAAGACCCAAATAGAGAACCAAACAAAGGTGTATTCAACTAAGGGCAATAGAGGAAGAAAGGAGCTAGTTCTTAATGAGGGGGACTGGGTTTGGCTCCATCGTAGGAAGGAAAGATTCCCTACTAAAAGGAAATCCAAGCTTAGCCCAAGAGGGGATGGACCTTTTCAGGTCTTGGAGAGGATCAATAATAATGCCTATAGGTTGGACCTCCCAAGAGAGTATGGAGTCAGCACCACTTTTAATATTTATGATTTAATTCCTTTTGCAGGTGGAGTTGATATAGAGGAGGAGGAACCAATAGATTTGAGGTCAAATCCTCTTCAAGGGGGAGGGGATGATGCAATCCTCCCTAGGAAAGGACCAGTTACCAGAGCCATGAGCAAGAGGCTCCAAGAGGATTGGGCTAGAGTTGATAAAGAAGGCCTTAGGGTTCTCATGAACCTTAGGGTAGATTTTTGAGCCCATGGGCCAAGGTTGGGTCCACTCTTCTTTGTAAATAGTAGAATAGGTTGTTTTCTTCTTTTGGGCCTTGTATTTTGGCCATTCTAGTAGTATAGGGTTTTAGCCTTGTATTTCAGGGCATTTTGAGTAGTCTTTGTAGTAGGATTTTTTTTTTGTATTTTCATGTTTTTTTGTCATGGGGGTGAGCTTAGCTATTATAGGGATGTGTAGCTAAGCTCTATCTTCTCAAGGAAGCTTCTCAAGGAGGTGAGCTTAGTTTTTAGATGGGTGTGTGTAGCTAAGCTCTAGCTTCTCAAGGAAGCTTCTCAAGGAGGTGAGCTTAGTTTTTAGATGGGTGTGTGTAGCTAAACTCTAGCTTCTCAAGAAAGTTTTCTCAAAGAAGCTTCTCAAGGAAGTTTTCTTAAGAAAGCTTCTCAAGGAAGTTTTCTTAAGAAAGCTTCTCAAGGAAGCTACCTAGTCTATAAATAGAAGCATGTGTAACACTTGTTGTAACTTTGATGAATGAAAGTCTTATGAGATACACTTCAAAGTTCCACTTCTTTCCTTCTTTTATTCCTTCAATTTCGTGCTCCCCTCTTCTCTCTTTCTTTTCCTCCATTAAAGCATCCTCTTCAAGCTTCTTATCCAAGGCAATTCTTGGTGGTGAAGCTCCTTCTTCCTTGGCTTATTCCCTAGTGGATGGTGCCTCCCCTATCCTCTTCTCCTTTGCCTTCCGCTGCATCTCCATGGTGAAAAATCACCATTGAAGGACCTCATTGAAGCTCAAAGATCCAGCCTCCATAGAAGCTCCACAAGCAAGCTTCCATCACTAAGTGTCATACAAAATTGGAGGGAAATTTGAATTTCTATTCAAATTTCACTTGAATTTGAAATTAAATTTGTGGAGCCAAATTTTGGAGCCAAAATTTCACTAATTATGATTAGTGAATTTTAGCTATGGTTCAGCCCACTAATCCAAGATCGAGTCCAAGATTCTCCACTAAGTGTACTTAGGTGTCATGAGGCATGTAAAGCATGAAGGACATGCACAAAGTGTGACTATATGATGTGACAATGGGGTGTAGCAAGCGAATGCTCATCTCCCCCTCTAAAATTTAATAAGATTGGGCTTCTCCCAATTCAATTAAATTTATTTCTCAACACACACATCAAATATTTACTCAATGCATGTGAAATTACAAAAATACCCTTAATACAAAAACTAGTCTAGGTGCCCTAAAATACAAGGGATGAAAAATCCTACATTTCTAGGGTACCCTACCTACATTATAGAGCCCTAAATACAAGGCCCAAAAATAATGAAATCCTAATCTAATATGTACAAAGATAAGTGGGCTCATACTTAGCCCATGGGCCCAAAATCTATCCTATGGCTCATAAGAACCTTAGGGTCTTCTCTTGCATCTCTGGCTCAATCTTCTTGGAATCTTCTATCTAATGCCCTTGGGGGTAAGATTGCATCACATCTCTTGTTCTTCAAGAAGGTGAGCAATCAGAAGATTCCAGTACAAATGAGGCTCATCAGAATGCTGAACCCGAGCCTGCACAGTTCAATCCTGGAATCATTCAGAGACCTAAAAGGGTCATTAAGCCTCCTAAGAGATATGGTTTTGAAGACATGGCTGCCTATGCATTACATGCAGCTAAAGAAATAGATTTAAATGAACCTGCCACCTACGAAGAAGCTATCAATCATCTTGAAGCTGAAAATTGGTTGTTAGCTATGAAAGAGGAAATGGAATCTCTATATAAGAATCAAACCTGGAAACTTGTTGAACTACCTAAAGGAAGACATGTGGTAGGTTGCAAGTGGATATTCAAGAGGAAACCTGGTTTTTCAGAAAAGGAAGGGATAAGATACAAGGCTTGGTTAGTTGCCAAGGGATTCAACCAGAAAGAAGGAGTAGATTTCAACGAAATCTTTTCATCTGTGGTCAGACATACATCCATCAGGGTTTTTGCTTGCTATAGTGGCAAACCAAGATTTGGAACTTGAACAACTTGATGTCAAGACTGCTTTTCTCCATGGAAGATTGGAAGAAAATATTCTAATGAAATAGCCTGAAGGGTTTGAAGTTCAAGGAAAAGAAAGGTATGTTTGTCAACTGCAGAGGTACTTGTATGGATTGAAACAATCTCCAAGGCAATGGTACATGAGGTTTGACAACTTTATCACCAGCCAAGGATTCAAGAGAAGTCTCTATGACTGTTGTATTTATCACAACAAGGTGGAGGGTGGATCAATGATCTATCTTCTACTCTATGTAGATGACATGCTTATTGCAGCAAAAAACATGTGTGATATACAAAATCTGAAGATTCTCCTGAGTGGTGAATTTGATATGAAAAATCTAGGGGCTGCAAAGAAAATCTTAGGAATGGAGATCTATAGGGACAAAACTCAGAAAAGGCTATTTTTGTCTCAAAAGGACTACATTCAGAAGATACTTGTGAGGTTTGGAATGGCTGATTCTAAACCTATCAACACTCCCCTTTCAGAAAAACAGAAGTTGTCTGCTATGATAAAGGTTCAAGATCAGGCTGATCAGGACTATATGTTAAAGGTTCCATACTCAAGTGTTGTTGGCGGCCTCATGTATGCCATGGTTTGCACTAGACCTTACCTTGCTTATGCTGTTAGCATGGTTAGTAGGTTCTTAAACCAACCTCAGAAGGAACATTAGAAGGCTGTGAAGTGAATTTTTAGATATCTTAAAGGGACTGCAGATGTAGGGTTGATTTATGGATCTCACTCAGATTGTTGTCTCACTGGCTATTCTGATGCTGATTTTGCTGCTGATCTTGTCAAGAGAAGGTCCCTAACATGGTATGTTAACGCCCTTGGTGGCTGCTTGGTGAGCTGGAAGGCAACACTTCAACCTTTTGTTGCCCTCTCAACTACTGAGACTAAATACATGGCTCTTACTAAAGATGCAAAGGAAGGAATTTGGCTGAGAGGTCTGATAAATGATCTCGAAATTAATCAAGAATATGCTAACATCTACTGTGATAGCCTTAGTGCTATATGTTTGGCCAAGGATCAGGTTCATCATGATAGAACCAAGCATATAGATGTTAGATATCACTTCATTCGGTCAGAAAGAAGAATTAAGGTTCATAAGATCAGCACTCTGCACAATCCTGCTGATATGTTCACAAAGCCAGTTCCAAAGAGCAAGTTTGATCACTGTTTAAGCTTGCTCAATGTTGATTGTTGGGGTTAAGTTGGGTTGTGACTAAAATCCATATGGCAGTTATTTCAGTTATTGGTTTTCTATCCTACCATTTTTTTTCTTTTTCTGATCTTTTGTTTATATAAGGCAAGGCTGCTTTGTAATTGGGGATCTTCCCCTTTGAATTGCACCTGTAATAAGAGCTCTCTGATTTCCCTCCCGTGGATGTAGCCTTACTCAAGGATGAACCACGTAAATTTGTGTGTTGTTTCCTCATATTTCTCTCTTTCTTTTCTCTTAAACTCTGTGTATGACATATTGACTTGCTGCTCTTGTTGTTTTTGTTTGTTCTTCATCACTTCCATAATAAATGTGTTGTACCTTTATATGTTAATTTTAATTATTGTCGTTTAAAGGTGTTGACCAATTTATTAATGCTTTATATAAATGTTATTATTGTCCATGTTATTATTGAAACTATTGGTACCTTTTTTTGGTACTTGTTTATATCAACATGTTGTTATGGCCTATTTTCCAAATATATGATTGACGACGTGGACTTTTAACGATTTTTCTTGTACGTTGAGATAAAAGTTTAATTATAATTAAAAATATATAAAACATTACGCCTAAGCCTTATTATTTTATAATAAAGTTTCGAAATCAATATGAATATAATTTATACATGTTGTGGTAGACGTACTAATTTTATCTAGTTTGAACCTATAATATTCCTGGACTTTTTGACCAATTTAGGACATTGAAATTATTTTATCAAAACAATGTAAGTAAAAAATAATTTAGATTTTTTAATATGAAAAATTTAGGTAAGTTGGACTCCATGTTCACCCAACACACTCAAGACTTAAAAAATATTTATAAATATACTTACAAATTATCCACCAATAAAGTTTTTATATTGTAATGAAAATTAAACTCATTCTTTTGATATATGAGCTCATTCTTTACCAATTGAACTAATCTTTGTTGGTAAAATAATTTAGACTTCAAATATGTTTTTAGTTCTTACTAATATAAATGTTTCTTGTTTTAATTCATGTAAAAAATTTCCTCTCATATTAGTCTCTTTAACATTTTCAGAATGACTTTTTTAGTCTTCTATTTTACCCTAATGCCACTGAGGGAGCAAAGAAAAGCACAGAAAGACGACATCAGAAAATATGAATAGTCTGATGGTAAAGAAGAGTTGAAAATATTCAAAAAAAGTAGAAATCAACATGGTTGAATAAGAAAAACAAAAAAATCCATAATAATTTCCTCATCTCCCAAATATTAAGCAACGGAAACTTCCATCTAATGACTATAGTTAGTAGTAACTAATGAAAGCAATCAAAGAATACTATAAAAGCTTATGATATTAGGTAGCAAAACAATTTACAGTGCTATAAGGATAAATACCATTTAAGTATTAGTTACCTTAGTATCTGATTCTATTCATTCTAAATAAGTAACCGAAGCATCAGATATAATACTGATATGTTTAGTAAATGAAACAGGGGATTTAGTAAATGGAACATCAAAACTAGAGAAAATTTGGGTTGATTTGACATGTCTGATGTGTTATACTCTCTCTCTCTCTCTCTCTATATATATATATATATATATATATATATATCTGTCTGTTGTGTGAAAGAGTGGATACAAACCCTTCCTTGACTAGTAGGTGCAAAACCATCACACTAAGGCCCATAGAAGAAAATTGAACGATGAGAAGCAACTAAGCACACAGATCAAAGTTCTGTTTTAAATTCCAATGAAACACTTGGACTAAGGCATAATTTTATGTTCCTCTATGTACACTTTTATTTTTCTTTCTTATTAGAAAATAGAAAGTTATGGAGAAGCAAAATCAGTGAAACTGTGACTGTTAACTAGCAAAAACATTATTCCTAGAACAAAACAAGATTTTCTATTCACTCATTTGGTAAAAGCCAATATACCAGGCACATGATTCCACAATGTCAAGATTTTGATTTACTCATCCAGGAAAAGGCAATCAATTAACAGACACATGATTCCACTTGATTTCACATTTGCTGAAGGAAACTTGCTGAAATTAGAAAACACTAAATCAGTCTTTATTGCGGGATGAGTAATAGGTTTGCATAATTGTGAGAACAAGAAGTGCAGCAGCTGCCAACACTCCTATGAATTTCCACACCGTGGGAATATGATCGCGTATCAAAATTCTGTACCAGTTTCCCCAATAGTAAACAATGATCTGCAAAACATGTCTGCACTTGTGCCAAGTGACTACAGGCAATCCTTGAAATGCAGTTGTGATTTTTCCCCTGTTGTACATGTTCAACCTCGCACCAATTTCGCTATAGCTCGAATCCATGTACTCTGCTCCCTTCGCAATCGTTCGAAACAGATCCAGCAGTTCATCAGTGCTCTTCCCGGCCTTGTTCACTATCACCCCATTCTTCTCAAGCAGCTCAATGTCATGCTTACAACAAACCAAACCTTGAAAGAACAATGCATACGAAGTGTATTTACATCTGATCCAAATTCTGCTCTGCTCCCACGCGATCAAATTCCTCCACCTCACTTCTGTAGTGTCCTTAACATACAGCGGTGGAATCCGCAACACGCTGTCACTGAAACTTATCTCAAAATTGAACCAATCCACCAACTTATGGCGAGCAATGGTGTTTGCAGCTTTAATTTCTACTCCTGCAGCTTGAAGTCTCGTGGCGCAGCGCAATAGTTCTTGCTCCACGCGTTTACCCTCTTGCTGAGTCTGTTCAACTGTGGACAAATGCATCAAGTGAAGTATGTGGACCGGGGCTTTCACCTCAGTGTAACCAAAAGCTTTGCAAACGATATCAGCAACCCGGTTATCGTTGTTGATGTCACTGCCATCGGGAAAGACCTTCCTATACAACTTCTTGAGAACAATGAATGGAATTTGGTTCTCAAGCAATGTGATATCATTCAGAACAGACACCATCTTCTCCTCATTTTTCAGTATAGGGTCATTTGCATAACTACTACTATTGTTACATATAAAATCACCAAGCCTGATAAGGAGTTCCAACAGAAAACAACCATCTACAATCATTATTTTAGCCAACTCTTGCGGTTCTGATCTGATGTTACCTCCATAGCATGCCATGATTATCTTATCCAGCTTGAGGATATCGGTGCCACACTCTCTGAGCCTCCGCTCCGATCTTCTGTTCTGCTCCTGCGTGCCTCTTCTGTCGAGAAATTCGCGCATGTAATGCCATTTTGTCTCTTCCATTAGCTGCACGTGCCTCGTGGTTCCTCTGTGCAAGGGTCCTATGGAGACCTCCTTTGGCTTGAAAGCCGCCTCGTTCGGGCTTCGAAGCTCGTCCGTGACGCTTGAGATGCTGCAGGCTTGGACTTGTCCGTGGTAGAGGGCACCCAGCATCACTTCAATGGGAACCATCCAACTGAAGTCCGGTTGTTGTGTCATCTTGAATTGGAAAATTGGTTTGGTGGATGGGAAGAGATCGATGTGTTGGAATTTTGAGAGGTTAAATACCTATGAGATTTTCACCAATGAACTACCAGCACATCATATAAGCAAACCGACACCACACTTTAACCCAAACTAGATGAAACAAGAAGTGGGCACACCGAATTGAAGTTAAAGGAATGGGAGAAAGAATTGGTAAAGCACATATGTGACTGAGACCAATTTTAGTTTAGCTTCCCTCTCGGTTCCTTCTGTGATACCATATTTTGTGGATGTGAAGGCTCTCAGAAAACAATGGGAAAAAGGAAAAGAAACAAGTTCGAAGTTTCCCTGTTACTTCTCAGAAGAGTAGTGGAAATGATTGGAATTATGAAGACTGGCTGGTGGAATTCAATGCTCAATACCACCGGCCAGTGGAATCGACGTGTTCGAACAGTGAACTAATGTCCTGGTGTATCATTAAAAGTCAACTAGTTTTGGATTTTGTAAGGTATAATATAACTTCTATAATTTATTGAAGGCGTATACCTTTTCTTTCCTTTTTATCCTTTCAAGGTGATTTTTTTTATTTGTTGAAGGCTAGATTGGATGTTCCATTTTTTTCTTTTCTTTTATTTTTTCTATTTGTTTGTTTTGTTGATTAATGTCATTAATTTGTTTGATTTTTTTGTTATTGTTATTCTGAATCTTAGTTGTTTCAAGTGCATAAATTAGTTTGAACTTGGGAGGAATTTTGAAATTTTAAATTAATTGGTTAAGATATTTCTTGATTTTAAATTAATAATCCTAATTCTTAAACTTGGGTTGTGTGGTTTAAAATTTTAAATTGATTCATATTTGGATTTAGAATGGAATTGAAGAAATAAAGTTTCTCCTTGTTGAATGCATGTTTGCAAATTCACATAATTATCATAAACTATTTTGTCATTAAGTTATATTTGTTAGGGACTATTTTGTTGTTATATAAGAATGTATTTGCACCAAATTAGGAACAACAACTTTCTTCTCAAATTACCTGTAACACCCTAATTTTGGATTTACATATAATCAATATTTAAATTTATTTTAATTCCATAAACACGTTACTTCCATTTAATTGCTCAAATACTATAAATTAAGAAAACGTAGGTTGGATTTTTACATATGTTTTTAAAACTTTTTAGTGATTAACTTCAAAAATTGATACTGCATAAAAAATAAAATGAATCATTTAAATTTTCATCTAGAAAAGCTTAGTGTTGTCTTGCTTAGAAGTATGCATTTAAAATGAGTAAAATTGAATGAAATGAAAGAGATATTTCTAGTGTACAAGAGTATCATAACATAAATGTTTTCCCTAGAAGGGTAATAGGTACAATCCAAAGTATAACAAAAATCCATGTAGTGATAAAGTGAGTTGACTAAATTTACTTATATCAAAATACATAAAGAATAAAAGATCCAAGACTCAGAGTAGTTATCACTAATCTCATTCTTGCATGTCAAACTGACCTCAACAGAAAAGCAATGGTGACAAGGACGATGAAGGTGAAGAAGATGATACATCTACGATCTCTGCAAGTGCTTTCGTTTAATTCTAAATAAAACATAAGGGTGAATCTTTTAGCTTCGTCAAATGACACCAAGAAGGACTTAAGAAGTGAAACACAATTCTATTAACCACAACGATATGGTTGTCTACCGGGTCTCACTCGCACCTTAATTGTTTCCATTACTATTTCTGTAATGATTTCACACTAGTTAGCTCCCACTAAAACTCCCAGAACTCGACAAGTTTACACAATTTAAACTTGATGACTATTGGAAGTACACCCTTACCATGGTACAATGGCGACCTTTCACCAACACGATTATGCCTCGCATTTGTCTGGATTGTCATGTTAGCATTCTTCTCTCACCATCACGATTATGCCTAGTATTTGTTGAGATTGCCAAGTTGGCATTGTGAAAAATGCAACCACAAACTAAGTGTCATATCCCCAGGTATGGATCTTTGTGGTCATCCAATCTCTAAGGATTGACTCCTTAACCACTCCATTTATCATGATTTTGTCCTTTACAGGTTCGTGTGGGCTTCGCTGCCAATGATACTTGACGATGTTCTTCAAACAACATATGCCCCTAACATATCAGAAAGAGATTCAACTCCGCCACTATCATAGTGGTCAACATTCTCCGACCCCGTCCCCAAGAAATATATAGCTCACTACAAATGAAGGTTCCACACAACCCCTTCACACTTATTTTTTCTTTATCATTGTGGGGTTCCATTGCTCCCAGTACCAGACGACGAAGAACTGACCCACGAGCATTCAGAGGACACTTTCCTCCATGCAGAGGACACAATCACTTCATTCAGAGGACACTTTCCTCCATCACCAAACTAGGTGGAAAGTTCCATTCGATGTCCGCTTCATGAGCTTTAAGGTTCTCATAGTCGGAATGCCCTACACGACTCTCTTTACATTATACGTTTGGTATTCCATATACCCTCATGTTTCTACATATACCACAATCACAACAATTTATGTCACCAAAAGTTTTATGTATACCTCACCCTCTCAAGTATTATAATTGTCCATACTTACCATTGTTCTTCCATGCAAAGGTCCTATGTCCATTCTGTGTCCAGTGCATAAATAAAGAGTTCAATTGTAATAAAATTATTCTTAAAATTATTAGTCCATAGTCTAGGTATTTTCACACTTTGTTTAAAGCTTATTTATTGTTTATCATCAAAATCACTATTTATACTAGAACTAAGTTCTAGTTATCACAAGTCCTAGCACTCAAGTCCCTGTGATTGCAGCACAAAATAATCACTACAAATATAAAAATTTCACACTATAGTTGAAAGTCTACTGTATCATTCAGAAGTTACATGCTCACAATTTCAATGCTCGGGGTTCACACTCCTTTCAATCTCCAATACAATTTAATTTAAAATAAATACATCGCACACATCAATTAACAATTGCCCAAAATTCACACATTGGGTCTTTAATATAACTTAAGACAACAAGTTAAACATTTAACCATAAGTCAATCAAAAGCAATTAATATACTTAGTAGGATAACAATTAAATTTCATAGAGAAGCAACATTAAAATTCTTAAGTTTTATGAAAATCAGAACAAAAAACATGATCTAATTGAAATTAGTCAAAGATTTTTAAAATACAAACTCTTAACATAAAATCAAAGTTCATTGACTCTGTTTTCTATCTTAGTATCCCAATTGTCTAGTAAAAATTTATAAAAAAAAACCATAAAATTCTACAAGGTAGCAAGATAGATTTGATTCAATAATTAATCCAATTCAAAGATTTGGATTTTTCTAACCCTTCTTAAAACCAAATTGAGCTGTACTTTTTCCGGAGTCAATCTAACAAAATCATATTTTCATCAAGGTAAAATTTGTACCTAAAATTGTTTTCTACAATTCCCAGCAAATTATTTTTAACCAGCAAATTATTTTTAAAGCCCTTTTTCCTTACTTGAAAACATTTTTCTAGCAATCAATTATGTTTTGTCTTACCTTTTAAAATTACTTTACCTAATATACATGGTTAAAAAACTTATTTTGTCTATTTCAAGGATTGGTAATCACATTTTGAATAGTGTAAACACAAAATTTTAGAATTGACAAAATCAGAGCACTTACAAGTCATGAATGAACTACAAGTTGAGCTTGATTATCTCATATCGACCTCAACATCAAAATTGTATCATGTTTAGTATAGTTTAATTAAAGATAAATTTCACAAAACTCCAATGGCTAGATTTTTCAAAACATTCAAGATAGTAGCTCTTGCCCTGACTCAAAACTTAAGACAACCACTGCCTCTTATGATATGGTTTTGAAATTCAATAGAAAAATCTCGGTTTAATATTTTGATAAAAATTGGGTAGAATCTGCTTTGAATTTAAAATTGTCCCAAATATTTTATAGAGCTCAAAGATGAAGAGAAAATTACATGCACTCTCAAATCAGATTTCACATAAAATCAAAATTTTTAACACAGGTTTTCACCCATCCAAATCAACATGCAATACGGTGATTGTCAAAGACAATATGGGGTTTGAAGTTCACATACACTACTACAAAATGTAGATTTAACATCGCTAATTTAACATCAATTTATGATAAAACCGATGTTAACAAAAATATGGTGGCATAATGATAAATAACCTGACTTTGTTAACATCGGTTATCCAAATAATCGGTGTTAACACAGTATGCTAACATCAATTTTTTAAAAACCGATATTAAGACCAGTTCAATAACGTCCGTTTTTGGAAAATTCGATGTTGGAAAATGATAAGCTAACATCAGTTTTTTAAAATAACCGATGTTAATGTTAACAACACTTTCTTAACATCGGTTTGCCAAAAAAACCGATGTTGGTAAATGATAAGTTAACATCAGTTTTTTTAAAAGAACCAATGTTAATGTTAACAACACATCATTAACATCGGTTTTTTGAGAAAACCGCGAAAACCAATGTTAATGAACTCAATTTTTTAAAGTCTTATTGGCTCCACACTCTAAGTCAGTCACGTCTGTAGTGTTTCTTCCTCTCTATCGCAGCTCTTGTGTTCCTCTCCACGTTGCAACTCTTCTTTCTCACTCCCGGTTGAAGCCAGCTCGTTGCCACTGTTGTTGTTGGTGTCGAGGTAAGCTTCATGTGTTCGTTCTCACTTTTTGTTGTTGGGGTTTTGAAGTTAGGGACATGTAGGGTAGGGTAAGGAAGAGACAAGACTATATATAGTGACCAAACAAACAACCCCTTGCAAGGCCTTCGGCCAGGGCACCTTGTGTGCTACTATACTGTCCAGTGTCAGTGTTTGTGACTTTGTGTCCTAAGACTAAAGGGTGTTCCTCTTAGGCGTGTCGTTGATATATTCTGGGGCACAGTTCCTCCATTGATATATTTTGGGTGTTGTTGATGAGAGATTGAACAATGAGTATGATGTGGATGAAATAACAAGCGTGATTGTTGTGGGGTATGGTGTGCTAACCCAAACAACAACGAAAGGCCCATGGCCGCACAAGTAATAAAAGTTTTTCAACTTGAAGCGCCATTAGCCCCAAAGGATGACAAGTATAATGCTTAGACCGATTCAATGTCGACCCAAAGATAAAATAACTAGAACTTAAACTTCAAGTCTACCTGTAAAAAGAATAATTTTAATAATGACATATATTGACAAAAAAGATTTTAAATATAACTCTTACATTTAAATTAAAAAAATTCTCCTAAAATTTATTATAGGTCTTATTTATTGTTGTACTGGCCTTGGACCGATCGATGCTACGACCAAAGGCTGACAACTGCTATTGGTTTATCTTATCACACGATAATTTTAGGGCTTAAAGAGCTCATGGCCTCAGTCCCATACAGAATAATTTTGCTCTAAACTATTTGCCCCCTAGACTCGTCCCTTGTCTAAACTGCATGATTCTTAATATGTTAGAATTCTTGAAATTAATGTGTAATTAATTGTGGAAAATTTTAACTTTGAAGGAAAGGTCAGTGGTATTTTATTTTAAATCTACCTATTTTTGTATAGATATTATTTAAATAGGTGTAATTCAATTCATAACACAAGTTAAGTTTATAAAAAGAACTAAGTTTAATTCCGCAGAATAAATTTTTAGAAAAGGACAATTAGTTTTAAGTGTGACTTAAAATCGATTACATTAATGAGTATATCATGTGAGAAACAACTCATTTCTTAACTCTAAAAGTATGTTTGGATTACTGTTTCAGAGCCATCAAAAGTCCGTTTACACTTTTCAAAAAAACATAGAACAGAGAAAATAAAATGGGTTACTTTCAGTTTGATTTGTTTCCTAAATACACATAAACCAGTCCAGACCAGTTCTTAAAACTTCGAAGAGAAAAAAGAAATAGAAGATGTGGTTCATTCCGTGCAAGAATCTAGACATAGAAAGAAACAGAGCGCATATATGAGCATAACTTAGGCAGAGATTGATACCTGAAAGTAAGAAGGAAAGTTTAAGGAGAGTGTGATCTTTGGCGAGGAAGAACTAAGAGAACCATGAAAAAGGAAATAAAACTGGTAAACAAATTAAAGCAATGTGAACAAAATTGAGGATATCCGTGATGGAAGATTTTGGTTTGATTTTTTCAACAAAAGTAAACAAGGAAACGGGAAAAAAAAATGAAGGTGTCTTGGCTCTCATATTATGATGGGAAATATTCTAGATGGGACAAATAATTGTGATGTTGATGAGAGAAGAAAATTGATCAAAGAAACTGAAAATGGTTGAATGGGAAAAGTGATCAAATACATATTCCATTACGTGCTTCTATATAGATACTCCTGGTAACTAAGCTAGCTTTAGTAACTAATAATTCGCATAATTTAAACTTGTAAATAACACTTCCCAGTTACTACTAACAATCTTGTAAATAACACTTATCTTATCTAATCGATAACTCATTAATGATACCCAGTTAAAGATAATTAATCAGATTTTTTAATTAAGATTAATCATGGACAAGCTAAAGTATCTAATTCACAATGATAACAATCGAGGAGATATAAGGTAGGTTAATTGGTTAAGAAAAAAGAAAAGAAGAAAAAAGTTGCATATTCGAACATTCCTGCAAATAAAAGTAGCATTCTAATAAATAAGAAAAACCAATAATACTATGACCTGATGGAAAAAACGTTACATTTCTAGTTAAACAAAGTATATGATTTGCACCAATTACCGATTTAATGTTGATGCATTCAAATATATACAAAAATATACCAGAAATTGTCGTGAGACATGTTTGTTGTTTGATTGGCACCGTTGTGCTGTTTAAGAATGTTTCACAATTTAAAAGGAAAGATCCACTTCTATCACTAAGACTTGGAAGTCAGGTTTGGTTGTTTTGGTACAGAGGCAATGGCATGTGCAGGTTTTTATAACATCGAGGGGGCTCTAATATATTTAAAAAATGTACACAAATATCATTTTGTATACGTTCATATGAAATTGTTGTCGTTCCAAGTAATTTCTAAAGTGATTCTATAATCGAAATAATGTCAAAGGAGTACTTTCTTTGTCTCTCTTTAGATATATTATATGTGGTAGTTAGTTGGTCAAATTTATTCCGCTATATGCATCTAACGTGGAAATAAACTTTGACATCATTAGTCTTCTTTCACATACTTTCTAAATGGTTAGTTCTTTATAAGATTGTTTTATATATAGGACAAATAATTCAATTCATCTATGAAAGTGTAAGGTGCGGATAAATTCATCTTTTGAAAAAATGAAAATTTTAAATTTAATTTTTGAATGTGCAAAAAGAACGACAAATTAATCATGTAGAAAATTTAATGATAAATTGACTCATAAAGTTTACAACTTAATGTGAAATTAGTTCCTAAAAAATATGATTTATCTAATTGGTTCTTGAATATTACAACTTAATGATAAAATAGTCTCATAACTTAATAACGGAAATAAGATTTTGTCATACACATGACCCCCACTCAACAATGAAAACAAGGTTATACTGTATATTATATAACGGAATCATATTTTTATTGCTTCATTTTTTTTATCCCACGTGTGCAACAGAAACACGGTTCTATTCTAGACTTGTTCAGCAGAATTGTGTTTTCATGGAAAGGATAATTTTGGAATAAAATGAAAATCCACCCACGTTGGTAGTTTAAATAGCACTTCTGGTAATGTTAATAGTAATTCCCTATGTTATTAAAGTGTGGCCCAACAAAGCATTTCATTCTGATTCGAAAGGACCATAAAACTATAAAACTCATATATAAGGCCTTTACTTTTTGCACTACCATATTTGTTTCCTTCACTTCCTGTTTTCATTGTGTGGACAATATTATCCTTAATGAGTCTCAGCACTCCCTTCCCTTAGATGTATCCCGGGAGAGGAAAAAACAAAAAACACTATTCTGGAATAGGTATGTCAAGACATGTTTTAGGATTTACAAGTCTATTACGGAATACATATTTTGTAATACACTTGTAAATCTAGAATGTGTTCCGCAATAACCTATTCCACAAGCTAAAACACAAAAGTTTTGTATTACATAATAGGTGTTTTGTAGCACATTCTAGATTTACAAGTGTATTACGAAATGTGTGTTCCATAATAGACTTGAAAATCTCCAAATTTTTCTGACTAGAACGTGCTCCAGAATACATACTCCATATGTCAAAAATCAAAAGTTTTGTATTGTGGAATAGGTTTTCTATAGCACATTTTCGAATTTAAAAGTGTATTACAAAATGTGTATTCCATAATAGACTTGAAAATCTCCAAATGTGTTCAAATTAGAATCTGTTCGAGAATACCTATCCCATAAGCTTAAAATCAAAAGTTTTTTTTAGTATGGAATAGGTGTTTCGTAATACATTTCCATATTTACAAGTGTATTATAGAATGAGTATTCTATAATACACTTGAAAATCTCCAAATGTGTTCTGAAACACCCACACCAGAACCCAACCACCAACACTCACTTCACAAAAGCCAAACACCCACTAGAACCCAACATCACTTACCTTCATTGGTGTCACGCCTAGAGAGTGATTGAGGGAAACGACCTAATTGAGGGAAGCCGCATCGCATGATTAAGGGAAGCCGCAAAAGAAGGTCACCAGAATAAATTTGGGGGAAGAGAGTGTTGAAAGTCATTAATGGTAATATTGTCCACACAATAAAAATGAAAAGGGTAGGAAGCAAGTATGGAAGTACAAAAAGTAAATACCCAAATATAAATATATCATAGGGTTAACCCACAAACCATCTTTAAGAAATGCTAATTTGTTAATGAAAGTAAAAAATTTAAGACATTAAATGTATTTATTTTTTTCTTAATTTTTATTTATAAAATTTACTCCCTACGATCTATACTAATTGTCTTAAAAAATGAAGGAAAGAGAATTACAATTCTACTAAATTAACTTTATTATCATTAATTCATTTATAATTTTTATTATCATTAGTATTAAAATAGATATAAGTGAACAAAATAATTAATATTACATTGAAAAACAAAAATGACAACTATTTTTTTCTTACATGATAATTATTATGGAACGAAGACAATATTAGAATGATTAATAAAAAAAAATATTACAAGAGGTGATAATGGGAGTTTGTAGGATCTTATAGTATTTGTCCATATATTTGTGTTTAAAAACAATGCTCATATCCAATCCCATATCCGCGCGGATAGTAATTTTAATTCTCATTTTTGTACTCGTCGGGTGTAACCTGCACTTTACTTATGTATGAAGTTAATAATAATAAATCATTACTTATATATCCATACATGTACCTGTAACCCGCACTTTACTTATGTATGAAGTTAATAATAATAAATCATTAATAACAAATTTAATTAAAACAATTACTACAATTATAGCAAAAATTCATTCTTAAATAATCCAAACATAATATTAAGGGTAAATAGTCACTTTTGCCCCTAAATGTGTAATTCGCTAACAAATGTCTCTGAAAGATGAAAATATAAAATTTAGTTCCTGAAAATGTAAAAACTATGACAAATATATTCTGCCGTTAACTTCCGTCTGTTATCGTTAATAAAGTCGCCTAGAAGGACAAATTTGTCACTGAAATGATTGCCAACGAAGATTGCCAGCATAAGGGCATATTTGTCATAATATTTTTTTAACTTTTCGTTTTCCGACTCTGCTGACAAATGCGTCCCTGAAAGATGAAAATACAAAATTTAGTCTCTGAAAGTATAAAAAGTATGACAAATATATCTGGACGTTAATAATAGATTGTAACTTATTATTATTATTATTATTATTATTATTATTATTATTATTATTATTATTATTATTATTATTATTATTCTTTAAAATTATTCTATATCCCAATTTCAACTTAAGTACTCTAATATTTAGATTGAAATTAATATGTCAAGTGTTTTGAGTAGAAAAAACACAACGAGCCGCATAACCAAATTTATTTATTTTTAAAAAATAATATAATAAACTATTTTTAAAAAAAAGAAAGTCTCATAAAATTTAAACTAGATAGAACTAAAGTGAACTTATAAGTCTTTTTTCTTAATCAATAAAATGTATATATATACCTCAAATATGAAAGAATCATGTGGATAAATCTGATGTGTTTCCACTCGAGACAATATTTATTATACATAATATGAATGAAATGAAAAATAGTTACTAACAAATAAAGAACCCAAATAAATTTAAATAAAAAATACAATAATGCTCAAACTAATACAGAGGTTAACTTAAAAAAAACTAGTACAAAGGTTTATTACTTGCAGAACATAGAGTTGCATCTCTTGTTGATTTAGAGGCTGTAACAACTTTGTATTCCATTGAACATATTATGGAAGAACACATGATAAAGATTAATAATTAATTGAAGAAATAAAAAATTTCAAGAAATAAAAGACTTTTATTTTTTTAAAATTATAACTCAATTGATTAAATTTTGTGAGACTTTTTTTTAAATTCTACTTTAGTTTTATCTAGTTTAAATTTTGTGAGACTTTTTTTTTTAAAAAAAATAGTTGATTAAATTTTTTTTTCTAAAATAAATAAATTTGGTCTCGTATACGATTGTGTTTTTTCTACTCCAAACTCTCAACATATTATTTTCAATCTAAATATAAGGTTACTTAAGTTGAAATTGAGATATGGAATAATTTTAAAGATTAAAAATGAGAAATTTAGTAGAAATTTGATAAAATTATAAGATATAAGATAAAGTTTTTTTTTAACGGTAAAGATTAAGGTTTGACAAGAAAATCAAAATAATAAATATATATATATTAAAAGGCAATTTAAAAAATATATTACATAAATACTAAACAAATAATAATAATAATAATAATAATAATAATAATAATAATAATAATAATAATAATAATAATAATATCATTTGTTAATGTTTTTTTTAAGAAATCATGTTAATGATAAAAATTATTAGTTATTTTAGCTTTGGGATATAACGTGTTTTAATTAAAAATGATTTGCTAGTATAAATAGTACACGTTTATACTAATAATATGTATAGACACTGAAGGGTCAAACTAAATAATATGACATACTGTTGGTCTAAAAGAAAATAACATACCCCAGAAAGAGATAACTGTTTATGGATTTGAAACCATTACAAATAGGTCATCAACATGTAACCTTACAATTCTGTGGCTCACCTTCGCATACAGCTAGTCAAAATATATAATATTATACTAAAAATTAAATTTCTCTTAAAATAAATAATACTCACAAAAGTAAGCCTAACGATAAATTTTTTTTCCATTGGTATGTGATATTTTTTAGTGTTGCATGCTTACCAAGTATACACATTTGTTCAAGTAATATTAATTTACTTCAAGGTATTAGGAGTCGTGTTGTGACTTTGGGTAGGGCACAGTCAAATAGTGCCAAAGCTACGTATCATAAGCTTACAAAGCAACAAAAAGGGTAAGGAAAAGAAAACCTGTTAGCAAAATGGGAGAAGAAAATAAAGTAACTTGAAATAAAAGCCAAGCGTGAGAGGAAAAGTTAAAGCCTAGAAGGTTGTTAATTGTCAAGTGTTAAGAGCTAACGAAAACTTTCATTATCCCCGTTGTTAATTACTTTTAAGAAACATAGACTAGAATGATTTTTTTAAGGCAGCAATATTATCTGCAAAGTGATTACAAATTATAAATAATTGTTTTTTTAAGGCAGCAATATTATTTGCACAATAATTACAAATTATCTGCACAACAATTACAAATTACAAATTATAAATAATTGTGCGTAGACTCATCACATAAATAGTTTCACTCAATATCTCGTTTTGTTAAACCGTTCGAGTGTGAATAAATTATGTGTCTACAACAATGACGTAACAAAACTCATTTTTAAAGCAGTATTAGGATAATTACAAAGTCAAAATTTTGATGTTATTAACCAAAATCAGTAGAGACAGGAGATGAGTCAATTATTTGTTGAATTGAAAACAAGAAGTGACAATGACATCTTTGGAATAATCGATGACATTTATAGTTAATCAAATTCTCCATTTCTAATCAACTGTTGAGGACATTATATATCCAAGTCACAGCCACACCGGCACTAGAAAAATTTGCAACATGATAATTTACAAAGCAAAAGGGACTTGGAAGTTGTCCAGTTAAAACCTGTCCAACATAAGAGTCTGATTGATGTAGCTAGCATTAGCTTGTGCTATATATGCAGAAATTAAAGGCCCTACCAAGATCCAAATTCATGCAAATAATATTTGAAAAGTGAGAACAAGGTCATGTGACAGGGTGAAGAAGTGCACCAAAGGAAGGGATGAGGGAATGGAGTGGGTATGGAGAAGACGGTGGTTTGTTGGGCAGCTGTCTTTTGTCTTAGAATTGGAGACACGTGATGGTCACGTGGGTACCCCACGAATGTCTGTCTTCGATCCCTCCAAATATTTCATCAACAACAATTAATTTTAGCCTCTCATATAGCTTCTATATATATTAGCATCACTTAGATCACTTAGGCTACATTAATGCATGAAAAAAAAGTTTTTCAAATTCCAACTAGAAAAAAATTATCCCTAGAACATATAACATTAAATGTACAAACATAGGTGGATGGAACTACACCACTCGGAATTATACAATTATGAATTATCTTGCATAGTATATGGAGCTTTGGTAAATTAATTAATTGAATCACTAATTGACAATGGGGTCCTTTGTGAGGGTTATGGAGAGGTAGTGTTAATGTTATGATGTTATGTTATCCATTCACAGCTAAGCTTTGATAGGACCCAACTTTTTAGGTTGTGAGTGAGTCAATAAGATGAATTAATTGTTGGAAGACGTGGTAAGCCATTAACTCCAAAATTGCCCTTATCTTTGCAAATCTAAGTGGTACCCACTTTCTATTATACTTCCTCAAATGGGTCCCTACGAACTTCCCCACCATCCATTAGGCCACACAGTTTGACAAAGGCCTCACCTTTGACTACAGAGAATCCTGATTGGGCTTTCCTCCATCCAAATAATTACAATACACACTCTTAGTCTTTAAGGTAATGGACCTTTAACAACCAAATGTGCCCGCAATAGTTTGAAAGGGAAAATTGAAAGCCTAGTGATCATGACCACATAAATTCAAGCAAATTTTTTTCTTTCAAAACGTTCTCATCACCCACCATGACTAATCAAGGTGATGTTATGGCAGGATGTAGCATTGAATGGACTGATGGGAAATGAAATCTGGGTATTACTATTATCCCCATTATGCCTTTAAATTCCTTAGTTTTGTAGTCACCAGTTATTGTTGTTGTTGTTTCATTGATGTAGGCGCAATAAATTCTCTCCTTGGCAAACAGATAAGAGGATGTTGATGACCCCATTGCAAGCTGCAATTTGCACGGAACCTAGTGGGGATTGAAGAGGATAAGTGGCACTATTACACTGAAAGGTTCTCGAATTAAATTCACACCTTTTGGCTCAAGGACCATCCTATAAGGTGCATGCTACCGTGCTAGTGTAAGAAATTGCGACAGCACTGTGTGATCAACCCATCATAGGGACCAAAAACACTGTCATTATGTAATATTCCCCTTGGCATTCTAATTCTCCAGTCAGATTTTGTAATAAATTTTCAGTGCTAGCTAGCTCTCATGAACTCCTTCCACTATATATATATACAGTTTTTCTCCTTATTTTAAAAATTTCTTCTTAAGATAATTTTTTTTTTGTCAAATTATGAATATTAATTATCGAAGTAGGTACTACAGGAGTAGTGGAAGTTAATTTGCTCCAGATTTTTGGTTATGCATCTAGAAAATGAAGTTCAGCCAATCAACTTGTAATATCTAAGCATATGACTTATGTGAGGAAGCAGAGCTACCAGTGCCCATACGTACATAGTACCCATGTTAAGGGACCTCCGTAGTATTATAAAAAATGTCTCAAATAGACATGCCACATGGCTGTAACAACCTAGCCTATATGATTTCGAGTCATAAAATATATAAGTTTTGTAAATTATAATTACAATTTGTGCAACATATAGTTTTATTATCTATCATATGTCGAGCGCTTCATGTGTAGGTATGGCAATTATACTAAGTCTCGTATGATATGATCATCTTAGTATCTATGAATATGTTAAATCAACCTATTATGGCTCATGATTGTTCAAACTTCAAACTCTAAGTGCTTTATGAGGTTTTATATTTCAATTTGAAAATTTTGTTCACAAACCGAATCAGATTTGCCAGAATCCTAAACTATATATATATATATATATATATATATATATATATATATATATATATATATATATATATATATATATATGTTGGCTGTGCTAGGTTGGCAGCGCAAGAAACGCAAGCTACAAAACATTTTAAATTGTAAAATCAAGCAAGGTCTGAAGTCTAAAACAAGTTGGTGACTTTTTTTAATTATATGGAAAAAATTAATGATCAAATATAGTAATATTTTGTTGTAATAAGCCACAACAATGTTGATGATAGAGAATGGACCACGTGCTTCTTCGAGCGGATATATTCCATCTCTGACTACCACCTGTCCCTAGCTGTTCAGTGCACATTGTGACCGTTTTCTGTTAGCAGTGAAGGACGTAATATGATTTTTTGGTGTCAGATCGTAAGCATGTGCACACTAAAAATGCTTGATTCCCTAAGAACCAGAGACAGAGAGTGAGAGATTACGGTCAACGTTAAACACAATTATTGTTATTAATATAGTATTAGCAATAGCAACTGTTAACTAGGGGTAATGAATAAACTCTAAAGTACAGCATGTTACTGGCATTATGTTTGGGTATTATGCTGATCAATAAATTTTCTCTTACACCCTCCTTTGTGCATTCCTTCTCTACACACTCCATTTGTGAGAAGAGGGAAAGTTAAAGATGGAAATATGGTTTGCACTTATACAAACAAATACTGGTTTAGAACATGTTTTGCGTTGGAATAGTGGTTAGGCATGCACCTGTGATGACACCTTATGGGGATAATCTATTTAACTAAAAATATCATGTACAATTCTTGTTGTATGCAAAAATTCTCTAAAGAAGAGACAATTAGAGTATTGCAAATGAGATTAATCCTAAACGAGATTAATCCTTAACTCTTAATTTAGTGAATTGAAATATACACACAGTGACGGACCTACCTACATGAGAGGATGTACACTTGCACCTCTCATCTCTTAAAATTCATCAAATTTATAAATAAAATTTTATATTTTTATATTTTATTTTATTTATATTTATATAATTAAATTCGTTGATTTTATTTGTTATAATTTGTATCCACTTACTTAGGGTATTGGATCCGCCATTTTATACACATGACGGAACAAAAAAAATACTAATATTAATTCATTAATAAATTTAGGACAAGGAACAATTTCTTTTAAGTGGAAAAAAATGGACAGACCCTAATTGATTTTGACCATGATCAAACTCAAATGTGAACGTTACTCCTAAAATTGATTTAACATGGTAGATAGAGTACAAGTTTGGCACGCACACATGACACGCTAACAATTTTGCATGTTATTAGCGCGCACATACACGAGGGAAGTGAAGAGAAAGCAAGTGGGCTAGCTAGGACGACCCACATGGCAAGCCAGAACTGATCGAACCTCATGATTCTGATAAAAGAAAAAAAAACATCTGACCCAAAACCCCATAAGTCTATGATTTATCATCGAAAACTTCGCGTGAATCAGTGTGACAAACCATGTCGTAACAAGATGTGGCAGCTCCAATTTCGGCGTGTACCGAGGGACGCCCCCAAATGCTTCCCTCGAATCAACCTTTATTACCCCTTTGGTCTCTCTTCACTCACTCTCACAGACAAACACTAAATTATTATTATTGACTCTCACAGACAAACACTAAATTATTATTATTGTTGTCATTAGTGAAAACACAACACAAATTTCTATTGTATTATTGTATAAAAAATTAATATAGTACAATAATTTTTAATTGTAATTTCTGAATTTTGTTTAATGACACATTTCAAATGAAAAAATTTAAAAAAAAATGAATAAAACAACTATAAATAAAGAGAATTAATTGGCCATTACAAAACCACGATAATCTTAACTTTAAAAAAATATTTTTCCTCCTTTTTTTTCATAAATTGTGTCCTTGTTGATAATAAATGTTTCCAAAATTCTTATCATCGAGGGAAAGCCTTTAATCAAAATTATAGAAAGAATGGAGAATGCAATAACATTTAATAATAAGAAGATAAAAAATAACACAAATATTGTTTGGAGAAGAAAACTAAAAGTAATGATAATTGAATGAGAGCTTTGAGGAGTTGTGCAATTATGTTTATAGATAATAGGCATCTTTTTTTAGTTTTTTTGGTTTGAAGTGATGGATAGTTACAATTGAATAACTTTCCTTGGTGAGAGAGGGGATAAAAGTGAGAGAAAGAAATCAAATTGACTAAATGAAAGTGAAGATCACATTAAATTTTTTTTTTCTTATTTCCCATTTATACACAACAATTATTATTTTTGTTTTAAACATGTAAAGACATTTGAGGATAAAATGAGCAAATATAAGTAGAGATCAAGATGTCGTTACAATAATTTATATCGTTTTTATCTATTGTTATAGATTATGACAAATGTTAATTAGTATATCTATGATATTGATTAAAAAATTAAAAAAAGAAATATTTTTATTAAAATGTGTAAAATTATAATATTTATTATTTTATTTATATTATCTTATGATTTTTTAAGATAAATACTTTTTTCTTTTAAGTCTAGCACCCGTTAACAATATCCTATTATTAATTATTGTTATTATAGGATATCTATTCTAAGTTGCAATTATGTGGGAAAAGCCATGCCACAAGGTTCTAGACCTTGACTCAGCTCACATGCTAGTGTATGCCTAAAGTTAAGCAACTACCAATTTTCCTTAACCCGACGCGTCTTTGTTAAAAGTTTCTTCGAAAAATATATATATAAAAAATTCTAGTAACTGGTAGTTTGGGTCTAGGAATGTGAAGTGACGTTGTCAGTTCGTAAAGCAACTGACAATGCCTTTATTAAATTCCTCCTCCCTCATCTTCAACAAAATCAGGTAATGATTTAAAGTCAACCTCTTCGATCTTGCACGTCACCTTGGGAGATTTTAACAAAAGTTGCTTATTGTTGCAAGAAATAGTATTGTATAATAGTGAATTTAGTAACCACTTAAAAAAAATTGCTTAAATTTGCTTATGCACATGTTAGTGCACATTGCTTATTTTTGCTTGCAATGTTGTGAACTTACTTAACTTCATCCTAAAGATTCCGAGGGAACATGGTTTTAAAGAAACAAATTAAGTTGATGTGTCTATTTAATTTTCTTCAAGAAGACAATGAAATTAATAGGATAATTATTTCTTTTACCACTAAAGAATTTTTTTTGGTAATAATATAGGCTTAAATATGTTTTTAATTTATGATATATACTTAAATTTTGTATTTGATCTCTCATAAAAATTTTCTTTGAGATGAATCTCTAAAATTTGAAATGCTTTGTACGAGGTTCTTGTTGTTAAAAAAAATTCATTAACCGCTGAAATGGTCGTTAACTCGACACATCGACAAATTACTTGTGATGTTACGTCGGATTAAGTGTGACATGCAAGTTGATCATGTGTCATCTGATATGACATCATATTTTAATTAAATTTAAATGAAAAAGGTGGGATTATGAAACAGCCTCAATCTCTCTCTTTGTTGGAGCTTGGGTTTGGTGGTGGAAAGGTTTGGTCTTTCCAAATCTCTCTCACGAAGGTTGAAGGTGCTAATAGTTTTTACGATGTTCTCAGGCTTGTGTGTCGTCTCCTTCGCCGTGTCGGAGTTCTCAGCTAGTGCGTAACCACCTCTTTCATCAACCCTGTCATTGGCGCATACCACCAACAACCCCAATGCCCCTTTGTGCAACTCCACAAACACCACCGATCGCGGTGCCCACCATCCCCTCTTCTATCGCAATTGCAACCCCACCACGTCGGGGAGGGTTGACGGGTGTTAGAATCAAGGGTTTAAGAGGGAACAAGGTGGGTGCCAAAGGTGAGATTAGGGAACCAATCTAGGAATTTGAGTGACATTGATGAACAGGGTGGGAATGATGGTGTTGCAGTGCAGGGGATTAGACATCAACCACATGGTGGGGTTGTTGGGATTGTGGGAAATGAGGGTTTGGTGAGACAAGGTCAAGGTGGTGCTGGTGGTGGGGGAGGAGGAGGGAATGTTATTAATAGGGTTGGTGGAAATGGTGTTGGAAACAATGTGAGTGTTGTTAGTAGCTAGTGTTAATACTAGAGGAGTTGGAGGTGGTGTTGTTATTGCTGGTTCTGGTGGCACTATATTGTTTGTGGGTGATTTGCATTGGTGGACTACTAATGTTAAGCTTGAAGCTGAACTTAGTAAGTATTAGCCTGTGAAGGAGGTGAAGTTTTTTAATGAGAAGGCGAGTGGGAAGAAGGGCTTTTGCCAGGTTAAGTTTTTTGACCCTTTTGCTGCAATGCTTGCAAGGAAGGGATGAATGGACATTTTTTTTTATTTTAATTTAATTTTTCATTTAAATTTAAATTTAATTAAATTAAAATATGATGTCATGTCTGATGACACGTGGTCAATTTACATGTCACACTTAATCCGACATGGCATTACATGTAGCTTGTCGACGTGTCAAGTTAACGGTCACATCAGCTGTTAATAGACCCCTTCTAACGACAGGGATCTCAAACAAAAGTTTTTAAATTTTAGAAATCTATCTCAAAAAAAAATTTATGAGGAATCAAATACAAAGTTCGAGTATATATAAGGAATTAAAAATATATTTAAGTTTATAATATATTCAAGCGAATCCGAAAACAAAAGGCTGCATCAATAAAACTATATTGTAAATGTGCTAAAACAACTATAGTTTCAACACAAATTAACAGTTGCATATTGCTAGTATTTCGATTACAAATGACATATATAAAGTGTTTGTAAAAAACAAAATATTTTTGAGTTATTTTTTTATTTTTTTATTTAAAAGGAGAATTTAGACTAAACATGATTTTAAGAAAATAAGCTTTTAAAAAGGTAACTTTTTTTTAATAAAAGGTTTGAAGAAAGAGATTTTACAAAGGTTACTTTTAGGAGCTTTCGGTTTCTACTTTTTAATTTTCTCCTTTTCAAATTTCAGGATTTAAAAACACACTACCAAAGAAATTTTACTTTAAAAATAACTTTTAAACTTAAAAAATTATAAAATTATGAAACAACTTTAAGTTTAAATATAAGAAACTTTTAAAGTCTTAAAAAAGGCAGGCCAACTGATAATTAATTTGTTATTATAGATATTACAAGTTTACAATAAAAATATGATAACAGATAATTCTTTTGTATAAAAAATAATATATACTGTTAGTACTTTGTAATATGCATCACTTTATTAACGCCAATCTACAATTTTTATGTAAAAAAATAATTTTAATTATATAAAGATATATTAAAAGACACAATCTTAATGCTTATTTAAGATTTTTTGTTGTACATCATTTTTTTAGTATATATGTTGTTTTAAATAAAATTTTTAACATCATTACATGTTTGTTTATTCTGAAAAGGTCAATTTAATCTGGTTATAAGAAGTAACATTTTAAAGAGTATATACCTTTATAAAAAAAATTGAATCAACGATTAAAAGTGTGTTAAAAAAGATGCTATCAACATTCTCCATCATTAGTAGGTTTTTTTTTTTATATATATAGGAGGTAAGCATGAAAAAAAAAATAGTATTTGTCGTAAGCTGCAATTGATATCCAATGAAGTCGAACTAGCTAGTGGAGCACAAAACAAAACCCACAACAAACACGACTGTGAAAGTTAGGTTATATAATTGTGGAAGGTTTGAATGAATAAAAGCACGTTTCTGTTTCACATGTAATCAGTGTTGCTTCTCCGCTTTGGCCACCATTAGGACATCATATACGGACATTACCACTACACCACGTGGCCCCTATGCACCCTTTGTGGCTTACTCATAGATTTCGCCACCGCAACGTAGCTACGTCCAAACGTGATTTTGGCAATGTTGTGTAATTACAACTCAGGAAATATAATTAAGCTACGACCTACCAAGTTTTTTCTTCTTTTTTTTTAACTATCTGTAATATTGCCATACCATGTGATCATGAAAAACTAAAAAAGATGAGATTCTTTTTAAAACGATATATATATATATATATATATATATATATATATATATATATATATATATATATATATTTGGAGTTATGCTTAAATTAATATGATGGCTAGATATAAAATGATGTCCAAACAATGAAGTATTTTTTATTTAAGACAAAAATATATTGATAAAATATGGAGTACAAGGATACCCCAATCTTAATACATCAATGGAGTACTTGTTTTTATATTGATGAAATGCTTAGGAGTGTTTATGAGTATGAGTCACTTGAGAACCTGAATCCAAATTGATCCGAATAATTTAGGTTGAGTTATTTATTTATTTTGGTCAAAATCGAATTGAATCAATCAAAACCATTCATGTATGTGTTGGTTCATAGGTTTAAATTTATAAATTCGATCAAAACCGAACCGAATCGAACCGATCAAAATTTTAGAGTTGTTTGACTTGACTTTAAATATTGTTAATACTAGGACTCCAAGGGTTGAAACTGCAAATATTTGAACTACTAGTATTCAAATTTCTCAAGGTATTACTTTCAAGTACATTGTTATTTATTTAATCTTTTTTCATATTTATTTTTTCTGCTATGTTTATAATATTAATGAATCATATTTTGCTCATTTGTTTCAGCAAATCTGATTGCAGTAAAATTTATTGCAAGAATATTATGTTGATGATATTAAATGAATCAATTTTATTATTTTCAGACATTTGATAATACTGTGTTAATTGTATTGAATATTTGGATGAATCATGATATAAAATAGTAGTTCTAAGAAAAAATAAAGATCAAATTTAAATAGATAACTCGTTGACCCGAACCAAACCAAACCGTTCATGAATGAGTTGAATTAAGTTTTTGAAAAAATTTGTGAAAATCGAACCAAATCAAATCAATCAAATTTGATTAGGTTATGTTCTGAATTTGATCAAAACCAACCCGATCCGATCCGCCAACACCGCTAGAAACGTTGAAGACTAAACAGAATGGAAAATAAGAATATTATAATATATTTAAGACTAAAAAATATATAAATATTTTATTTTTCTTTTGATCTTTGATAAAGAAAAAATTAAGCTTGATACATTCTTTTCTTAAAGATTTTTACTGTGTCAACTAAACATAAATCATTTTGGATATAATTCTTAAAATGATTGTAACAAAATTCAAAATCTTACCACATTGTCTATGCTAATTGATAATTGGATGATAATATAAAAATTTGCAGCCTATCAATAGATTAAATTAAATTAAGGTAACTTTAGCATTATAATTGTTTTCATAAACATAAGTTTCCAAAAATACTTTTAATTTATTTCATTTTCATTCCTCTAAAACATGAAATTAATTATGCTTTTGGCAAAGATGTGGTTGTGGCAAGGCGGCCATTGTCTTGTGCTTCCCGGTTGATGTTTTTTTTTTTAACAATTTTATTTATTAGGAAATATACATTTTATTTTATTATTTATATTTAATTTTTTATAAATATTATACAACTTAAAAATTTGTATGAGCTTAAAAATCTAACTTAAAAAGTCACAATAAAAGTTAGATTACATTTACTTTGAATTAAAAAAATCATTGACATAAATATAGAGATTACATTTTATAAAAATAGTTTGATTCATATAAAAATATCATAATGAAGATGATCGATAGTGATGAAATCCCACATTTAACTAATGATTAATTAATTCTTCTTTTGTTCTTATATAAAAGAATTATTTTCTTCCTTTGAATTCCAATAGTTGATAATACTTGAAAATTGATTGAAGGAAATGTTGTATATTAATCTTGAAACAGATTAAACTTTTAAAATGAGCATTAATTTGATAATTTTGGTTTGAGTTTTTTCTTTAAATTTAAAATAGTAAAATAAATACTAACAATATAAATTAATGTCTTATTAAAAGTATTAAGCTATATTAAAAAATTGTTCCTTTTTAAATTAATGTTGTATTAATAGAATACTGTTAATAATACTTGTAATTATTATCAAAAGAAATTTAAAAAAAATTGAAACTTTTTACTTCAATTTTAGATAAATTGTGTTGCAAGATATATTGAAATTATTAAATTTTCAACAATCATTTTATGATCAGAAAATTAAATGAAAATAGATAAACTGAATTATAATTTAAATATAAAATTTGTCTAAGAACTCAAAATTTCTAGACCACAGTTTTGTTTTTCAGTACCGATATAAATTTTTTTTTTTAGTCTCGGAAAAATATATTGATTATCATCCCTCCAAAATTTAAAATTATTATTTTAAATTCGTAGTATTCAATTTAAATCCATACTAAAATTGTATGTGAGTATATGTCAAATAGAGTTATACGTCGATGGTTGAGAGAAGAAAGAATTATGATTCGAATTTCTTTCAATGATAAAAAAATTAATAAGTAACATTTATCCGATAAAAAATGTAAATGCAAACTAATGCCATTATAAATTAACCGCTTAGGAAAGAGTATATTACTTTTAACCATGCGTTTTTCTTTTAAAGCAAAATGTTTATTAATTAGAGAATATGCTGATGAATGAAGCATGAGGAATGCTCATCCAAGCGCACCAGGAAATGAACAAATTAAATATACAAGAGTTGCTGCACATTATGCGGATATACTTTTTAACTATATAGATGATTTCATCCTAAAGCATTTCTAAAAGCCTTTTTCCCACTTACAATGGTCTGTTCTGTTATGTCTACACTTAATTTTTGCATTGTAAAAATATAAAAATGAAAAAAAATATGCATGTGATTGAGCACCCAAGGTCATGCTTTCAGATGTTTCACTTTTGTAGGTACTTTGCAATTGTCAATTGTTCTTACCTGCCCTTCCTAACCTTCAATCTAAACAATACAAAAATTAATGCGGCGATCTTTGACATACTAACTAAAAAATATTCTATTTCCAAAGAGTAATGATACCAAATATTAGCATGCATGAAAGATATGGAGATGCTACGTCAGTCAATAGGAACATGAGCAACGGATTAATTGAAGCAAACCCACAAACCAAAATTCAGCTTGCTGATAATCTAAGTTCACATGCATCGGTCCAAGTTTTGGGTCCAAGTTTTGGGTCCCACACAAAATTTTGCATCTTCTGGGAAATAATGAAAAATCTGCCTACTAAGTTCTAATAATCATTCTACTTAGTTCTAATATTACAAGTCGCTCTAGTGTTTACACCTAAAAGGTGGCGTCAAAGCCAAATTTCAAAAAATAACGCGGCAATCCTGCTGTGTGGCAGTTTGTTTCAATTATAAAACAGAACTTTAGATAACTCTTCATTCTGAATTATCACATGTGTGGTATGGAAAAACTTACGAGTTATTACAATATCTCGTTTTTTCTTCTCTTTGTTTCACTGTGCAATATAGAGAGAAAGAATTTGTTAGAGATTGAACAGGATCCATATGTGAATTCTAATAATTAACTATAGCTAACTATAGCTTTCAGGTTAGCAGAGATAAACTAATTCTTCTAATTTAAAATATATAATTTTTTTATGTAGAAATCAGAAAAACACAAAAGTTTATAAAAAAATATAAAATCAATTGAATCAAGTAGGAAGCTGGTAAACTTGTCGATTCTAATAATATTTCAAGTTGATGTGGCATGTTGTTTAATCTCTACTACACAAAATACGCTTTATATCATCATTATAATTGACTTTATGTCAATTTTGCAATTAAATGTAACTTCACAATATCCGTTGTTTATAAATTGAGTATAAATCATAATTTTAAATCAATACATATTTGAATCAATGTTAAATTAGTAATCTAACATCGATTTAAACCTGAATCAATGTTAAAATTTAATTCCAACATCAATTCAAATAAGAACCAATGTTGAATTGTTTTCTCCTCTCATACTTATTCGAACTCCCAACCCTCTCCTTCTCTCACATATCCTATACTCGCCACCACAAACACAAACCACCACCTCGACTTTGTTGTTGTCATCACCATGTCGCCTCCACCACGACCTCGTTGCCACCACGAACTCAAACCACAATAAGTGATTAAGCCTTAATAATCTCTTCTTAGCATTTTGGCAAAAAGGAACACTCCTCACACTTCTTCCTTTGACAAATGGTGTTGGGGAGTGAGGATGGTGTCACTAGTAATGAAGATTTCTTGCTTGATGATCGTGAGCTTGAGAGTGATTACTACTTGAGTAGTAAGGATAATGATGAAGATGATGAAGTGAAAATAATAATAATGCCAATGTTAGCTACTGAAGAGGTCTAGCATGATGTGTGTGTGTGTGTGTACAACATGTTAATACAACAACAAAGCTCCTCTCGTGAGGTTAGTGTATAGGTTGGTGACGAAGATGGATATGGACGTGGGCTCGTTTATTTTTGGTCAGATCTCGTAGATGGCCCAGTACAACTCCTCTCGATTTGGTTTTTCCTGCACTCATCACTGCTTTGTGCATAACCAGATGAGTAGTATCCGACTCCCTTACTTTCGAGTCTCTGAGCCCCGCCATTAATTTGGCATACATCAGGAAGAACTGCTGGAACCTGGATAATCCCACGATCACTTTTCCAGGGACCCGCAAGACTAGGGCTCGGGGACCCTCTAATGCTTCCACTTCTGCCCCTGCTTCTACTTCTACACCAGCTCCTGCTCCTGCACCTTCGCAGATCACAGCACCATCCAACACCTCCGTTTAGAGCTCAGACGCCATTGTGCCGATGTTGCAGAGCCTCCACCACGACTTATGCCTGGTGATGCAGAGTATCCATGATCTGGCTCAGCATCGGTCCATCATTAGCATGGAGGATTTTATGGCCCAGGTGGCCTGACCAAGAGTCCAGCCTTCTCCTGTGGGGGGAGGTGAGACTCCTACAACCCATGAGCCAGAGCCAGACGCCACATCGGAGGAGACTCCAAAGGTTACCCCTGCTGCCACACCTTTGGAGGCTACTGAGGAGGGAGACGACGCTGCAGATACATATTATGCCGTAGATATGGCAGCAGTGCAGGGTACTTGGGATCCCTGGTCTACTCCAGCACAGGACACATCTTCGCCAGTTCAAGATACCCCCTCTGCTCCTCAGGATGATCCGGCACCGACACAGGAGGACTGAAGAAAGGACTCATTTATTTTTCTGCTATTTAGATACAATTTTTAAATTTTAGTTTTAGTTTTAGTTTATTTACTTATTTGGCATATTTTACAGCTTTTTGAACATTTTACAGTTTTTGAATTATGCACAGTGGTTTGGTTTTAAAACATGTTTTGGTTTAAATTTTTGGTGTTTGTTGATTGGTTTTGATTGGATTGATTGCATGACTTGAGTGAATTGTGATGTTAGATCACATGCCTTGAATAAGTATGCGGTAGTTAGAAGAGAAAGAACATGAATTAGGGGCGTGAGTGAAAATGTTAGTTTGTTTGACAGGTAAATAGTGAAGGTAATCATTGGCTATAACCCGGTGAGATGTGTGAACTTAAATTGTGAGAGAATGACTAGCATTAAGTACCGATTTTTGCATGAATCTCTGAATACTAAATGAATGCATGATTTTGAAATGATGAAGGCCATGATTGATTGATTTAGCCACTTAGCCAAATAGCCTTACCCTGTTCATGAATGATGAAACCTTTGCACCCATTTTGAGATTAAATTTGATAGAATGAGCTGAACACTAAGCCTGATTGAAATTATAATCTCCATCTACCTTTCTTTAGGTTGTAGGAGAGTATTGTGGTTCAAGGCAAATTTGTCCTAAATTTGGGGGAATGTATTGGGTGATTTTGATTGTGGTAAGAAAAGCAATAGCCATAGAAAATTGTATAAAGAAGCAGTAAGTAAAAACTACTAAAATAAAAAAAAAGAGAAGAAAATGAAAGTTTCAAGAATAAACAAAGCTTTGTGTGTGTTGTTGCTTAAGCTTAGTGTCTTATATGATTGTGGCATATCAATAGAAATTGGGAATAAAAAGGAAAAGGTGATCTAAGGATGAATGCTCTCCTAGAACCTAAGTTTTGCATCCTAGAAAAACCATGAATTGTTTGTAGCCCAGCCTTATTACAGGCCAAGAAAGTCCTTCAGATTCAATTTGTGTGTTTGTGATTGTTTACATGAGATGAACTGCAAAAGTTGAGACTTGTGTTGGTCATTGATTTGAAGAATTACCTTAAACACTTGTGCTTATAAGAGAAACAATGACCGTGAGGATTAAGCTTGATGAAACCTTCCTTGATACCTGTCTTGCTTGCTAGCTTATTTCATTTGTGCCTGTTAATGAACATGTTTATATCTTTGAAATACTGCATATCCTTATGAAGGGTTGTTGGTTGAAGTATTGCTAATCACCTCTGTTCATGCGATTGAATATTTTGGACAAACACATTTTTGGTTAACCACTATGAATTTTATCACTTGAGGACAAGTAAACTGTTATTTCTTTGCTTGAGGACAAGCAACACTGTAAATTTGGGGGAGTTTGTTAGTCGCTATTCATGAGTTAGTTTTATGTTGAATATCTGCAAGGAAATAACGCCTTACCTCCAATTTATGGTTCTTTTTGTAGGAATTGTACATATTTTTTTTATTTATTGTGATTTTATAGAGTAGATACTCCCATTTTGTGAATTAATGTTGAAACCACTTTAGTTTCAGGCCAAAGAAGAGAAGGTTGAAGTAGCTGATGACTCGTTCAGTGAGTGGCATCTGCTTAGCGAGGCATACAACTCGCTTACCAAGTCAGGAAACCCTAGAAGAGAAAGATTCAGAGATGTGCTCGCCCAGCGCGTAGCCAGCCAGCCCAGTGAGGATGTTGTCTCTTCTCGCACTCAGTGCGCCCAGTCTTGCTAAGCCAAAATTCACTTACTCTTGCTTAGCGAGCCAATCTAGCTAAGCGAGCCTTCAGAGCTGAAAGGTCCAAGAGCCTTTAAAACACTGAAGTTGGCGGAAATAAAAGAAAAGGGAGTCAAAAAACAGAGCATAAGGAGAAGCAGAAGCGACAAAAAGAGAGCAGCAAAGAGAACTGAGGTTAAAGGAGTGAAGTTTAGGGTTTAGAGGTTGTAGAAGATATCCTCAACCAGCCTTTGAGATTTTTTGTCACTCAAAACTTATCTTTTCTTGTATTAAGGGTATATTGCTTGTAATGGAAGGCTATGCCTCTTTGTTGGGAAGTTCTGCTGAAACCTTGATGTAACACTCTTCCACTATCTATTTAATGTTATTTTTATATGTTCATTGCTTCTATCTATGCTTATTTTACATGCTTGTGGCTTGATTACCCATTTGTATGCATAGTTAGGATTTTTAGCATTGGGAAATGCTTTAAAGCCTTAGAACTTGGTAGAGCAAGCTAGAAATTTGTATGTCTAGGAATGGAGTGCAGAGATCTAGTTCATAATATGCTTTAATGCAAATCTTTTAGACTAAGTTTGTTGAGGGATCAAGGATGAAGTTCAAAGAGAGTTAGGCTCATTCACTAGAGGAATCTTGGTTTGATTAATTTCTCAGCATAAGAACACTAGGATAACGTTAGATAGAGAAAAATACATTTTAACATCAAGAGAAATTCATTAGAACAACCCAACGCTTTTTACTTGACTATTTTCACTTCCAAAATTCTAGATATTTAATTTATATTCAAATAAACTTTAGTACAGGATTAAACTTAATATTTACTTGCTTTTAATCCATACAAATGTTTGCATACTGGATGTACCGTGTCTGAGTGAAACAAGTTCCCTTAGGATATGATACTCGGTCTTACTGTTTTATATTACTTGTGCGACTCGGTATACTTGCCGAAGAGCCAAAACAATATACTAGAGATTGCAAGAAAGCATTAGGAACCATTTAGAGGCTTCAAAAACAAAGGTGTGTAAAGAATCATACTAGAATCGTCCCCTTTAAAAAGAGTTATTTTCCCTTACATTTATATGGCTTTAGTTTTCCTTTCTCTTATTGATAGCTGTTAACAGTTTGACGAGTGTACCAAATGTCCAAGTAGTAAAGACTCGAAAGTCTGAGTGTCGATTTCCACAGGGACTTACAAAACAATGGGATGAGAATGTTAGGACCTAACATGCCTTATTTGCCTAAGATGTATTATTTGTGATTTTTCTCTATCAATCAGGTGAATTTATCCTACCCACATCTATTAGAATCCTTGCCCTTGATGTCTCATGATGACAAGCCTATTTTACCTATCTATCTCTCAAATATCTTTGCAAAGAGTCAATAAATAAAATGTATGAATTTCTAATTCTAGATGCTTGCTTTGATGCATGGGCATAATGCAATCACTCTACGTCTAGCAATGATTTTATTAAGATACCTCTTCCTTTTAGTTCTATTAGAAATTACCCTCTGTCGAGCAACTAATTCCTAAAACAGATGCATGCAAGACCTTCCTTGTATTTATATTAAGGATTTGATGCAATCCTACCCCCAAGGGCATTGGATAGAAGACTCCAAGAAGATTGGGCCAGAGATGCAAGAGAAGACCCTAGGATTCTCATGAGTCTTAGGGTAGATTTTGGACCCATGGGCTAAATATGAGCCCACTTATCTTTGTATATATTAGATTAAGGTTTCATTATTTTTGGGCCTTGTATTTAGGGCTCCATAATGTAGGTAGGATACCCTAGAAATGTAGGATTTTTCAGCCCTTGTATTTTAGGGCACCTAGACTAGTTTTCGTATTAGGGGTAGTTTTGTAATTTCAAATGCATTAAGTGAATATTTGATGCGTGTTGGAAAATAAATCTAATTGAATTGGGAGAAACCCAATCCAATTAAATTTTAGAGGGGGAGGTGAGCATTTGCTTGCTACACCCTATTGTCACATCATATAGTCACATTTTGTACATGTCCTTCATGCTTTACATGCCTTATGCCACCTAAGCATACTTAGTGGAGAATCTTGGACTTGATATTGGATTAGTGGGCTGAACCATAGCTAAAATTTACTAATCATAATTAGTGAAATTTTGGCTCCACAAATTCAATTTCAAATTCAAGTGAAATTTGAATAAAAATTCAAATTTCCCTCCAATTTTGTGTGGCACTTAGGCTATAAATAGAGGCCTTGTGTGTGCATTTTTTGAACTTTGATCATTTGAGAATTACACTTCAAAGTTCAGACCTCATTTGAGGCACTAAATTTCATACTCCTTCTCTCCCTCTCCCTCCACTCATCTTCTCCTTCTTTCAAGCTCTTATCCATGGCTTCCTATGGTGGTGGGCTTCTTCTTGACTCATCTTCTCCTTGAAGTGGCGTCTCCAATAATCTTCTTTCTCCATTTTGATACCATTCATCTTCAAGAAGCAAAGGAATCCTTTGATGAACAAGATCCAAGGCCTTTAAGCTCCCATGGAGCTACATCATGTGGTATCAAGAGCATCTTCTTTTAGGTGATGTTCTTTTGCTTCCTCTATCTTTTTGTTCGGTCAATTCACTTTAATTCCTTGTTATTCATCTTAGTCTCCATGTATATCCTCCATTGTCTTGTGGTTTGGTGCTGTTTAGAGTAGATTAAAAAAAACCGATTAAATCTTAGATCTACACTTGTTCTTGCATTTTTATGGTTCAAATTTTATAGATCTACTCTTGAATCATGTTTTTGTGTTGATTTTAGGTTCTATCATTTTTCAGTCATAATATTCTTTTGCTGAACCTTTAGATCTAAATTTTATTCCAAAATATTGATTAGAAAAAAACACAAAAATCTAAGTATAAATCACTTAATCCATGTTGTCTTAGAGTCATGTTCAGTCATAGTAATTGTCACATTATGTTCTAAGTTTGTGTTGAATTTTTATTTTGTTGATTGAATTCTAGATACATTTGTTCATGTATTCTTGTCATTCTTAGCCTATCTTTTGAATTTTGAGTCTAATTCATGCATGTTATTTAGTTCATAACATGTTTTAAATCAATTCCTAGAAGTAATCTTGTTGTTGAACTTTGTTTTGTTTTCTAAGTTTCCTACATGATGCCTATGATGAAGTTGAGTTGTGGTTGGATTTGTGAATTAAAATAATTCTTAAGCTCTCTTTAATTGTGTTATTCAAGATAATTGAGCATAAGCAAACACAACTTGTAACTATCCAATCCTTAAGCAATATAAACATTATTCTTGATTTCTAGGTTGAAATCGCTGGTGCTGGTAGTTTGAACATACGAACTTGTATAAATTACTGGGAATTGGTCACTACGAATTTTGAGCTGAAAATTTTACTGAATTTTCTAGACATCTGGAAAAAAATTATAAAAGAAGAAAAATGTGATTTGGATAAAATTAAAAAATAATAAAAATCACACAAATTGACAGAAAAATTAGTGTCTAGGAAAAAAATTGAAATGGAAGTGTGCTTGTTGTTTTGGCTCGAAATTTGTTCTATAATTGTTGCCTATTTTATACCAATTTTAGTTCTAAAATTTCAATTGAAAATTATTGTGAAAACAAGTGCCAAAACTAGAGGTTTCTTGAATTTTTTTTTAGTTTTTCCACTCTATTCTAGAGCCATTCTAGGTTTCTCTTTGAGTCCTAGCTTGCTTTTGTGTGCTTTTCATTGCTTAATTGTTGAATAATCCTTGAAGATTTGTCTTGTTAAAACTCAATTGGTTTAGCTTTCATTTCATTTTTTTGGTCTTTGGTTATTGCTTGTCTCTTTGTTTCCTTGTTTGTGAGTTGCCATATAGGAAATTGGAAAAGAGGATTGGTGCCATCCCTTGAAGAATTTGTGTCAAGAAGCAAGGGGCCAACCACCTTAAGAGCTATTGGACTAAGAAACACTCCAAATTAAGTGAATCACCAAAGAGAGAACAACCACCAAAATTGAGGACCTTTTTATAATTTTTTTAATTGAGAATTTACTTACCTTCATTGCTTTCAAATTTTGTAACAAAAAGGTCTTTCATTGAAAGTAAGTTGGGAGCCTCCAATAGGTCACCCTACCTCCATTTGTGTGTAATAACTTTAGGCAGTTTTCCCTTAGGATAGTAAGTGTTTTGTTGGGAACCTTAAATAAGGTTATCCAAACACTCTTAGGATCCGCCTAGTTTACATTTCTTGCTTACTTTCATAGCTTATTTCATTTACCTTCCCTTGTTAAACCGCCTAGATAGCTTGCCTTTTACCAATTAGTTTTTACCTTATCTGTCACACCTCTTTTAGTGTTTATTTTGGCTAATTTAAACCATAGTTTCTTTTACCTTTTGTTTTCAAACCCCCAACAAGAAAGAACCACAACTTAGGAACCAACACGAGTCTTCATTCTTCATCTAGTGTTAATGGTGAAGGTTCTACTCCTAAGGACCCCTTGTATAAGATATTAGATGAGTTGGGATCCCTTAAGTTGAGGAAAGAAAAACAAGAGAGAAAGGAAAAAGGAAAAAAAAAAAAGAGTGGAAGAAATAAGTCAAGATGAAAGAGAGAAAATAAGAAAGGAAGAGAGAAGAAAAATAGTGAAAGAAATGAAAAGAGAAAAACATGCCTCCTATAGTAGTGATGACTCTTGCAAGTGTTTAAGTGAAGAACTTAGCGACTATTATAGAGGGCACCATAGTTCACATACTAAACATCACTCCCAAAGAAGAGAAAAGGATAGAAGGCCTCAAGAGGTTAACATTAGCCTCCCATATTTCCAGTAGAGTATTGGAATGATCTTAAGAGTGCCCTTAGGAAAAGGCACATTCCCTCCTACAATGAAAGGGAGCTTATGGGCAAGCTCCAAAGGCTTAGACATGGGAGTATGAGTGTTGAAGAATATAGACAACAAATGGAACTACTCCTTTTAAGAGCTGGACTTAGGGAGGAGGAAAGAACAAGCATAACTAGGTTCCTTAATGGGCTTAATATGGAAGAGAGGGATAAGGTTGAACTCCTTCCATATAGGGACCTCAATGAGCTAGTCTAACTTTGTATAAGAGTGGAGCAACAACTTAAAAGAAAGCCTTCTTCAAAATCTTATGGCTTTCACTCTTATCCAAGAAATGACCAAGCCCAAGGAATTTTGGGGGCTGCACCTTCAAAACCTAAGGAAGATAAGGGTAAGACCATAGAGAAATCCACCCCTAAGACTAGTTCCCAAGAAAGGACTAGCAACATTAAATGCTTCAAATGTCTTGGGAGAGGTCACATTGCCTCTCAATGCCCCACAAAGAAAACCATGATTATGAGAGTCAAGACATTTATAGTAGTCAAGAGGAGACTACTTCTTCCCCTTCCTCTAGTGGAAGTGAAGATGAAGTAAGGGGTGAAGAGTCTAGTGAGGGAGTCTACCCCCATGAAGAAGGTGACCTCCTAATGGTTAGAAGGCTCCTTGGAGGTCAATCTTGTGATCTATCTCAATCCCAAAGAGAGAACATCTTTCATACAAGATGCAAAATTTTAGATAAAACTTGTTCTCTTATCATGGATAGTGGATCTTGTTGCAATTGTTGTAGCACAAGATTAGTTTCCAAGTCGAACCTCACTATCATTCCCCACCCAAAACCTTATAAACTTCAATGGTTCAATGAACAAGGTGAAATTATAGTTAACCAACAAGTGAAGGTACCTTTCTCCATTAGGCCATATAAGGATGAAGTTAATTGTGATATAGTTCCCATGGAGGCAGGGCATATTCTTTTAGGAAGGCCATGACAATTTGATAGGAAGATCATTTACAATAGCCTAACTAATGAGGTTACCCTCACCTATCTTGGCACTAAATTTGTGTTGCATCCTCAAACACCTTCACAGGTGACCAAAGATCAACTAACTATGAAAGATAAGAGGGATGGGGAAGAAAAACTTGAAAACCAAAAGAAAAAGAAGGATAGTAAGGCCTTGTCTATAAAGGCCAAGGGGAAGGAGAAAGAGGAAAAGGATTCCTCCAAGAAGATTGTTAAGAAGGAAAATCATTTTGCAACAAAATGTGATATCAAAAGAGCACTCATTCTTAAACAATCTTTCTACCTTCTCCTATCAAGGAAAACATCCCTTAGCACCGCCATACCTCTTGAGCTTGAGGTTATTCCTCAAGTAAAGGAGTTGTTGGATGAGGGTTTGGTTCGTAAGAGCTTAAATCCTTGTGCTTTGTTGGTGCCCAAAATAGGTATTATGAGGCACCAAATCCCTATGATAGGTGGTATGATGAATGTGTTTAATGGTGGAACCTTCTTTTGTAAAATCACCCATGCACCCAACATCTTCATGATTTGTGTACATACGGACTCATTAGGTAGGTTTGTTCTTATTAGGTTTGTCGTAATTTTTTGTAGGAATAATCAACATGAAAATAAAGAAAAAGGTATGTTTTATTCCATTACTTTCCTTAACTTTTTAAGTAGTGATCAAGGGTTTCCCATGGACCCTAAGAGAATAAAGGTCATTCCTGAGTGGCCTACTCCACCAAGTATAAGGGAAATTTGGGGCTTCAATGACTTAACAAACTTTTACAAAAGGTTTGTCCCATATTTTTCTATACTTGTAGCACCACTCATTGATTTGGTGAGGAACTATGTTCTCTCATGGGAAGATGGCTAGGAAAGGGGTTTTCAGTCCTTACCCTACTCTAACATACTCAACATCACTAATACATATGTTTTAATTCTTTTTACAGGTGTTGAGGAAAGAATCCCTAAGTTTCAAGAACCTCTGGATTTGAGGTCAAATCCTTTTCAAGGGGGAGGGAATGATGCAATCCTACCCCCCAAGGGCATTGGATAGAAGACTCCAAGAAGATTGGGCCAGAGATGCAAGAGAAGACCCTAGGGTTCTCATGAGCCTTAGGGTAGATTTCGGGCCCATAGGCTAAGTTTGAGCCCACTTATCTTTGTACATATTAGATTAAGGTTTCATTATTTTTGGGTCATGTATTTAGGGCTCCATAATGTAGGTAGGGTACCCTAGAAATGTAGGATTTTTCAGCCATTGTATTTTAGGGCACCTAGACTAGTTTTTGTATTAGGGGTAGTTTTGTAATTTCACATGCATTAAGTGAATATTTGATGTGTGTTGGAAAATAAATTTAATTGAATTAGGAGAAACCCAATCCAATTAAATTTTAGAGGGGGAGGTGAGCATTTGCTTGCTACACCCCATTGCCACATCATATAGTCACATTTTGTGCATGTCCTTCATGCTTTACATGCATCATGCCACCTAAGCATACTTAGTGGAGAATCTAGGACTTGATATTGGATTAGTGGGATGAACCATAGCTAAAATTCACTAATCATAATTAGTGAAATTTTGGTCCACAAATTCAATTTCAAATTCAAGTGAAATTTGAATAGAAATTTAAATTTCCTTCCAATTTTGTGTGGCACTTAGGCTATAAATAGAGGCCTTGTGTGTGCATTTTTTGAACTTTGATCATTTGAGAATTACACTTCAAAGTTCAGACCTCATTTGAGGCACTAAATTTTGTGCTCATTCTCTCCCTCTCCCTCCACTCATATTCTCCTTCCTTCAAGCTCTTATCCATGGCTTCCTATGGTGGTGAGCTTCTTCTTGACTCATCTTCTCCTTGAATTGGCGTCTCCAATCATATTATTTCTCCATTCTACTACCATTCATCTTCAAGAAGCAAAAGACTCCTTTGATGAAGAAGATCCAAGGCCCTCAAGCTCCCATGGAGCTACATCAGGATTACCCTCTGTCGAGCACCTAACCCCCAAAGATGATGCTAGGAAGAATAATGCATGAAATTAAAAATAAGAAAGGATAATAGGAAAGAAAACACTTATTTGCATTGATAAATATGAAGTGTACAATACATCTTTTGGCTTTTTAGGTCTGTCAGATCCTAACTAAGGGTTTAGTCTCTCATAGCCATAAGGGGCCTTTCACTTGAAAAGGGATTTAGAAACTAATGGAAGAGAAGGGATGGAAAAAGGGAATAGAAAATGATGGGAGAGTTCTCATGCTTTAGGTGTGTATTAGAGTGCTCTAAGACTCGATGTGTTTTCTCCTTGGCTTGACTCCCTTTTTATAGTTGTTGGAGTGGACTTGAGCCTAATGCAAAAAATCTTCCTTATTCATATTTTTTATATTTTTTTGGATCTTTTTCGCTTTTAATCCCTCCTTTTCATATCTGCAAGCCATAAATAAGAAAAATATCATTTCCTAACATTTAAGCAAAAAATAATTGTTAAATAAATATTTTTAAAGATATTTTCAATATATTTTTATTATAAAAAATAGTTCATATTTAACAGTTATCAATAGCTAAATTTCATATGTAGCTAGGGTTATGGTGCAACTTGTTATTATTTTAGAAACCACTAATTTCTATTTTTATTTGAATTCCTATTTTTTTCAATCAATTAGAGTGTCCTATTATTCCAATTCTTATTGACTTGATCACTCTTTACAAACTTGAATTAATTGATTTGTCAATGATCATATAGAAATTTGTTAATAAACCTATAAGATAGTCAGGTTTAGAATTAATGCATGATCAAATTTTAATTCTAAACCTCCATTGTGTTAATTGATTATTTTAATCATCCTCTTCATGTTTTACACTTTCTTTGGGTCTGATTTCCTTACATGCCAAAATAGGAAATTAACTTAGGAAAAAGATTATTGGAAATGCATGACCCATGATGATAATTGGATTATAGAGGAAGATTTTTTTTTTTTTGAAAATTAAATTAGCATTCATGTAAAATTAAGATTGGGGGAATTAAGAATACAAGTGAAATTGTAACCCTCACTACTACAAAATGTAGATTTAACATCGCTAAGTTAACATCAGTTTTTAATAAAACTGATGTTAACAAAAACGTGGTGGCATAATGGTAAATAATATGAGTTTCTTAATATCGATTTTTTAAATAACTGATGTTAACACATTAGGTTAACATCAATTTTTAAAAAACCAATGTTAATATCAGTTCAATAACATCGGTTTTTCGAAAATCCGATGTTGGAAAATGACAAGTTAACATTGGGTTTTGAAAAAAAACCGATGTTAATGTTCATATGACTTCCTTAACATCAGTTTTTTTTTTTGACAAACCGATGTTGGTAAATGATAAGTTAACATCAGTTTTTTTAAGTAAACTAATGTTAATGTTCACATCACTTCCTTAACATCGGTTTTTTGGACAAACCAATGTTGGGAAATGATAAGTTAACATCAGTTTTTTTTTTTTTTGTGAAAACCGATGTTAATGAACTCGATTTTTAAAAATTTTATTGGCTCCAAACCCTAATTCACTCATGTCTGTTGCATATCTTTGTCTCTGTCGTAACTCTGGTTTCGCCAGCATCATCCTCTTCGTCGCAACTCCTCCATTCACGGTTCATAACATCTGAGTCTCGCGCCTCCATGCGTTCCTCTCCGTCACAAACTCTCCACATCGTGACTCTTTGTTCTCACTACCACTCAGGCCAGTCTTGCTGCCACTGTCGCTGTTGGTGTCAAGGTAAGCTTCTCTTACACATCATACTTATGTATTGTTTCTATTTTAAATGGAATGGTTTTCTTCATGGAATTTGTGTGTCTATTCCGTGTGTCAAACAAAACTGGTTATTTGTTGTTTTTTGTTGTTGGGCTGTTTAGCTATTTTCGTGTTTCCTCTATCTTCATGGTTCCTCTGTTCAATAGCTTCTATGATTTCTATTTTGTCAATGACAACAAAATGAAGCATCACTCAAAATTCGTGGAATGGTTTGAATGACTTCATATGTACTATTTCTTCATTGTGAGTTATAGCTAATAACCAACATTGTAAAACTCAACAACTTGACTTGAGAACAACATTGTAAAACTCAAAATCTAGTTTCATACTTTTCTTCTTCTTCTTGAATGGCTTTCTAGGCTGCTTCTTTTGTTCCTGCTTATTTTTTGGTTCTTAAAGAGATTTGCTTCAATCTCCCACACTGTTGCTTGTTCTTATTCATTGTCTTATATACTTTTTCCAAAGAGATAACTAAACCATGAATTTTGTGTTTGCAGGGAAAGAATGGTGTGTCTCTTAAGGACTCCACCTTGTTTGGTCTTTTTTTGATAGAACCTATCAAAGCTAACTTCAACTTTTTGACATTGAGGTGCAAGGTAAGTTAAACTAAAGCTTTCTATCTTCTTCTTAATTCATCATTAAGTTGTTTCTTAGTTATCTCTGAGTATATTAAGGTATTTTACTTTATTTCCTTTCAGAAGGACTTTATGTTTAGCAAATTATACTAATTATTGTGAGGTTTTTTATATTGATACTAACCTTTCAGAAGGAATACATGGTGAAATGTGTTTCTTGGATAGCAGGGGCTGTCACTGTAATATATAACTATAAGTATATAAGGAGTGGCAATGTAATGTTTTTCAAACAATTAAAGAGGTTAGTGTAAGGATAAAAAAGATAAGGGTATGGGAGCAAATTTAATGAAACCTTAGTAGGTGTTTAGTATAATTTGTATTTGCCTTTTGTGGGTCTTCACTCTTCACTTCTAACATTTCTCTAACTATGTTGTCCACGTTGTTGTTGTTGAGTTTGTTGATGGTTGAAACTGTTATGATTAATATATGCTAGACTTAGATGGTTGAAACTGTTAGGTACTATCTATTTGTTAGTTCTTTTAATTGTTAATTCTGAGTTCTGATCAAAGATGTTGATTTCACTGTTTCTAGCATATTTGGGGTGTCTAGACTTAGTTGGTTTTCTGTTGAGCCTTGACTTCCTTGCTCGCACTCTAACCCAGCTTCACACTAGTTTGTTGCTTGAATTGTTGGTAAGTTTGTCAATCAACCTTTGTATGTCACATGTTAGCAATATGGTTGATGATTGACGTAGGTGGGGAAGTTTTATATGTAATGTTTTTGGGAATGATGATTGATGTAAGTGGTGATTGAGTTCTTTATTGGATTGTTGATTTGTTTTTGGACCGTGCTGCTCATCATCATAGGTACAAATGTATTTTGTAAACTTTTGATGTTGTTGTCTGTTACCAATGTTTTTATTACTTGTTCACTACGATTAATGAGAATTGATATATGTTATACCAGTTATGTTCATCATGAGTGAACCTTAAATTTCCGTTTGAGATTGAGTACAATGATTCTTGTGAATAGTTTGCATTAATCGTTGTATTGAATCTTGAATTGTCCATTTGGAAAGTTTGGGAAGAGTCATATTTTTATGGTAAATTCATGCGTTAAGGTTAAGATTATTTTGTTGAATTTGATGAAATTTCAATACAATGCATTTGTAGTTGTTCTCTGAGTGCATACTTGATTGTCAGGGAATTAATCTCACCACTTTCATGTCGTGTACTTGGAGATCAATGCGAAATGCTGCCAAAATTTTGTCAAATTTAACAAAAGGGACTTAACCTTGACGTATGAAGCTACCATACATTGAAAAGGTAAAACCTGTTGGGCTTCCCGAGTCTTGACATGACGAAAGAGTGAGAGATAAAGGTTCAAGAGGACTGCATGTTATCACTCCAAGTGTAGAAGATTTGCAACAAGCTCATTTGTATGTATTGAATAACAACAATGAAGTTTTTTCATACATACTTTGCCATGAAGGTTTAGTAAAGGAAAGTAATCCAAAAATGTTAAAGAACAGGGTGTTGAAAGAGCATAACAAGACTTTATTAAATTGGTTTAAAGATACAATCTTTGGTGACAATAATGCTTCTGAAACATTAAGAAAGCTAGCAGATGGGCATAAAAGAAATGTTATAACTTGGCAAGGATACGATATAAACAAGTATTCCTTCTATACAAGAGCACAAGACGAGAAAAGTACAATACAAAACAGTGGGGTTACCCTAAGGGGGCTGAATCTCAACACTTTGCTAGTGTACATGATGACAATCCACGTTTTGGTTTTGTTGAAAAAATCTTGGAGCTTAACTATGTCAAATTCACTGTCTGTGTTTTCAAATGTAAGTGGGTAGACAACAAGATCGGTGTGCGAATGTAGGATTTATGTTGGTAGATCTTAAGAAACTCACTTACCAGAATGACCCATTCATCATAGAAGAACAAGCTAAACAAGTATTTTATGTTCAAGGCCCTTGTGATGAAAGGTGGTCAATGGTTCTACAGGGGAAAATAATTGGTGTTAATGTTGAAGATGATGATTCACTCATTGATACTTATGTTAGTCCTTTGTCCACACAAATCTTGCCTAACATCGCCGGAGAAGAAGAAGCTGATGATGTTCATGCAAATCGTAATGATCATGATGAAGGAGAATTAATTAACATCGTCTAATGTAATTTTTTTTATATGTACTTCATTTCAATTTATTCAGTTACATAACATAACATTGTTTTATGATCATTTTTAATTTTTTTTGTTAACAGGAAAATGGCTACACCACCCAGCTCCCCTCCTCCTCCTATTGATTCAACATCACATTCATCTTCTACCATGAAGAGGACAAGAAAAGCGACCCAACTGAGATCATTGGCTACTTGACCAGTTGGGGCAAAGAAACCCCTTATCCATGTGGATCCTGCAACCGAAAAGCCGACGGTCCCCACAGAAAGAATTTAAGAACATATTTGGGGATCGTTGCTCGGGATAAGGTGGATGTGACATACGAGTGGGAGGATATGATATGGGAGTATATTCAGGTATTTTACTTAAATGTTGCATCTTGTTGATTAACAATAAAATTGTAATTTACTAACAATAACATATAATTTTCGTTTGTCAAGTTGAATTTGATATCCCTGAAGCATCTAATTTAAGGACGAAAAAGAAAATACTTCAGATCGTGGAGGAGCGATGGAGACAGTTCAAGTCTGATTTGATGTTGAAATGGGCACTTGCAGCCGACAAGGACGGTGTCGATGACACTATTTACGAAAAGTATGGCGTTAGCAAGGAAAAGTGGATCAGAGTCGCAGAGACCCTTTGTGGGAGGTAACTTTATGATTTTCATTGTTCTAAACTTTAAATTTACTTATTATTTTCGGTAATTGGATAATGTTTAATTTTTAAAGCATGTGCAAAAGAAGGCACAGGCCATTCAAAAACAAAACACTACCCCTCACGTGTTGTCTCGTGGGGGTTATGAATTTCTAGAAAACAAGTTGATGGAGGAGAAGAAAAAGAAACAATTGGAGGAAGTTACTAAATTTGGCAGCACTGACACCGTTATTGATCCTCCATCTCCCATTAGACGACACATGAAGTGGAAGATGGCCCACACCAAGAAAACTGGTCAAATGACGTTTGAGGTAGCAAAGAAAATTGCCAATAAGATTGTAAGTCACTTTCAATTGTAAATTGTAATTATTTACGTTTATTGTTTGATTGAGTAAACCAATAAATGTCTTCATTGCAGGATTCCTTGAAGGAGCAGACCTCACAAGGTTCCTTTGTCACCCATGGACGTCGGGATGTACTAACTGCTGCCATAGGGTGACCAGAACACCTTGGTCATGTGCGTGCTGCTAGAGCCGGTGTCACGATCAAACAATACTTTGGACCAGCTCCATGGACCTCCCACTTGTCTTTGTCCATGGTTCTCAAAGACCTAGAGTAGCTGAAGCAAAAAATAAGGGACCAGCTGGAGGAGTCGATCACAAAAAAGTGACTCGATAACTAATGTTGTCCTTCAGCCAGATGCAGTCTCAGTTTCAATTGCAAATGCAATCACAGAGACTCGCACTGCCTCCTAAGCCTAAGGTTGGTCCTTCAGCTACTCGTGTTAGCACAAAGGAGAGTTGTGTTGATCCCTTAGGGAATGACCCAGACACGGGTGACTCAAGAGAAATGCGGGTTGTACGTCGAAGAAAATCCTCCCCGCCTGATTGCCCTGGAAGACTTTATGAGGGGTCGATAGCCATTCACAATATCCTTTTGCGCAATGATCAAGTCAAGGTTGGTGTTGAGAAAGTTAGAGATGCAGATGCTCCCATTCTTGTACCCACTCAAGAGGTTCAGTTAGTAGGATAGACACTTAGCACCTTCGTTGCTTGGCTGACACATCTTGTCAAGCGTTTATTAGAACAAGTATTCCACTATCATTAAATGTTTTTTTCCCAATTAAGGTGTGCACTGTAATTAAATTATGTAAATTAAATAGGGAGCTGTGGGACTGGTGAAACTTGCAGATAGGTCGGATCATGATGTCGATGATCCCCTATATTTGATGACATTGACCATCCCACAACTTTTTCTAAAGTCGTTGCAGGTTATGTGAGATGCTACCGTGTTTGGGTTGTTTAATGACAACTTCCCCTTATACATAAAACATGAAGATCTATCTGAAATAGCACACGGTGATCAATGTCTCAACATCTCTGTTATACAATTGTGGATTCTGTAAGTCACTTTACATTATTGTTTATTTCCTACCTTATCGTGTTAAGTTCATACATAATTTACTTTATTTTAACAACTATAGGCATATGAATGAGACAAGTATGTGAGCGAGGAATTCTGATGTGTATGGATTCTTGAGCCACAGTCCATACTGAGATCTGAACAATCACAATTTGAATCAGAAAGTTATATTAAGAACTGGATGCAGAATTCAAATAGGAATGTATACCCAGGAGCCTACTTGAATGAGTAAGTTAAACTGAACAAATTCATTTAAATAATATATAATAGTATAATAACTTATATTGTTCTCCATTGTAGTGCGCATCGACAAATGGTCGACATTTTGCCTAAGAAAAATGTTGTCATCTGGTTTTGTTCGTTGCATAATAGGTCAGACAACTACCTGAAAGGAATTATTAACATGTCAGTTATATTTTTCAATACATTTACATTACCATTAGTCGGGAACATCAATATTTTAATTGTACAATACGCATCCATGTTTGTATTGAACAGTGCTTTGAAAGGATTTGACGATACTCCTCAAAGTAAATCCAAGGCTACTGTTAGGTGAATTGTTGTTAAAGTAAGTCATCTAAACAATGTTTCTAGTTATATTTTAATACTGTATAGAATAATTTATACTTATCATTGAATATCTAAATTTCATAATGTATTTAGTGTAATAGACAAAAAGGAAGCACTAAGTATGGGTATTACGTCGTGCAGTGGATGTTAACTATAATCTTAGAAATTTTCAAGAATAATTGAGAAACGGTAATTGTTTAATTCAAACGTATTTCATTTTGTTATAATTGATATTATATATTATTAACTCATTTTTTATTATATCATGCAATATTTCAATGATGCTAGACCATTGGAACCAGAAAGATTAAAAGCGCTTCGCATCCAGTGGGCAAGCTACTATTTGAAAGTTAAAAATGAAACAATTAGTGTTTAAGTAATTTTGGAATTGTAGTTTAGTTAATTTACATTTTTTACAATTCATTGTTATATGTACGTTAAATATTCTTTTAATTTGCAGTAAATATTCAATTTTTATGAAATTTCTGCTAAAAATTGTTTGAAAACAGAATGAAAATAATCTGTTGTGACTCTACTTTTAAATTTGCAAGTTAATTTGGGTTTATTAAAAAATAGACAGCACTTTAAAAAAATCCAAAAAATAAGATCGGTTGTTAGTAAAAACCGATGTTGTATGTATATATTAACATCGATTTTTACAAAAATTGATGTTGTTGGCTGACTACAAACATCGGTTTTTAAAAACCGATATTAATAGTTAGTCAACAACATATATATTAACATCGGTTTTTTAAAGTTAGCCAACAACATCGGTTTTTACTAAAAGCCGATGTTGTTTATATATATTAATATTGGTTTTCTTAAAAACTGATGTCATATCTATAAGTTAACATCAGTTTTGGTGAAAACCGATGTTGATGTAAAGATATATGATTTTTTTTATAATTCTTACTATATTACATCAATTTTTTTTAAAAAAAACCAATGTTGTAATTTTTATGTTAACATCGATTTTGGAAAATCGATATTAACGGCATTACTTTCAACGTCGGTACTTTCAACATCGGTTAATAATCGATGTTGAAAGTATTTAATAATCGATGTTAAAACCATATTTTCTAATAGTGCCTAGGCTTTCTTATTATTGAATTCCTTCTCGTGAGTTTTACATCCTTATTTAATTAGTTTCTTGGTACAATGTTTAAACTCAAATCCTTTTTACTATTGCAATAAGATATACTTGCTCTTAAGTATGTTTTAAACACAAAGTTTTTTGACATAAATGGAGAGAGAACAAGGTTTCAAAATTGCAATTACAACAAAAATATGAGTGTGAGTTTGAGGGACAATTTTATATCATGGTGCGTGATTATTGTTAGCCCAAGAAAATTTCACACATGATGAGAATCAAACATGAGTTTTCTCACCAAATAGATGGTTCGCACTTATATGAACACAATGAGATCTTATGCCATTGCACTAATTTTTTGGATTAAGCAACTAGAAAATCTTAAGAAGTACTATAATGACGAGTTTAGATAGTCACCTTTGCTAAGCATATAAGATATATAAGGTTATTTGGTTTTATTTAGAAGTAGAATAAAAAGAAATAATGTACTAATATATAAGGGATGTGATTTCGTTCAGTTTGATATGGATTTGAAAATAAAATAATTAAATGCAACTATCTAAATTATATATATATATATGTTTTTTTAATTAATATACTATTTTATTGCTTTGAATTAGGTTTGAACAGCCAACTTGTATCTTAGTATTTATCAATAAGAAGTCTATCTACTAATATGGATGCTTCGCTAGCTTCCCAACACTAATTTGGTCCAAATTATGTATCTAGATTTTCAACACCCCATCATGAACTAGTAGAAGTTAAAACATTCCTTGTCCGTCATATAAACATCACTAACAATCAGTCTCTTTCGGAAGGAAGATTTACCATTGTTATTTTACATGTTCGAAGGATATATGGAGATCATGAAGAATATAGAATTTCAGTTGCTAGCCTATCATGAACAAGTAGGGTTAAGGGGAATAATAATAATTTTCTCATTTCATATATTGACCTTTTAGGCTTTAGCTAATGCAAATTTGACCTCGGAACTGAAGAATTTAATGACAAGTCTTTATCAGAAGAATATAATATTATTTTTTTAAAAAAAAGCTGGTCACATAGAAACTTATTAAAAAATAAACAATTATTTTTAAAATAAACTAATCCAAAAACATATATTGTCAATCAATATTTAAAATAATTCAATTTGTTATTTTAATTACGAACTCACCATGAGACCATCAATTTGCAAACAAACCCTATCTTGTGCAGTGAATCAAGAATTGATTTATTTCGTGTGTTGCTCTTTCGAGTGTTTTCTTCTTCTTGCTTTTTATTTTTTTGCTTTCCATGTTATAGATAAGACTTTTCGGCTTACATGCACATCCACTTCATGACGTTTTAACAAAACACGTAGCATTCTTGTGGTTCCAATAAATAAATAAAACATTAATGAAGCCACATGAATCACAAATCTAATTTTTCCCAGAGAAAAATAATTTGCTTCTGCGCGTCATTAGTGATGTAATAAATCATTTTATGTCATGTGATTTTTAATAAGACTCATTTAACTATTAAAATTAAGCAAATTAATTATTTTTTTACAGACAAATTAATTAATTAATTCTATAAGCAGTATTAAATTTGTCTAGAATTTATATATTTTTCTAAAATTGTCCTTAGTACTAATAAGACATACTCTTATTATTTTTAAAAATATTTTTATTAATTTTAATTCTTTTAATCTCTCACATGATTAATATATTTTTTATTAATTTTTATCGGTTATACATGTAAATACCCAAAGTAGGTTTTCCAGAATACTCTTTATAAGACAACTTAAACTCACAAAGAGCCTAAGATATCAATGTATTTCACTAAAAATATTGAACTAAAAAACATGACTCTTAATATTAAAGATGTTTCAGTGAAAAATAACAATTATTAAATGAGACATTCTAGATTAATTCTTATAAAAAGAACTAAGTCAAATTTTTAATTTTTAGTTTGAGTCTTATAGAGAATAATAAAGAGAAATGAACAGTCCGACGTATGTTTAAATGTTTTTTTTTTAAAGGTAGTCTTTTAGACAAATTATTTATAGTTATACATTTTTTTTTATAGTAATTCAAGAATCTATAATATATATTTACATAGAAAATAAACCAAATATTTAAAAACACTACAGATATAAATATCAATCATAAATTTCATGTCAAAAAAATTATGAATTATAATAAATATTAGTGTTTATGTTAACTATAATTTTCTTTAAGAAAAAGTCCTATTAGGTTTTCTGCAGGTCCTTGAACTTTTATCTAATTTTTAATTAGGTTGTTGAACGTTTTTTTTAATTGGATCTCAACTTGTATTGATCTTTTAATTAAGTTCATGTTGGACTTAATTTAAAAAAAATACAAGTTCGGGAACCTAATTTAAAAAAAAGTTCAGAAGCCTATTTAAAAATAAAAAAGAAATAGTTTAGAGACCTAATAAAAAAATTTATGAAACTCTTGAAGTCAATACTTTTATCCCTGAAAATTCGAAGAACCTAAGAATACTTAGTTTATAAACGTTAAAAGTAAGAATATTGACATGCAGACGTGAGAATATTGATTTGTAGATGTTGATAATTTTTTAATTAGGTCGTGGACTATTTGTCATTTTTAAAAAGGTCCTTGAATCATTTTTTTTTCAATTGGATCTCTGAAGTGGTATTTAATTTTTTAATTAGGTATCAGTTGAGTAGCTAAATGAACCTAATTAAGAAACAAATATAGTTCAGGGATCTAATTAAAAGAAGAAAAATATAAATTTCATAAACGTTCAGGGACTTGCAGAGAAACTAAATCCTTTTAAATTTTATTTTGAATTGTTGGAAAGCAAACTTCTGGTGTTAAGAAATATATCATTTATTCCTCAAATTATTATTACAAAATCAATAGAAAGAGAAGGCTAAAAAGAGTCATTTAATTGAAAATGCAATATTATAACTTTAGAAAAAAAAATGAAAGATTATAAACAAAGAAAAATGTTAGAAAGAGAAATAAATGATACTTAAATATTTTATTTTAAAAAGCCAAAATTTCAATGATCTCTACAAACAGGAATAAAATATTTTGTCAAAAAATAAAAAAGACAATATATTGTTACTTACATAATATATATATATATTGATGAATTAAAAAAAAATCTTTAGTGGGGAAAATATTATAAGATTTGAGAAAATATAGAATTTCATGATAAAAATTCAAAATACCTAAGTTTTTACAAATTTAAAAGAATAAAGTGACCAAAACTAATATCAATTTATTTTCTCTTTTATGTTTAATACTTTTATATTCCTTTTTTCAAAAAAATATTTTTTGGGGTAACACCAAATTCTAATAATTATTTTATATTCATGTTAAAAAATTACTTTATGAAATAATTTCTCCATAACTACATATGTGCATTTGTTCTCTCTCTCTCACACACACATATATATATATATATATAAATTAGGGATTAACGTCCCTCTTACTATAACAACTAACAAGTAGGTATGTCTTTAAAATTTATTGGACCACTTTTGAACACATTTTTTATTGTTGATTTAAGTTTATTAAAAATTATTAAATATTGTGACTCTCACTTCTTATTTAATAAATTTTATTGATAATTTTATAATTTTTAATAAATTTTAACCAAGTAATAAATAGTATATTAAGTGCAAGTGTCTTAGTAGCACTTCTTTTATATAAATATACATGAACGAAGTATACAATTGATGTACTTGAGGTGAATTGTTGACAGAGACAAACTATGATGAAGGTAAACTAAGGTAAGCTTTTGAGTAGCACGAAGTCCAGGGTCTTATGATATATGATCTTTTAAGCAAGACAAAGACACTATGAGATCGAAATGGATGGGTACATGCATAATCTATATATATTCATGCCGATTATACTTATAAGAGTCTGAGATGAGTTATATTTCCATGTACAAACTCAAAGCCTAGTTATAAGAGTCTGAGATTGAAAACAATTGTACTCTTAGTGTAGCGATAAGGTGGCATTGCTCCAAGACTGATGTACTATCTAATATTCATAATCACATATATTATGAGTCATGTACGTACCTGAACGTTAACTTCAATTAATACTTTCAATTTGAGTTAATTCATCGATCATTTAGGCCTAAATGTCCCATTTGACAGATTAGACTTCATGCCCAGTCTGAAACACAAACAATTCAAAATTTTTTTCTTAGAGAAATTGTTAAATCCAATTTATAAGAATTAAATTCTGGATTTTTTTTGTAATTTTAGTAGTATGCAAGGGTTTTTCTGTCTTTTCCCATGTACATCCATTACAAAATTCTCGTATCTGGACCATATGAATCATCATAAGCTTCAAGTTCAAGCTCAGATTAAAGTCCAAAATACACACAGCTATCAAACATGGGGAAGAAGGCAAGAAGGTCGATCTCATCATGAAATTTAGTGCAGGCATCTTTGGGTTAGTAGCCATTTATGGCTATGATAGGAATGGCTCCTATGAGTGTCTGAGGGGACCAAACTAGCTAGATCAACTGTGACAAATAAATGAGGGGTACGTATTTGGGGCCCTGAATGGGAGAGGTCAGTTTCTATACTCTATATTGAGGGGTCCATTTATACTAGCACTGGTTCTTCTCTTATCTCAATACGCTTTATCTGTATGGTCATCTATCACTAATTATTAAAAGCGTAATATTCCTAAGTTCCAAAACAAAGCACCGGGTATAAACCTAAGCCTCACCGTAAAGGAAGTTTAATGGATAGTAGTCTCTTTACGTGAACTATACTTAAAAGACAGAATTTATATGTACACTGTGTGGCCTTCATATATATATATATATATATATATATATATATATATATATATATATATATATTTCTCCTTCTTTATATCCTTTAAGGGGATATGTATTGGATAAGCTTCAAATCAATTTTAAACATTTGTGTAAGCATGACGCATTTGTAAAGAATATTAATTAGCGTTATATTAACTTGGAATAAAAGGACGATATGGAGAATCCATAGTATATTTATATACAAGAATGAGATCTTAATCGTGATTTTTCACAGTAAGAAACTCAAGTTATTTCTTGATTGGGAATCAATTCATAGACTAGCATGGAATTGGGTTGCTCCAGTAAGATGATGACTTGCCAAATTGACTTGTCTCCTAAGAAAACTGATCACGCCATTTTGAATATAAGATATTTCATTCCTACAATGATTGAAGAGGATGTCGATCTCTGATTGGATAACATTTTTTTTTAGATAACAATGATTGAAACATATTTAATGTATGAGTTTTCTAATACCAGTAAGTTGTTAGTTCAAGTGATAATAAATTTGATTTCTTTAACGATGATTTTGAGTTTGAGTTTTAGTTTGTAAATGAAGAAAATGTAATTAAAAGAAAAATCACACTAAAGGTGATTAAGTAGGTTTTCTAATTAATATCAACAAAACTAGTAGATATTCTGTCCTAATATCTTGGTGACCCAAAAGTATGTTTTATAATGTTTCGTATTATTATGAAATTAAGGTAAAGGTACAACAAATAAAAAAATTGTTGATGAAATGAGAGTTGCCTCTAAATTTTAACTTTATTATAAAAAGTATTTGAAAAAGTTGTAAAAAATATTTTGAATTAAAAAAATAAATTTGAGAGTCAATTAAATGTAAGAAAATATATATTTATTATCTCACCTCCTACTTATAAAATCGGAGTTGGGTTCTTGAGCTCAAGAACCTCTATCCACCAGATTTATCACTATTCTTGCTCAAGAGTTGTTCATGCTAGAGGTTGGGTTATAAGGAAAGAGCTCGCAAGAACTTCTCTTGTTTTTTTTTATAAAAAAAACGTTATTTCTTAATGTTTCTTTCCCTAACAAATTTCAAATGTGAAACCTACATAAAATGATTCAAGAACCCAAATTGAGATTTACCACTAGAGAAAAAATAAGTAAAGTTTTTACATTCTATAAGAACCCAAAATGGATTCTTCCACTAATTAAAGATGCTCTAAGTATCTTCTTGTGCAATAAATATGACCTAGTTACATGCATTCTTTCAAAGAGATTTTAATTTGGTTGTTATTATTTAATTATTTAAGAAAAACAAAATATTACTCAAGTCTAATAAGGAAAAAATGGGACATTATATCCAACTTCGTCCCCAAAACATAGGATAAATGGAGTACAATGCTTGAATCAACCCCTTTTTTTTAGTTAAAATAGTATAACTTTACATAAAAATTGTGAAAATATTTGTGACAACCATATCCTTAAAACATAAAACTAACATAATGTTGTGCTCAAGTTGATTCCTTTTTAATCATATCCTCAAAACATACAATGCATATAGTGTTGCATTTTGTAACACTCTTCTATTTCGAGACACATATACTTGTAATATTTTCTAAATATTCATTGCAAAATTTAAATAAAGGATGTATTATTGACTTTTCAAAAATTTCTTTTGCATGCAGTAAAAGAACATTACATCTCATATATTCATAAATTTAAAGAAAACAGTTCAATAAATAACATCATTCAAATTTAAACAACTCTTTACACTCTTAACCACAAAATTAAAAATAATAAAGTGGAGGCCTAAGTCTCTCCTCTAGTACCATCATCATGACCTTGTAGAAACTCATTTGCAAGGGTGACATTCAACCTAAACGCAAACAAGACAAACAAATGAGGAATGAAATACATCTCACAATACATTTAAAACTTAAGGAAGTCATAAAGAGACAAGATACATTTATAAACAATTACATTATGCAAACATGCCATATTATGTCCCCCACTCACATAGACACAATGCAATGCACATTAGACTCATAAACTCATTTGCATATGGTACCATTTTTTATAACACTATGAATCTAACCTTGAAGACCATGTAGTCAACGAATTGTCACACCATAGGAAACCCAACATTATTGCTCTCACCCAAATTGTGTCATCAGTAGTGCGTTAGGGTGTTTTGACATCACAAGGATACTCCAACCCATGGATCAAACATGAACTTGAAGAAAATTTCAAAAGGTTGCACCCCAAGGTTAGAGTCATACTAAAACAACAAATATCACACTAGAATGGGGGTTGAATAGTTTGTTAGGAAAACTTAAAGCTTTTTGAAAGATAAAATGGTTTTCAAAAGATACTTATCACAAGTTTGAAGAAAGTTCTCTTAACAAGAGTATTCAATTCTTAAAAATAGATTTTCACGAAGAGAGTTTAGATAAAAAAAATTGTGAATTCAAAGATAAGAGTGAAGCGGCTGGAAATAAATAAGTTATAATAGAAATTGGAGTAAAGGCACAATGTTTTTATTGGTTCACTCAACTTGAGTTACATCCAGTTCTCCTTCACAAAATTATAAAGGGTTCTTATAATCAAAACTGATTACAAAAGAGTTTTTACTTTGCCACTCCCGGCTACAACAAGTTATCTCTATGCCACTTCTAGCTTACTCTTAATCTCCCCCTGAGATTAAGAACACCCGAGTATTCTTTTATCACTAAGTCACTCCTAGATTTTCAAACAAAATTTGATTGGATATAAGGTTCAAATCTCTTAGCACTTGCATGATGTGAATGAATTCTCATGTTTTGTGTTGTTTCTTGAGGTTGCTTTTATAGGCTTCGGCAAACTATGTGTTGTGGGATTTGTGTGTTCCTCCAATAATTATGTTATCAACAACTTTTCATTTCTACTACATGATAGCTTGCTGAGGAGAGAGAAATGGGACAAAGGTACAATGCTTTTGTGGCTCTTTACTTCATTACTTGTATGAATTATTCTATCTCTAATAACATTATGTTTGTCTTTGTCTTTTATACACTTGAAAGTCAAATTTTAGAATGATTTAACAACATACATCAAGAGGAAAAATTCAAATATAAGAATGTTCTATAAAAAAATCATCCTCGAGATGCTTTAATGTGCAGGCATAACTGTTTGGACGTTCACTAACTAAATATAAATCATTATGTTAGTTATGTTCTTTTGAACGCATAAAGACACACAGTACATGAGTACTTGTCTTTACAAACCATTGGACACTTTTTTAATGATAGTGTGTTCGACGATGAATAACACAGTTAACAAAAACAAGTTCCATTTGCCTTTGGACAATATCTTGTAAAAGCATAAGGATAAGATATTAACCATATGAGCTTATATCAAGTATGTCCTGTTTCACTTCACATAAACCATTAGTCCGTCAACAATTTACATTTTTGTTATCATCAAAACTAAGGATACTTTGGATTGTCTAGATATAACATATTGGACCATCCAAATATAACAATCTCTTCCTTTTTATGATGAAAAACCATAATCAAGAATGATAAATATGAGGGTTTTGCATGATTGTGAATTATCATATAAGAGAATATAAATGTACAAAAGTGTTAGAAGTCCCCTTGAGCCCAACAAATTTTATGCATGTTGAATAAGATAGACATGTAAGATCAATCAAAACAGAGATGCATACATATATAAAAAAAAGCAAAGATAAGAGTGAAGTCAAGAAGAGTGATCCAAACTCATTTATAAAAGCAACACATGTTACAACATGTGTCTTTTACAACAATTGAGCATATAAAGAATGAAGGATAAGTCTAATGCTCGTGATGCATCAAAATTCCAATTTTCCCCCCTTTTGTCATCAACAAATAGTAGGTTTGAAAGATGGAAATGATAAGCTATCATTGTCATTTATAGTTGTTGTGGTGGGTCCTTTTGGGAAGGTGATTTTGGGGATGAATGTTATGGTGGATTTTATTGAACCTGTTCAAAGTTTGTTGTTCTAGAAGCAGGTGTAGTTTGAACCAATTAATGGTGGACGACAGCAAGTTGAAAGAATTGACTTGCTATATGTGTTGTGGACAACTGAATTTGTTGTGCCAAGACATTGGACAGATTCCTAAACTGTTCATCCATTGATACATGCATAACTTGCTTTGTGGTTCAGCCTCAGCCCGTTGCTGCTTAGTGAACACTCTGATGATAGCATCATGTGTTTTCTTTTTGCTTCTCAAGAGCTTGAGACAACATATCTGGTGTGAAAAATTAAGACGGTGCAACAAAGATAAAAGGAGAAATTTCATTTGGACTCATAGAGTGTTTGATCACCATGACTTGAGTTTCAACATTCTCGTCAACGTCCACTACAACTTTGTATAAGGTAATTCTTTGTTTTGTAGCATCATTTATGGCTTGTTGACTTTCAATGGGTATCACTTCTTCAACCTTATCTTTAATGTGCAGTTTTGTCTCTTATCAAAAGGTAAGTGACATATGTATCTTCATCCAGCTTCAACTCATCCATAACTTTAGAGATTATCATTTTTTTTGTGTCTGGACCTTACTCAGCTAGTAATGCAAATTTGCTCATATGAATTTCCAATTCTTCAGTTACCCATTCCCAAATTTGCAATTCAACTTGAAATATGTGTGCTTCATATGTAGCTGCATAGAGACAAAACATCACAAATCTAAGTACTTGAAGAATTTCAACTTCTACACCTAATTGAGGTTAGGGATCATCCACTAGGAAGCATGGAATGACACCATCAAAGTTGTAGACTCTACAAGGAAGAATCTCTCCTCCTCTTAAGGCAGGAGTGTCTTATCTTTCTTCTTTAGAGAGATTTAAGCTTCCAGTTTCTTGTCTTTGATCACATAGATGTTGTTCCCACATGCGTCCAGCGTCATCTTCAAAGAACTTTCTTCTCTCTACAAATAGTTGCTTCAACTTCTTAGCAATGAGGAATGAGAATCTTTGCGACTTTATTGCTTGCCATATAGGTAGAGTTGGAGCACAAGGCTTTGGCTTCTTTCTCTTCTTAGGGTCTAGTGTAGGCATCCTTGGACACACCTTGTCAAGATAGAATTTTATTGCAATAAACTCCCTGATGTGAGAGTTAGGAGGATAACATCCACTGTAGTTATCGAACTATACATGATCCTTTTTGCAAAGATGATGTCATTCGGGTGTGGATGAAAGCCTCTTGTAAAGAGTCTAAGTGGCTTAAATCTCAGTCTGTTTGGACGAATGTTCAATGGAGTTCGAGTTTGACTGTTTGAAACAACAGTTGAGTCCTTCAAATTGTTTCTGATAGCCTCTTCCAAGGCAACTTGCTCCTCAATATGTAAGGCATTCTTTTTATTCTTCTTCCCTTTTCCTTTCTTATTGCCCTTGCTTTGGGTTGCACCCTTCACTTCTTCTTCTACAAGCTCTTTGGCAATAAGTGCATCCATTGCCATTTGTTTTTCTGCTTCCTCAGGGGTGGGAGTCTTCTTATGAAGAACAGTTCTTGTGTGAGGAATACATCTTTTGTAAGGAAGGATAAAACAACCCTTTTCCTTCAAAATTCTCTAAGGATATAGGCTTTTTCCAAGTTGCGTCCTTCCAAGAGAAGGTACCTTCAAGAAGAGAACAAAACTCTTTTGAAGGTTGATCAGGTTCGTCAATAGAGCAGTCACATGTTGGATTGGAGATTTCTACTAATCTTGATGAAATGAAATAACCAAAATAATTTTATAGGAGCTAAAAACACAAAATGTCTAAATTATAAGGATTAAAATGATTTTAAACCCTAAAATGAATGGTTTGTGGTAAAAATAAGAAATAAGTCTAAAACTTCAAACATATTATTTAAATTTTGGCACCACTATGCTAATCTTAATGAGTTTTAGAGATCTAAACTTACCATTTAGGTAAACAAGTTATACCGAATAAGTATTTGGTCAAGACCAAAAGACTCCGGATGTGACATACCATATGAAGCCGAGTATCCTCTTGGCCATATACCCACATATTTTGTGCAACACCTCAACCTTCAACATATAAAAGTGACAAATACCATTCGACCATGATTATCGTTAATAAACCTACTTAAGGATAATTACTTGGTTATAGGTACTTAAGTAGGATTAAAAGGCGTATTACCTAATTAGTAATTAGAACATGTAGGCCTAAAGACCCAAGGCTCAGTAAGGTCAGTATATAAAGGGAGGAGCCCCCCCAGGTAAGAAGACTGATTCATTCTTCAATATTCACTAGACATCCTTGATAGCCGTGAGTCGAACCCTTACTTGAGTGACAGAGTGTCTTTTGCAGGTGCCCTCCCTCCCCCCTCTATTGGACTCGTACGCACCGAAGATTCACTAACAATTCCCTTCCGATTACCCTCCTCGACCAAGGTTGAATTTGACGATTCACTAACAGTTCCATCCCGAGTACCCCCCTCAGCTAAGGTTGAGCTCGGAGATTTGCTAACAAGTCCCTCCCGAGTACCTCCCTTGACCAAGGTTGAACTCGACAATTCAATAACATTTCCCTCCCGAGTACCCTCCTCAGCTAAGTTTGAACTTGAAGATTCACTAACAATTCCCTCCCAAGTACCCTCTTCAGCTAAGGTTGAACTCAATGATTCACTAACAGTTCCCTCCTGACTATCCTCCTCGACTAAGGTTGAACTCGAAGGTTCACTAACAGTTCCCTCCCGAGTACCCTCCTCGACTAAGGTTGAACTTGATGATTTATTAACATTCCTCTCCTGATTCGTTAAAAAAATTATATGGCTTATCTTAAAATTTCTTATTCCTCGGTTAAAAAGTAAAATTACACTTGTGCGATTTACTTTTATCATTCCACCACCGAATACATTTTTCCGTCGAATAAAAAGATTAATAAGCTACTATCAATAACATTAAAAATCATAACAAGCAAGCCAATTTTTCAAAAGGAAATCTTCATTAATATTAAGTCAAAGACCACTGATAGCGATTACAAAAAAAGATGCACAAAAAATTTATACATGAAAACCTAAAGAACTTAATCCCTACGCCCAGCATGGTCTTCACCCTCGACCCTGACACCTTCAACATGTAAGGCCTCCGTCAGGGTCATCTGCCTTTCTGGTGTAAGAGTTGTGTCCTCTGAGATGTCATCAATCATCATCAGCTACCCATCGCACACATCTTTGTTAATGTCAAAGACACTTGGGTCGGAGACTTTGCATAGATGCAGCACCTACCGGAGGCAACGGTTGAAGTTGGCTTCATGGACATTATACACGTCATTGAAATCCTTCTGTTGAATCATCTTCTTATCACTAATGACCTCCTCCTTCTCCTTGTCAGTAGCAGCCAAGGCCAACCAAATCCTAGCAATTTTAGCATCCCAAGACCTAACCAAGGCCTCTGCATTAATAGCACGCATCCCCAACCCCTTGGCCTCGATTGTCAGGGCAAGCACCTGGTCCTCCAGGTTCTTGTTGTCCTCGGCTAGCTTCATGTTAGCTTAAAGTGCCAAATTTAGAGAGTCGTCGGCCTTCAACAGCTGGTCCTTCAAGGCATCAACATTTGAGGACCTTGGGAGATATTGGGCCACAGTCGAAGCCCTAGTAAGGAAGGCCTAGAAATTGGCCCAGTTAGTGGCATCATCATTTTTGCTCAGCACTTATCGCCCATGCTTAGAAATCATCTCTGGATGGACGAGATGATCCGACTGAAAGTCACTCATGAAGAAACCTTAGTTGATCAAAGCTGATAGGTTGCCCAAGGTGTCAACAACAACTGGCTAAAATCCAAGGATCTCCTACTTGAGTCTTATATCCTGGGAGGTACCTTCTTGGTGCCCCGAAGGTTCCCACGATTCGTTTCGATGTTTTTTGTGAATCCATTTTTTATGCTTCTATTCCCCCTTGAGATCTCTCAAGGGAGGAGGCACCACATCAGCCAGTGTGTCACGTGGCCCTGGTGTTCGATTGAGAGGAGGGTTTGGAGAAGGACCTCCGTCGGCAGCAACCCGGTTCCTACAAGCCAAATGGAAGGCATTCATCTTGACATCTGCTTGAGTCATGATTCCTACAAAATAACACAAGTGATAAATGCATAAGTTAGAGCAAGAAATTGGCGCACAACCGAAAAGAAATATAACTAACCCTTAAGATCCCGAACAGGATCTAAAGATTACAAAAGTGACACTAGAGGTCGAGCAGGCAGTTGCCGAGGGAGTATTTCAAGGAACTTGAGTTCTCGGTGTTTTTTGGCCCTTAGGAGCTCTTTCGGGTACTTTTCGTACTAACGAGGGCATTGTTGCCAATAGAAGGGAAACATAGAATTTCCCATCGATTTGTAGGAAAAATTATTCCTAACGAGTGGCCTTATTGTTACTTTAAAATAACCAATCTTAAAATTCTTGTAAGAAAAGGTGAAAGGGCAAAAAAAAGGATGCTTCGATATCCGGATCAATGATATCCACCGAGCCTTGTCTTGAGGACGACTGGAAAAATAGTGCAAGAAGAGTCCAGGCGTTGTCGGCAGAAAACTATACAAGCAGAGTGCGTAGAACACTTGCATGGAGGCCCACCCATTTGGATGAAGTTGCACGAGGACCACATTTAAGATACGTAGCACGCCCATGGTGAAGTCATCAAACAGGACTCTTACATGCAGATCATGAAACAAGCAATCATACATGTAAAAGAAATCCTTATTCATTGCTACTCGGTTCATGAACACGAACTCTGCAAGCAGAGTGACATCTAATCGGACAGTGCAGAGAGTGACCGAACAGAGCTCCATCTCTGTTATGGTACTAATCATCAACCAACTCAAAAGATTGAGTAGGTCTGATTCATGGTTATATCTGGAGAAGTGGGTAACTACCTCTCCATCAACCCACGTATACTTAGGAAGCGTGATATGGGAGGCGAGCACTTCTTCTTCAGCATAGGACAATTCTTAGGCCGAGGTGCAACTCTCATGGAAGTCCTCATCTTGGTAGCAAAAATCGCCACTAGAGCCGAGACATTCTCACCCAATTTTTCCAGTAACCTGCTCAAAAACACAAAAAAGCCATTGGACCCCTCTATGGTCGAATGGTCAATTAAACTCAGAAAATCTGACCCCGAGGAGTGAGAATCAGACGACACCTTAAAAACTTCATCATCCTACCCACAAACCTCAAACCCGTTACCAATCGACTCCCCCGACGATGAACCTTTGACCGAAACCATTATTACATACCTAAAAAAAGAATTAGCTTACAACACTACTCTGCTGAGGCAAGAAGTAAATATAAGAGGTAAAAAGTGAATAGGGGTGCCCCACTATTTATAGGAGTTAGGCCAACGAAGAAGTCTAGCCAACAACCTCTCCCCACCGTTTAATCAGAATAGATTTATGGACGAGATCACGAGACGTTCTAATGCCCAACATGGGAAGATGAAGAGACGTGCAATGTAACTGTTACATTGTGCCATTTAAGGAGCGTAACCATAAAAAAAAATTGTAACCACTCTGGCATGACGAGTAAAGCCCTTGTTTTTGGCCGAGACCAAAAAAAGGCTTGGGGGCCAATATATCGGATTAGTGTTCGATTAGGATGAGAAGACCTCTAATACAACATACCCTATGAAGCCGAGTACCCCTGATAGGAACACAAGTAAACCCCAATGATGTGTCCAACTAAATTTGTTTTGTGCAAATTAAATAATTTAAGTGTTGACTGTTTTAATCAATTCAAGTATTACTATACCTTATTTGAATAGAGGAAAGGAGATTTGTTTAACATTTTGTGCTTTTCTAGGCTCGAAGGTCATCCAGGGGTGTCAACAACTTAATTAATAGAAGTTACATGGCCTTTGCCTTACATGAAAGTGAAAGTAAGCAAATAAAAGTATGGAGTGCTCCCCCAAGTCCACCAACCCTATTATATCACATAAAAAGGCATTATCCGTCTTTGGATTGATGTACTGGCCCGAATCAAGTAGTATAACTCTTTTAAGCTATCAGTGTGCTCAAGATTCCCATATTGTTTTTTATTCGTTTTTTTTCCAGTCACAAAGCTTGGTCATTTAGAGTCCGTAGTGCTCCACTAGGTCTTTGATGATTACATTTTCAATTGCCATATGACCATGTACCAAAATACATATATTTAATTCATCTTAAAAGAAGGCTTTTAGTGTACTTGTATCATTTTTATGTTGTGATTGTATACTTTTAATCAATAAATAATTAGCAAATTTGCGGATAACTTAATGAAAGTTCATGTATATATAATTGTTTTTATATATGATATGCTTCTTACATGATTTATTTTTATAATGGTTTAGTATCGTTAAGTCCTATTGATAAGTACAAGTCTAGTTCTTGCATACTACCAAAATTTGATTTTTGATAAATATCAAATAAATTAAGATATTGTCATAAAATTCTTCATTAATTATTTAGTTTTTTTATTTTTATAATGGTTTAGTATCGTTAAGTCCTATTGATAAGTACAAGTCTAGTTCTTGCATACTACCAAACTATATTATCTTCATTTGATTCCATAGCCAATAAAAGAAAAATTGAAAGAGAAGACATATCATTTCCTCCCACACCAATGAGATAGGATTATAAGCGTGTGATGAAAATGGAGGTGGAAAAGGGTCCCATTTGAAGGGCACCAATGGAACATTCTCCGAGTTTTAATCCTCGTGGGAAAGGACTTTAGTGGCGTCAAAATCCATTCACTAATCATTGCTTCCCCCACTAAGCCCCAAAGCTTTTTAAATGGGATTATTAGTGAGAACACGTAGTAATAATATATTGTAGGTTTGACCAAGCTATGCGGCCACATCTCATTGGATGAAACCACATCAATACGTCAACTTTGTAACTCATAATATTGGAAAAATAACATTGAGTATCCTTCCATGCCTAAACGATCAAAAATAGAAAGCAATATAATATGGGTGTTAAAATAAATAAAAGTGAAGGAAACAAGGGAAGCAAATGAAGAAGAGAGTAGTTGAAGCGTGGAGAGTTAGCAAGTGGGAAACCCTCACCCAGCCGACAAATCCCCGTTTGAACGGGACAACTTAGTGGTTGTGTTATTATTATTACCATTATTAGTTTTCTGTAGCACATTATTTACATATTACATGGTGCTTTTTTAGCCCTAAACCATGGTGGCTTTGGGGATTGTGGTTTGTTCCACCGTCATCATAATATTCTAAGCACACTAGTTAGTCAACCTCATCCATACTTAAAGGTTCTACGATACTAGTTATGTTCTTTATCAGCAAACTGAAACTTTATTATTAATAAACTCTAAACTTGGCACAACCTATGACAAAGTTTAGAAAGAGGATTACAAAATGAAGTAAATGACCATAGGCACATAACCTCCCCCCACCCAAACCGCGAAAATCACTTACATGCTTTAACACTCTACCTATGTCTGAACCCATCATAAGATTACATTACATCTAATTATCTAAATTTATACAAACTTCTATTAACATGTTTCTCTACAATACCTCTCGAATAGATCCTTCATGCTCCACTTAGATCATTCACACCAAACTTAGTTTTTGTTCTTATCAAAATTTGGAACCTTGACACGTCAGGGTAGACGTGGTTGAGTAGGATTTCGAACTTCACACGTCAGCGTTGAGGGTGTCTTTCACAAGTGGTGGAACCTGCAAAATAAAGGACTCCGACGCTCAAGTAAGAATGTATGTTAGGTGAATAAAGCAACTGATGTTGTAAAGTAACTCGTGTGAGCGAGATAGAGAGAGGCATAGACTTATTACCGTGTGTTGAGTGTGTGAGTAGGTCATGTGAATGGGTTTGATGGAACTTGTATTTATGGTAGATGAGCAAGGATGTTGGTCCTTGTTTGTAAGGGTTGATGTTAGCCTTGTAGATGATTCCCGACTTATAGATAATAGTCGAGAGCTTAGAGATGATTATTTGAATTATAGATAAAGGTAGAAGATATTTGTACCTTGTAGATAATGTGGCATTATAGATAATTTAATACCTGCCAATAGATAAGATATTCAAATATATTTGAATGTTAGCTAGGTTAGAGATAACATATTTGTTGGGGAGCTCGGTTGCTTAGGGCCACGCGTCCGTGCTCCTGTAGTAGGGCTGACGTGGAGGGTTGACACGTGTTTGTAAGTGCCAAGTAGGATGCCACGTAGGACTTGTGGCCTTGGACAGTACATAAGCCCTCCAAGCTCTGAGCCGACTTGTGAGCAAAATAGGTTTTCCAGTGCTAACAGACTTTGTTTCGTGTCGAGGGAGTCTGTCTAGAGTCCGGGGTAGTAGTCTTGACAAGCAGAGGGTGACGAGTTTGTTAAGCCCCCAAGTGTGGTCAAGTATTGTTCGATGTTGGGCATGGTAGCCTTGATGAATGTTCGATGTGGCTTGTTGAGCCCCTGAGCTTGGACGAGTGTCTATTTGGGCTGCTTCAGTCCGTAGTGGACATGTCTTTGGTGTGTCAAGTGAGGTAAGTCATCAGATTTGACAACTCTACCCTTTTTTTACCGTTGGAGAGTGCATTTAAGATAGTTCGTAACGTCTATCAGATGTAACGGGTGCGTGCAGCACACACGCAGTACTCTTGCATACATGTCACAAGTGGAGTGCACACGTACTGGAGTAATGGCCATGCGTTATGGTGCAAAATTTCAGGGCAGCTCTTTAGCTCCCGCTAGTTACCGAAAAGTCCATCTCCCTTATAAATGGAGTAGACGTTTGATTTAGGAGTCATTGTTCATTGTCTTCTTACTTCCTTGCATTCATGCTTTCCTTACGCTTTCCTTGCTTCCTTGTGATCTTTGATTTTCAGTTTTCCTCTTCTTCTTTCTTCACTATTTAAGGTACTCCCTTCCAATGTAATGTCTTCCTTCTTGTTTGATTTTGCCATTGGTCTGGGTGGCAGCGATTTAGGGGGCTCGATTGAGCAGCCCATCATGGATCGAGAGGTCATCTTGATAAGTAGTTCCTCGTCTGAGGCTACTCGCCGAGGTGCCTCTGGTAGCGAGTCCTCCTCTTCAAAGAAGGTGAGAACTTCGCGTCGAACTGGTAGGGGCACTTCTTGCCCTTACGAAAGGGCACGACCTTTTGTTGCTGTTAGTAAGCCAGTCCCGGTTATTGTGATCCTCCAACCTTCTACTTCTAGGGGTGTGAGGAGAGTTGGTGGTGGTGGAGACGTGAGGTTGTCTCCCCGCGTATGACCTAACATGAATGTTGGTTCACCGTCGTCTGTCCCGGTCATTGCTGGCTATGAGTGGGTGAGGGAAAATGTGTTGAAGTACAAATCCACCTTGACTTCGGCGGCTAGTGTTGTTGTGCTTCAACGCCAGGTGAAGCTGTCTAACACTGAGGACTCCTGTAAGTTGGTCGTTCAGGCTTACGGGAGTGATGACTTCCCATTTTTTAGGGCAATGGATGGACGTTCGCCCTTCTTCTATATGTATATATGCTTGTTTGAGGTCTTGGGTGTCATTCTACCCTTGACTGATTTTTAGTGTGCTCTGCTGGAGCACTTGAATGTGACCACTTCCCATCTTCACCCAAACAATTAGGCGATGGTGCGGCCTTTTGAGATTCTATGTCCATTCTTCAACATTTTGCCTAGTGTGTCAGTCTTCTTATTTTTCTTCCAAATAAAAATGTCTGGCAAGATTGGATGGGTCTCCTTGAATAATGTGTCCAAAAAGCTGTTCGAGTTTGACTCAAACATCTTTCATCGTTTCAAGGACCATTTCTTTAAGGTCTTGGCTATTGATGTCGTGGCTGATGGCATGCCATTGATGTTCAATAGGGACAAGGAGCCCTGCTTCTCATTCTACTAGCAGTCTGATCCTACCAGGTTCAAGTCGTATGACGAGGATCTATTGACCTTTGTGAAGAGGGTCGACAAAGCAATTTCGGAGTAGTTGCCGGCCTCGCTGGACGGGCGAACCATTTTGTCTCTTCTGTCAGTGAGTGATCCTCTCGCTGCCTTGGATGGTAAGTGCCTAACATTGTCCTCGTTTGTTGTCTAAGGTTGGTGTCGGCCAACGTGTTTGTGTTATTGTCCTTGTTGTCTTTGTAGGTATAATGGGTGACTTTGCTTGGAAGCCACTCATGAAGCAGGTTGGACCTGCAAGTGGGATCATGCCACTGTGTATTGCTGCTCCGTCTGTTGGAGGAGGGGGTCAACCTGCTGGTGAGGTTAGCCCTACGGCTTAGGTTTCTCTTAACACTTATTCCTTTGTTTTGGCTAAGAGGAAGAGAAATGATGCTGCTGGGTTGTCGGGCCATAAGAAGTCGAAGGCCCTTATGAGCCTTCACGCCCTAAGATAAGCGGCAGGGTTAATGCCTATTGCGAGTCACCTCTCAATTGATCAGGAAGTGCCTCCAGCTTCACCGATCGTCAAGGCTCCTGCTGCTACTACTATCCCTGCTCTTTAACCTCCTCATATTGTTGATGTTGTGCAGGAAGCTGCTCCTGCTATTGCTGAAGTTGTTGTGCAAGCCGCTCAGGCTGGTTTTGCTATGGTTCTGCCATCCATCGTCGTTGATCCTTTATTAAGTGTCGATGTGGCGGCCATTGGTGCTTCCACTATACCGCCTCCTTCGTTGACTCTGGTGGCTCTCCCTGTTTCTATTTAGGCAGCTATGGCGTCGCCTTCTTCGTCCTCGCACCCTCATGTCTCCCTCGATCATCTGTACACCTCCAGTGATGCTGACGCATTGTAGGGTGCGACTTACAAGCCGAAGTAGAAGACCCCGGCCGACTTTGTGTCATCCTTCGAAAAAAAACCTTATCAGGTCGACTGGGGTGCAGAATGCAACTGGCTGTGCCAGGTTGTTTCTCCAAAGGAGTTTGGCGATTCTGGAGAAGAACGGACTACGACACCAAGACAGGGTGCAAAAGGTGGCATCCTTGGAGGTGGAGGTCGCTAAGTGGAGGACTATTGCTTGGACTATATGGTGAGTGGAGCGACCCAAGGTGGCCAATGCCACAGTTGCCTTTGTTGAGTTCGTTCAGGAGAACCATCAACTGTCATCCAAGGTTGGTGGTGCTTTGGCCAAACTATTGCGCACCCGGTTGGATGGTGATGACCTGTTCAAACACTGCAAGGGCTTGCAGGCAAAGAAGCTGAACCTGGGTGGCAAAGTGGAGAGCATGGTGACTAAGAAGGATGAGCTTGCCAAGAGAATTGTTAAGTTTGAGGCCTAGTTTAAGGAGTTGAAGTCCAGGTTGGAGGAGTCCAAGTTGTGGGCAGCTAAGGATAGGGAGGCCAGTAAGGAGCTTGAAGAAGAGCTACTCTTATGCAAGAAGAAGGTCATGGAGTAGCACGAGAAAGCTTTCAGAAGGCCGTCAGGCAGTCTGGTTTATTTGCAGAGGACCTTGACTTAGGTCTCTTCGATCCATTCAAGGATGTGAAGGAGGGAGTCCTACTTGATGAGGAGGAGATTGATGCGGAGGAGGAGGCTGCTAATGAAGGGCAGGGTGCTGCGGAGCAAGGCGATGATGCCTATGTCTATGTTGCCTTTGTCTTTGTCTTTTTTTTTCTTTGTTGGAATTTGGCTGCATAGGCCTTGTAACTATGACAATTATTTTTTATTTTCTTCAATGGACAAGCTTTCCTTTGATGATGAATTTTGAATTGTGTATGTCTTGTATGTATGTATATTGCCTTTGCCTTTGCAACACTCCGTACTTGTGTCGTATGAATAGGCCATCATGATGTAGACAACATAGGAAGCAAGACCTTGTTGATGTAGAGGTAGGACCATGTTTGTCTTGTAAAGAGTAGAGTGACGTGGAGTCATCTCAGGTTTGATTTCAACCTGATTAATGGTCTTGTCAGTCGTCACCCATCTGGTGGGGCTTCCTTATGTTTTGTGGAGCTTCTCCCCTAATGGTTGTGAGGAGTTGTGTTTGACTTTCCTCTGGTTGAAGGTCTTGCCTAACCAGTGTGGGGATAGGTCGCTTGACCTACTGAGTTCCTCCTCTGATGGTTGTGAGGAGTAAGGGTGAGTTGCACCTGATTGACGGTTTTGTCATACAATCGGGTGGTGGGTCACCTTGACCTACAAAAGTACTCATCTGATGGTTATGAGGAGAGAGTATGGGCTTCGACCTAATTAAAAGTCTTGCTGAATAATGGGGTGGCAATTCGCTTGGTGGAACTTAGACCCTTGATGGTGATCGTCGTAGCTACTGCATTTGAGCAGACCAAGGGGATGCCTTGGGTTTTGTAGAAGTATGTACCAAGGGCAGACCTTGGGTTTTTTATAAGCCTATATTCCTGCACAGATAAAAGTTATGAATAGGAAAGTTGTGAAGGGTGGACCTTGCGTACCTTGAGTTCCCATAGGGATGGAAATTAGTAATGTGAGGGCTTCACCAAGGGTGGTTCTTGGGTTTGTCGAGCCTTGGACTAGAGACGTGTTTGTCCTGGGTTTTGTCAAGCCTGTGGAGCTGTGTCGAGGCTTACCAAGGACGGGCCTTGGGTTTTGTAGACCTGTGAAGATCAGTAAGCGTGTAGCTTGGGTTTGACGAGTCTTGTTTATAGTGTAAGTGTTATGCACTTGCATGCATGGCACTCGTCGTGGATGGCATGTATTGGAGACGAACTAGCTTGCTCGTGCCTCTTACAAAGTGGCAGGTACTAGAGATGTGGTGGTGTGAATCAGTGGGACTCACCAAGGGTAGTTCTTTGGTTTTGCGAGCCCTATAAAGGATTGACCAGGGAATTGTCCAACCTGGGTTTTGAGCACCGTGCTCTTGCATACATGTCACTTGTCATCGGTGGCATGCACTGGAGATGTGGTGATATGCTCTTGGATATATGTCACTCGCTGTGGGTGACACAGACTAGAGTCATGATGGTAATACGCTTTTGCACGTATGTCACTCACCGTGTGTGGCACACATTGGAGACTTAGTAGGATGCTCGTGCGAACATGCTGGGGGTGGCACGTATTGGAGGCTTAGTAGGATGCTCACATGCACATGTCGTGGGTGGCACGTACTCAAGGCTTAGTAGGATGCTCGTCTGCACATGTTGTGGGTGACACTTATTGGAGGCTTAGTAGTATGGTCTTGCGTATATAGCACCCGCCATGGGTCGCATATACTAGAGACATAATGTTGTGCTCTTGCATGTGTGTCACTCGCCATAGGTGACACACACTGGAGGCTGAGTAGGGTGCTTGTTCGCACATGTCACTCGTCGTGGGTGGCACACATTGGAGTCGTGATAGTAATATGTTTATGCATGTATGCCACTCGCTATGGGTGGCACACACTAGAGTCATAGCAGGATGCTCGTTCATGTGTGTCACTCGCCATGGATGACATGCATTGGAGTTGTGATGCTTAGAAAGAGGGCTCTCTGAGGAATAATGATCGAGGTCGTACCCGAATCAAATAAACATTAAAATATAGTAACTAGGAAGTGATGCTAGGTCGCTTCCCAACGAGCAATGATAAACCAAATGTTCATAACAGATAGTAGGAAATAGTAACAAATTGGGGGGTGGGGAGTTGTTTGCTTTTGCAAATTAAACAACGAGTAAAATTGAATTAGAAAATATCAGAATTAAAATACGTTGCTTCCCCTTGATTCACAAGCAAGTCTCTTATCCTAGGTTGCGAGAATTTATCCTTTATCAGTTCAACCACTTAATCCAACCCTAAATTAAATTACTAAGCGAAATTTAACATAAGGCATTCATTATGTGATTAAGCAACACATACACTAATTACTCATAAACAATCATTAAGCATGAACATGAATTAAGCGCAGAGACAATTAATAAAGCACTAAGCATGCATGAATTAATAGCAACAGAATCAGAGTAATTAGTGAAGAGGAAAAACTAAACAGGATTTAACAATAATAATAAAACCTCAAAGAGAATTGTGCTTGATCCTCAAGAGAAAACAACGCCGGGAACTTAGCCTTCCATTAATCAATAGAGAATGAAATATTATTGAAGAACAAAATTTTATTGCTAAAACTAAAAGTCAAAACTGGAATTGCAAAAACGAAAAATAAAGGAGAAAGAGAAGAGAGAGAGAGCTAAAACTAAAAACAAAAAACAGAAGAGAGAGAAGAGAGCGTTAAACTAGAACCTTGGTGCTGTTATATAGTTTTTCAACCCCAAAGCTTACAAATCTGTTTTAAATCCAAGCCCATAAATAAAATAAAATAAAATAAAATCTAGATAAGATAAGATAAGATCTAGATGAAATAATATCTAGATGAGATTAAATCTAAATAATATCTAGATAAGATAAAGTCTAGATAAGATAAAATTTGTAGAATAAAATAGTCTGCCTTCTTCAAATCCAAGCCCAATTCTGGATTCAAGCCCAATGCTTCATTAATTCCTGAAATTAGATTAAAAACATCAAATTAACTGAATGGGTCAAAATAATAAAACTGCCTAATTAATTTGATAATTAAGATTGATCAGTACTTAAAATGGTGCAAAAAAGGTTATGAAATAAGAGAAAATAATGGCACATCAAATAACCTTGTGTTTTAAGTGCCTCAGAGGTATGACTATGGATGCTGTTATCTTGAAAGATAAATGTGAAAAGGAAGGGATGTAGAATTTTATTCAATGTATGTAATCGAGTACAAATTCCTTTCATTACCCCAGATGTGCCTCGTTAAAAACCCTCCAAGCCAAAACCTGGATTTTGTATTTTTAGGACAAAAGACTTACGTTGGGAAAAAAACACAACATTGGGTTTAAAGTATAGGTTAGTTGAAGTAAAACTTTAGGTGGGTGGCATTCCACGTTCGTGGGATTACTTTGCCATCCAACTCTTGTAGTTAGTACGCTCTGTTGTCAAGGTTGGCTGTGACCTTGAAGGGACCTTCTGTTAGTTGATGAATACAACTAACTTTTGTGTATAAAACCTATGTAAAGTGTATCAAACTCCTCCAATTTATGGTTATTTTGTAGTGTTGTAATTACTTTTTGTTAAAGATAGGTAATAAATATTTAGTACTCCCATTTTGTATATTTAATAATCATTTTCTCTCAATTTCAGGTTAATTAGGCAAGTTACTGAAGTGTTGATTTTCATCTGCTCGCTAAGCCAATTTGTTGGCTTAGCGAGCCATCCGTTGAGCAAACCATTGCTTGGCTGAGCGCAAGGAAGAATCTGGAAGAAGGATGAGTTGTGCATGTTTGCTGAGCGAGGGTTCATCACGCTGAGCGCACCGCTTGAGTCCATCCACTAAGCGAGAAGACGCGCGCTGAGCCGAAATTCACTAATGCGCGCTAAGCGATCCAGAGTTGCGCTAAGTGCGCAAGCACCATCAAGGCCACCTATTTAAGCCTGAAATCAGAAATAGAAGAGGATTTTGACCATTTTCTCGTAGACCTTCTGCATGTGAGAGATTCTAAAGAGAGAAGGGATTTTTGGCCATTTTTTCAAAGATTTTCTGCATGTGAGAGATTCTAGAGAGAGAAGGGTCCGAGTCCAGAGAGTTTTGAGAGATTTTGCTGTGCGAAGACCTGTAGAGAATGGAGCTTGAAGAGGAAGTCGTCTTGAGAGCTTGAGATGAGTTTGTGAGTGATTGTGAGGTTCTAGAGGTGGAGGAGACATCCTCACCGCTTGTATTTCTTCAATGCTTCATTTTCTCTTCTCTTTGTTGTAAAGGAAGCTTCCCAATTATGGAAAGCTAAATCCTCTGTTGGTTCTTCCTTGTAGGTACTTGACGTAAATACCTGTATATCTATTTAATGATGTTTTATGTGTTCTCGGTGCTATCAGTATGTCATTTTAGTGTGTTTTTGCCTTGATCACGTAGATGCATGCTTTGTTAGGATCATTCAATAGTGGAAACCGGTCTAATTCTTAGAACTTGATAGGATAGGGCTAGTTTATCGTATTATCACGAGGGATCGGAGTACGATAACCTAGTTTGTATGTTTGTCTTAATGTGGTTCTTGTTGAGTTTAGTCCAACAAGAGGAATCTAAGGACGATGCTTGATCGGGATTAGGCTAGACTGTCATGAGGAATTGGGGTTTAGCATTTCAGGAGACACCATAGAACACGTGAGCATTGTTAAGTAGAGAACATCTTTTTAACATCAGGCACCTAATAGGAAGAACAACATGTTGTCTACTTGTCTTTACAATCATTACTCACGTGATTTTCCTCTTAATAGTTAGTTTACATACATGTTCATAGTCCACACATCTCTTTTCATACTAGACACCTATTCACTGAATATAGCTTTACCAAGTAACACAAGTTCTTCGAGAGTTCAATACTCGGTTCTTACCATTTTATACTACTTGTGCGATCCGGTGCACTTGCCGGGTTCGAACACCTTCTGTGGAAGCAATGCCTTCCAAGATTATTTTGATGATGCCAAAGAATCAAGGGTTAAGCAAGTTCCAAAGAATAAGGAGTCAAAAAGCTGCAACAATCAAGTTTCAAGATTCAAGAACAATAAGAATCAAGATTCAAGAACAATAAAGATCAAGATTTAAGAATCAAGAGAAGACTCAATCAAGATAAGTACTAAATTTTTTTTTCAAAACATTGAGTAGCACAAGAATTTTTCACAAAATCTTTTACCAAAGATTTTTACTCTCTAGTAATCGATTACCAGAAGGTAGTAATCGATTACAAGTAGCCAACATTGTTTTCAAAACTGATTTACAAAGCTGTAATCGATTACCAATGTTTTAAAATGTTAGATTTCAAATTTCAAGAGTCACAACTAGTGATAAAACATTTTTTAAACTTGTGTAATCGATTACACAATACTTGTAATCGATTACCAAAGTTTCTAAATGTTTTGATTTTCAAATTTAAACATGAAGAGTCACATCTTTTGATGTGTAATCGATTACACTATAATATTAATCGATTACCAGTGACTGATTTCGAAAAATAAATTTCCAAAAGTCACAATTCATAAAGTGACTTGTTTCTGAAGATTTTTTCAAAAGTCACAACTTTTTAAGTGACTAGTTTTCAAAAGAGTCACAATTTTTAAAAGTGACTAGTTTTAAAGAAATTGCCAAGAGTCACAAACTTTAACTTGAGTCATCAAATGATTATAAATATGTGACCATGACATGAATTTCAATAACGTTTTTTTACAGAACTTTCTGATTCATTTCACTTCATCTTTCTAAAAGTTTTTGTTCAATACTTTCTCTTTCAAGAAAAGTTCATTGACCAAAAACTTGTGTTATTCTTCTTCTTCATTCACTTCTCCCTCTTGCCAGAAGAATCGAAGGACTAACCGCCTGAGTTCTTTTGTGTCTCCCTTCTCCCTCTTCCAAGAGAATTCAAAGGACTAACCGCCTGAGAATTCTTTTGATTCTTCCCTTCCCCTTAAACAAAATATTTCAAAGGACTAACCGCCTAAGATATCTTTTATTTCCCCTTACAAAGATTCAAGGGACTAACCGCTTGAGAATTCTTTGTCCTAATACATTGGAGGGTACATCTACTTGGGTTGTTATATTGAGAACAAGAGAGGGTACATCTCTTGTGGATCAGTTCAAGTGGAGGGTACATCCACTTGGTTGTTCAAAGAGAACAAGGTAGGGTACATCCCTTGTGGATCTTTGGCTTGTAAAGGATTTTACAAGGTTGAAAGAGATCTCAAGAACCGGTGGTTGCTTGGGGACTGGATGTAGGCACGGGTTGTTGCTGAACCAGTATAAATCTTGTGTTTGTCTTCTTCTTCCTTACACTCTTTAATTTCTGTTGTGTACTTTTAATTGCCACTTTTACTTTTGGTTAAGTTTCCGTTTCTGTTCTTTACTTTCTTAACTTAGTAGTAAAAGCCTAGTTGAATCTAGTAACATTAAGAAGGATAAATTTTAATTAGTCAAGACACATTAATAATTAATTCAACCCCCCCTTCTTAATTATTCCGAGGCCACTTGATCCAACACCATCCCAGTTGGGGCCAAGCTTTCTCGCTCAGGGATCTTTTCTGGCTTCACCTCAAACTCTCCGTACAAGGTCGCTGGGTTGAAAGGCTCATGGTTTAATCTTTGTATTGTATCTTCTAGCTGCCTGAAGTTTGGCAGCTTCTTCCTTAATCATCGCCATTTCACGAACTTCTTCAGTGGTATCAAGTTCCACTCTCATATTTTCTTCATTTTGTTGTTGCTGAAACAGTAGTCTCTTTATCGATGGTTCCTCGACTTCTATGGGGATCATGGAGTCTGTGCCATATGTGAGTCGGTAAGCAGTTTCATTGGTGGCTATCTAATGTGTACAGTGGTACGCCCAGAGTATACTGTAGAGTTCTTCTTTCCTAAGCCCTTAGACTTGTTGAGTCTAGTACGTAGGGCCCTAGGGATGACTCCATTAGCTGCCTCTGCTTGTCTGTTAGTCTGAGGATGTTCGACAGAGGTGACTAGGTACATGATACCTAATCTTGTCAGGAAGTCTTTGTAAGTCTGAGCTTTGAATTAGATGTCGTTGTTAGTGACAATTTTTCCACCTCGTTGGTCGTAATTTCCCTAGGTGGTCTTGATGGCGACTAGTAAGTACTTGATAGCTCCCGGGGCCTTTGGTAGTGGTCCCAGTATGTCCATTCCCCACATGGAAAAGGGGCATGGGGAGCTGAGACTATGAAGGTTGTTAGGAGGGGTGCATAGCACATCTACAAATTCTTGAAATCGTCTACATTTATTGGTAAAGTCGAGGGCATTTTCCTTAAGTGTTGGCTAGTAATAGCCAGCTCACACTTCTTTGGTGGCTAGGGATCGTCCTCCGGTGTGGAGACCGTAGATCCCTTCGTGAAGTTCTCTCATGATGTTGTCTTCATGTTGACTATTTAGGCACTTGAGTAAGGGTGTTGTCAACCCTCTTTTAAATAACTCACCATCGAGGATGACATAGTAATTGACCTTCCTTTTAAGGCATTGAGTTTCATCCTCGATTGATGGTAGGACCCCCTGTATTAAGAAGTTTTTATAGGGAGTCATCTAGTTTCATTCTTCCTCTTCTCCGGTCATAATTTCCTTAGCTTCTAGGGTAGTAGTTTGGAGCGTCTCTTGTATGATGGTCTTGAGGTGCCCGACCTTCTTGGTGCTGGCCAGCTTAGAGAGTAGGTCCACTCGGGTGTTGCTTTCTCTAGGGATGTAATACATTTCGAAACATTTGAAATTGTCGATGAGAGACATCACTATGTGATAGTACTTGAGCAACATTGTTTCCTTGGTCTGGTATGTGTTAGCCAGCTGTCCTTAGACAAGTTTTAAGTTTGTGTAGCGTCATAGCCACTTGACTCCAACTTCTCTTGCTAGCTTTAAACCTGCAACGAGTGCCTTGTACTCTGCCTAGTTGTTTGAGGCTTTGAAGTTGAGCTTGAGGGCTTGCTCTAGAGTGATATCGTTAGGACCTTCAAGGAAGATCCATGCCCTACTTCCTTTTACATTGGACACATCGTCAACGTAAAGCGTCCACCAATCTGGCGTTGTTGAGTCGTTTCCCGCAAATTCCTCCACAAAGTCAGCCATGAATTGTATCTTCATGGGGCCACCTGATTCGTACTAAATTTCAAACTCTGACAATTCTACGGACCAGGCTACCATCCTTCCTACAAGTTTAAGGTTTCTCAAAACCTGCTTGATGGGGTAGTTCGTCTTGACTACTACTTGATGACTCTGGAAGTAGGGCCTATGTCGTTGTGCTAAGCTAATGAGTGTTAGCACCACCTTTTTGATCATTTGGTAGTGCTTCTCAGTGTCATGAAGCATGCAACTGGTAAAGTAGATAGGGAGCTGGTGCTTCCCTTCCTCTTGTATGAGGGCCGACCTAACGGCTTCTTCGGCTAGTGAAAGATATAGAAGCAGGGGTGATCTTGGCCTGGGTCGACTCAAAACTGGCGGTGTGAATATGGTCTTTTTGAAAGCCAGAAAGGCTAGTTCATAAGTCTCATCCCATGAGAAGAGCTCAGTCTTTTTGAGTAGTTTGTAGAATGGCTTTGGCCTTTCAGCGAGCTTAAGAACCTGGACAAGGATGCTAGCTTACCGTTGAGCTTCTGAACTTGTTGTATATTAGTTGGGTTGCGCATCTCTAGTATGGTAGTGCATTTGTCGAGGTTGGCTTCAATCTCCAGGTGTGTGATCATAAAGCCCAGGAACTTGCCGCCACCTACCCCGAAAGTACATTTTTTAGGGTTGAGGCGCATGTCGTATTTGCGTAGTTCCCCAAATACTTCTTCCAGGTCTACCACATGTTGGGGTATGCTTTGAGACTTGACGACCATGTCATCCACATATACCTCTACATTTCATCTGATCTATTGTTTGAAGAGTCGGTCCATTAGTCGTTGGTATGTCGCACCTGCATTTTCGAGGCAGAATGGCATGTTGTACCAAAAGTTGACATCTTTAGTAATGAATGTTGTTTTCTCCTCGTCTAGAGGATGCATTCTAATTTGGTTGTATCTGGAGTAGGCGTCCGGGAAGCTTAGCACCTGGAACCCGAACGTCCCATCAACTAGTCTATCGATGCTAGACAGAGTGTATGCGTCTTTGGGGCACGCCCTGCTCAAATCAGTGTAGTCAGTGCACATTCACCATTTACCGTTGGCCTTTTTGACCATGACGATGTTAGTGAGCCAGGTAAAGAACCTGACCTCTCTAATGAAGTTTGCACGTAGTAGCTTGTCGACTTCTTCTTTAACAGCTTTACACCGCTCTTCTCCCATCTTCCTTTTCTTCTGTGATATTGGTTTGACTTAGGGGAATATAGCTAGTTTGTGGAAAATTATGTCGGGATGGATCCCCAGCATGTCAGATGGCTGCCAGGCAAATAAATCCGCAATTTTGCATAGCACATTAGTGATGCACCGGTGCTTATGACTAGTGAGGTCCCTACTGAGCCGCGTGTAGTGCCTCGATTTAGGTCTGAGTTGTAGCTAGACAAGCTCTTTGATGGGTTTCAGGCCTCTGTCAGAGGTTTCGTCTCGCGAATCTATGCCAAATTCACCACCCAGACTGGCTTGATAGATGGTCAGAGCTCAGATTAGAGACCCTTCGTCCACTATCATGACTTAAGTTCCTTCAGCTATGGGGTGAGACATGGTCATCTCCAAGATGGGAGGATACAGTGGTACCTCTAGGCCCTTTGCATAGAACTAGTGTTCAAACTCTAGGATAATCCCGAACTTTATCGGAAAGTGTACCAAGTCGTTAAAGTAATAATAAAATTATAAGAAACCGAGTATCGAACTCAGGGAACTTGTTTCATTTGGTAAAGTTTCATTCAACAAGCAGGCATTGATATAAAGCCATGTAAACAAAATTAAATCAAAGATGTATGTGTTGTAAATCTAAAACAACCATAAATATGCTTATCAAAACGGGAGAGAAAACAGATGATTAAAATGTTGGGTCCTTCTACTGAACGCTTGATGTAATTAAAATATTTTTCTCCATTTAATGTTATTTCTGCGTTCTATGATGAGGACTAAAATACCAAACACCGATTCCTTGCGTGAATGGACTAATTCTAATTAAACCTCGTTCTTGGATGTCTCGTCGAACTTAGCCTAACCGAACAATATTACAATCATAGCATATCAAAAACTAAAAACCCTGCACTCTATGTCTAGTAATGCAATTATCTAGCCCTGCTCTATCCAGTTCTAAGGATTAATACATTTTCCAATGCTAAAAATCCTAACTTTACACACCAATACGTGATCAGACCAAAAGCATGCAATAATCAAGTGCAGATAGAAGCAATGAACACATAAAACAACTTTAAATAGATAGTTAAGAATTTACGTCAAGTTCCATCAGAATTCCCCAAGAGAGATACTTAGCCTTCCATCACAAGGCAGCACCTTTCAGCTACAAGATGAGGGTTTAAGAAGAAAATAACATATTACACAGTGGTGGGGATGTCTCTTCCACCTCTAGGAACCTAGAAATTACTCCTAAACCTATGATCCTCTTGAAAGCTAAGATTTTTGGCTTCCTTGCTTTGTTTTGCGCCTCTATTCTACTCTCTACGTTCTAATCCATGCTTTCTTCATTGATTTTCCCAACTTCAGCCTTAAAAAGGGCTTTCTGTCCTCGAACGCTTGCTTAGCGCCATTTTCATGCTTAGCGCGAGTTAGTGAATATCCGTTGGGCGCGCTTAGCACAGGAAGAGACAAATGTTTCGCTGAGCAAGCTGATGATGCGCTGAGCGCGCAGATGCTTCTCAGATTCTCCCAACTCGCTAAGCGGGCTGAGTGCCTCGCTTAGCACAAGACACTCGCTAAGCGCACAAGCCTCGCTTAGCGAGACATTAGCTACTAGCCTTCACAAATTTCATCCTTTTTACCTGAAATTGAAGTTGAAACACATTAAATTCACAATGTTGGGCATTTTTACTGAACAAAATTAAGTTAAACCTAAAAATATGTACAAACCTACAAAAAGAACAATAAATTGGGGAAAAGACAAACATTTTGTAACACTTTTCTAGACAAAAGTTAGTTCTAAATGATGACTAACAACTAGCGTGCTTGCTTTTGGTCAACTTTGACGATTACAATCTCTCTTGTTAATGTAGGGAATTTCATTGTTAGATGGGGCGTGGAGACTATGGCTCCAAGCTCGTTGAGTGTCTTTCATACCCTAATTTCATACGGGGACTATCATTCATTGATCTTCTGATCCTTGCTAGTCGACTTAGGTTTTGAATGCAAGTTACAGTGCGAAATAGATGATCATTCATTGCTTTGATCAAGAATGCAAAAAATACCAAAAAAAAGGGAGGCAAAGGGGTATTTTCCTTCATTTTCTTGGACCCTAGCTCGCCCAGGCTATCCTCTGGTTCGCTTGGGCCACAAAATAGCTTCATGGTGAAGAAACCAGCACTAAGTCTAGGCGAGCTCCAGCTCGCTTGGGCGAGCTCATTGCTTCAGCACTAAGTCTCAACTCGCCTGGGCGAGCTGCAACTGCCCCAAAGTGACCCTTTGCCTATAAATAGGTGACCTAGGGGTGTCTTAAAGGTTCCAAGGGTCAGAAGTAGAGAGAATTGAGAGAAGAGAGAAAGAAAGGGAAACGAAGCTGAGGCACTACTGAATCACGACTGTGATCGTCCCTACGTCATTTCTTGTTCGGTGTTCTTTGCACTAGTCGGTTAGTTTTTATCTTTTAAGGATTGAATGTGATCTATGTACCCTTAGGGGGTCCCCCTTTGTTGTTTTATACATATTCATCTTCTCCATCTATCATCGGAAATCTCTTCTTCTTTGTAAAGTTCAATTTTAAACGATTACTCGTGTTGTAAAGTTGTCTTTAAAGAGATGGAAAGTTAGTAAACAAAACCAAGATAAAACCAACTCACAACCAAACTTCTTCATTTCATCAAATATCGCTTGAGATCGTTTCAAGGTCCAACGCCTTAACGATTCTCTTCGCTTTTCAAATTTAAAAAATCGTTTCAAGGTCCAACGCCTTAACGATTCTCTCTACTTTTCAAAATTTAAAACATCATTTCAAGGTCCAACGCCTTAAACGACTTTTTGTTTGCAATTAAAATGAATCTTTCAAAAATATAAAAAATCAATTTAACACACAAGCATTCAGACTTAAAGAACTACGTAGGTCTGAATTCCTCATCGCACCTAAGGATACATAGGAGCAAAGGCAACCCCCTTGTTGACCCCAAAATATATATATAAAGGGAAAATAAATAATATTGAAGTCACGTTTTTGCACACTCGATTAAAGGTTGTCGTCCTTGCGACGGGCGCATGCGGTGCTAATACCTTCCCTATGCGTAAACAACTCCCAAACCCTTATTTTCAAAATTCACAGACCTCTTTTTTATTTTTCTAACATTTTCCTCGAATAAATGTTGGTGTCAACTCCGCTCGTTTTCTCCCTTGGAGACGAACGCTTTGGTCTATCCTTTTTTGCCTTCACCGTCCTGTCGTAGGGTAGGTTGCGACAAATAGCGACTCCATTGGGGATGTGTTAGAAAGTTAAGTCGTTCGATCAATGTGCAATGTTTTATCGTGACTTCTTCTTTATTTATGTTCCCTTTTTATCTTTTATCTTTTGTTTTGTCCATATTTGTGTATAACCTTTGCGATGTTATTGTGTTTGGTATGTGTCTATCTCTCTATTACCTTCGTAGTTAGAAATATTTTTTTTCCTATGCACACATGGCACCTACACCTTTGCACACACGTTGAGATATTAGGCCCTATACCCGGGTCTATGTGAGCCATAGGGAGTGGAGGTTTATCTGTGGTCATGCTAGGTCTCTGACTCGCTTGATAACAGTGAATCCTCATAGAGTTTTCCTCTTTTGGTGATGCATTATCGCTGATAGTCCCTATCGCCACAATGTATTATCTAAGAGGATGATATCTCTAGAGACTGGTAAGGTTACATGAAAGTACCCTTGGGAGTTATCACTAGAAGTGGACTTTTGGATCCTTTCCATTAGATTCCTAAATTAGGGGGCACATAGCAAACTCACTCTGGCTTGTTCCTTGATCACATCATGCATATCTTCATGGCATCATAATGGACATATCATTCCTGCATTTATCATTTATCATATTCATGCATTGCATTTGCATAAGTCATTGTGTTATCATACATCTTCATTTGGCATGCTTTTGTTTTGCCAATTATATAGATTATATTTTCATCGTCCGCGTGTTATGTTCACTCATGCATGATCTTGACACACAATTGCTCATGTCTTGCATTTTCCAAAAAAAAAACAAACACAAAAAAATAAAAAAAGGAACAGAAAGAAAGTCACAATGAAGCATGAAAGTTTACACCGCATTCTTAGTTACATGTGTTGGGTACCATGATGATAGCTATAAACAAATCATGTTTGGATTATATGCTCATTTCTCTTGAAAAATGATTGAAAATCACGTGAATATTGTACCTAATGCATTGTTAACTAGGAAAGGATGGTTCTTTGGACATCTCATGTCAATCTCATAATTACATGTGTTTATAGCATGAGTATGCCCTAATCATTCATCTCTATGATAGGTTGTCGAAGTATTGACAATCAAAATTTCTATTCTTGTGAACATAGGGTTGAACCAAGCACATGCTTTTAAGAAAAGGTTTTCATCAAGTCAAGTTCAAGTATGGAAGTAACCAGCTTGCAAAGTTGGGGCAGAAGATGGATTGAGTTTACATAGCTTCTTCGGCTACTATCAACACATGTTTGAGCTAAATAATTTACAAAATTAAGGACTATTGATGTCCATGTTTTATTTCCAGTTTCACTTTGACTCTAACAAGATGTGATGAACCATGTTGCTTTAATGAAAATCTGAATTGATTCAACCCTATGTTCTACTGAATGTCCTGTGTAAAACTTGCAATACTTCAACAATATATTATTCACATACATCCATGCTTTTTTTCTTTTCACATTTGGTTGCATTGCTCATTTCATTCTTTCCTTGAAATTAGAATCGTAATCATTGTAATCCTAAGGAAAGAACACATTTTACGGCGCCCTTACCAAACGCGTGCCAAAGCTAGAGTAATGAGTGAAATAGAGGAGGTGCAAGAGCATATAAAGGACGACATGGAGGCCATGAAAGAGCAAATGACCACAATGATGGAAGCCATGATGAGTATGAGAAAAATGATGGAGGTCAACACGGCTATAGTCGTTGCCGCAAGTACCGCCATTGAGGTGGACCTGACTCACCCATCTAGCCTCAACCAAGTAAATCGCCAGCCTCGGACATGGTAGGTCAAGAAGGCAAAGCATTGGGAAGTACGGGTGGCCCCCATTTTGTGCAGGTCCAAAGCAAGCATTCCTTCCCACCATATGGCTTGCCTCCCAACTATACACCACCCAATGTTGCACACACTCCCGATGAGAACATCGATAACTCCACTCCCATACTCATTGAAGGCCAACAACCCCAATTTGGATAGGCATAGGTCTCTCAACCCATGGGGGAGACACATGAAGTACCCCGAGACCACCCTCTAGCCGACTCCGAGCCTCACCTCGGATAAGCCACTGAGGGGCAGGCATTTGGTGGCATACCCCTGCCAAACACTTTGGGAGACCCTCAGTATCGCTCACAACCACAACCCTTACATTTTGCGGTGGAAAGACTACCTCCTGCCATGGTAGAAAAGGAAAAATTTTGATCATATAGAAGAAAGGCTGAAGGTCATTGAAGGAGGCGGAAATTATGCCTTTGCCGACATGGAAGAGCTGTGCTTAATGCCTAACGTGGTCATTCCTCCGAAGTTCAAGGTGTCGGACTTCGATAAGTACAAGGGGACTACTTGCCCCAAGAATCACTTGAAGATGTACTATAGGAAAATGGGGGCATACGCAAAAGATGAAAAATTGTTGATGCATTTCTTTCAAGAAAGTCTTACTAGGGCAGTCATCACCTGGTACACGAATCTGGAGTCTTCCCGAGTCCGTTCTTGGAAAGACCTAATGGTTGCCTTTATTAGGCAGTATCAGTATAATTCTGATATGGCTCCGGATAGAATGCAGCTACAAAACATGTGTAAGAGGGAGCATGAATCTTTCAAAGAATATGCCCAAAGGTGGAGGGATCTGGCAACTCAAGTAGAGCCCCCATTGATGGAGAGGGAGATGATAACAATGATAGTGGACATGTTACTGGTGTTTTACTATGAGAAGATGGTGGGTTACATGCCTTCAAGCTTCATAGATTTAGTGTTTGTTGGCGAAAGGATTGAAGTGGGTTTGAGAAGATGCAAATTTGATTATCCTACTTTGATGAATAGCTAGCCTGGGGCAAATGGAGAGAATAAAAAGGAGGGAGGAACCCATGTTGTGACTGCCGCTCCTACATGGCCAAATTTCCCACCAGCTCAACAATATTAATACTCATCCAATATCAGCCCTTCTCATTACCCACCACCCTATCAGTCAAGAACACCCAATCATCCACAAAGGCCACCCCTAAATCAGCCACAAAGCCCGCCTACCACACATCCGATACCAAACACCACCCTTAACATGAACCAAAACACCAACCAGGGAAGGAATTTTCCAGAAAAGAAGCTTGTAGGATTCACCCCAATTCTGGTGTCATATGTTAACTTACTCCCATATCTACTCAATAATGCAATGGTAGCCATAATCCCAGCAAAGATTCCTCAACCTCCATTTTCCCGAGGATACAACTTGAATGCAACATGTGCTTATCATGGAGGAGTTTTGGGGCATTCCATTAAGCATTGTATGACCTTGAAACATAAGGTGCAAAGTTTGATTGATGCAAGCTGGTTGAGATTTGAGGAGGAGAATCGCTCGTGAATTCTGATGTCATCAAGCGATGCTATGTATGATGCTTGGGGAAATTTAAAGGTTGTTGTTAGATGTCTTCAATGACTCATTAGGATTTTCAGGGTTATGCCATTACTGTAAACAACAGTCACAGTGCTAATAAAATGGATACATTAGATGTCCTTGTCTCTCATTCTCTCACAATTACATCTTTGCTTATTTAACTTTCACTGGAATTTGAATGTAAGTCGTTGGTTTGTTTGCTCAAGTGACATGCGCTCCTGAGTTGATCTCCAAGTCTGTTCAATTGGAAATTACTAGTTCTCCACGTTTGGTGGGGTGCCGTAAACGATGAGTAAAAAAAATGTTTGATTGACCACATTTCAAATCATAAATAAGAAGTACAGACATTCATGTGACCTCATTTAATCGTTCTTAAAAGTTATCTTTTTGAGAGAAAGCTGAGTCATCAAGAACAAGATTCATTCGACTTAATCTATCAATTGAAAATCTTTTAAATATTTCTCGTCCTTGAAAATTCATTTCGAGAACCTGCACATTTTCTTTCATTTTTCCTTGCTACAAGGTCATGACAAAAGCCAACAATAGATACCTCAGAGCCCTACACTGGGGCAATGAGAGGCACCATGCATGAGCCTCAAGCGAACCTAGGGGCAGATCAAAATTCTCATCCGGTAGGTCAAAAACCCGAAAGGGCGGCCTAGGATTAAATTAGGGTTAATAAAAAATAAAAAGGGAGCAAAAAACAATCAGGAGCATGTTTATCAGAGGTTTGGTCCCAAAATCCAAACGGTAAAAGTATCTAATCAAGATTTGAAATGACACATGGTCGTGTTTCAACATCCCAAACACTAATTTATCCATTGCTACCCCCTTCGAGCCAAAGCATATTGGTTTTCTAAAAACAACACAAAAAACAACTTAAACAAAATAGAAACTCCAAGTAGGAACCACCGCTAAATCAGTGGCAAGAGCAATGCAAACTACACATGCATGAAGTTGGGCAACAATGTAAAGAAAAAGAAAATAAAATCCGACAAAGGCGAGTGAAGAAAAAGAGAGATAAAAGTTGTCCAAATTTTACAAGGAAGACAGAAAAGTGCAATAAGGATTAATGTATAAGACAAAAGGAATAGATCCCAACCCAAAAGTTGAAATAAGTAAAAGTCCAAGCAACGCTCTCGAGGTTCTTACTCAATATAACCCTTAAACACTATTTGAGCCTCTCTAATCTTTTTTTTCATAGCCTTCTTACCCCTGACCACATTACAAGCCCAATAAAGCCCATGTGGATCGAGGAATGACTAATTTTGCTTTTAAGATTTGATTCTGGAATGGAACCTGCACACGCTTGTGATTGTTGGAAAAAAAATATATATATAAAAAACCCTGAGGTTTGCACTTGCACATTTGAGAAGAAAACTCATTTGACCAGGAGCTCATGGAAGATGCCCAAAGACAATTTTGATAGTAGGATACATGCAAATGCCTTAGGATTCCTTTTGAATCCAAGGGTGGCCTTTGTTGTATAAATTCTTTCGGGATCAGCCCATGTCATCAAGTTTTAGTGGGATCGACAGACCCTTGGCATCACTCTATGACTTTAAATCAGGAAAGTTTCACTTGGTCACATACCAAAGTGTAACAATCCATTGCCATCCTTCAATGGGGCGCACGATCGATTCCAAAGCCTTATGTTTCCTTACTATGTAGAATAATAGAAGGTTTTAAAACAAAAAAAAAAGGTGTGAACCCTATGATCAATATTTCAATTGATTGATTAAATGTCAAATGACTCTATTATCATCACTCCAAAATAGTCAAGTGACTAAATCAAACAAAACATACACTTTGAGGGAGTCCCCGAAGAGATTTGCGAAAAAATAGAATGAGGTTGCATGAATTCTCACGTCTTTCAGAAAGAGACAGTCAATCTGTGTTTTCCACAAAAAGGAAAAAAGCAAAAAAAAAATCAAATCAACATCACAAAAATAGGAGAGAATGTCATGAGCATTACACAATTTTCATGATTCAAAATCTTTTGCATTAACCTCTTACTTTCTCATAAGGTTGAGCCCTTTGGTACTAGTGCCTATTGGCTTGTTTCATAGGACTCAACGGCCTCACTTTTATCTTTCATGGGACTCAAAGTCCTCGCCTTTATCTTTCATAGGACTCAAAGTCCTCGCCTTTATCTTTCATAGGAGTCAAAGTCCTCACCTTTATCTTTCATAAGACTCAAAGTCCTCACTTTTATCTTTCAGGGGATTCAAAGTTCTCGCTTTTATCTTTCATAAGACTCAAAGTCCTCACATTTATCTTTCATAGGACTCAAAGTCCTCTATCTTTATGCTTTCATAGGACTCAAAGTCCTTTGTCTTTATCTTTCATAGGACTCAAAGTCCTCTATCTTTATGCTTTCATAGGACTCAAAGTCCTCTGTCATTTACATTTCAAAGACTTATGTCTTCAGTCATTTACGCTTTCAAAAGACTACAATGTCTTCATTTACATTTCAAAGACTTCAATGTCTTTAGTCATTTACACTTACAAGGAATTTAATGTCTTCTGTCTTTTACACTTTATAAGACTTCAACATCTTCTGTCTTTCATAGGACTCAGTGTCCTCGTCCTTATAGGACTCAATGTCCTTGCCTTTGTGCTTCTTAGGACTCAACGTCCTCTGTTTCTATGTTTTAAAAAAACTTGAAATGTCTTCTGCTCTACAGGACTTCAATATCCCCCATTTTACATTTTGTAAGACTTCAATGTCCTCTTGTTTTTTCGGTTTCACTTCCTTGGTTTTCACCAGTTGCTCGGTCGAATAACAAGGTCGCTCGAACGAAATTAGTGTCCTTATCTTTACTGCCCTTTTATTTCCAATAAAAGATAAGTAACGAAGGGTAATTGTCATGCCCTAATTTCGTCCAGGGACTATCGTTTGTTGATCTTTTGATCCTTGCTAGTTGATTTACGGTGTTGAATGTCAATTATAGTGTGAAACAGATGATCAATCGGTATTTTGATCAAGAATGCAAAAAATACCAAAAAAATGGGGCAAAAGGGTCATTTCCTTGGTTTTCCTGGACCCTAGCTCACCTAGGTGTTGGATTTCCCCTGCATTTACTTTTTGGTCCACTTTTTCTTTCTACAAATATGTTCAAGGGAAATCCGGTTTTTCGGAAAACGCACTGAATCGTCAAGTATTTAAAATTAAAATGGATGAATTCGAGTATCGAACTCAGGGAACTAGCCTTAGACAGGGTAAAATTCAGAAATAAGGCATTGTTGAAAGAAACATTGATAATTCATGATTTAGAACAAAATTAAACTAAGTCTAGATTAAAACAGTAAAAATGCAAGTAAATTGACAGCAGCAGGTAAAGATGTTGGGTCTTTCTAATAGACCAGCTGATGTATATAAAGATGTTTCTCTAATCAATCATGCTTTCGTGTTCTATGTTGTAGCCTAAATTACTAAACCTCGATCCCTAGTTCGACTGAATCAATCCAAGCTTTGTCCTCAGATCCCTCTTGTTGGACTAGGCCCAATTTAGACAGCCCTCCTAGGTTTAGACTAACTTAAACTAAGCTTCATCCTCAGATCCCTCTTGTTGGACTAGACTCGGCTTAAATAGCTTATGAATGTTTAGACTAATTTAGCCTAAGCTTTGTCCTCAAATCCCTCTTGTTGGACTAGACTTAAACCAAACAACATTATTGTAACAGCATACATAAAACTAAAACTTAATCCGCAGATCCCTCATTTAAGACTAAGCTTTAATCATGCTTCAATCAAGTTCTAAGGCAACAATACATTTCCCAATGCTAAAGTCACCTAACTATGCACACAAATAGGTGATCAGACCAAGAGCATACAAAATTTAAGCACTGAAAGAAGCATTGAACACAAGAAACACAATCAATTAGATATTAAAGTAATTACATCAGCTGTTCTTTAGAAATCACCAACAAGGGTGTTTAGCCAGCCATTACAAAAAAACCCTTAACAATAATGAGATTACAAAACCTAGGTATCTCTGCAAAAGTTGCTCCTCTTGTTGCCTCCAAGCTCTTTTCCCTAAATAGGCACTGTGGTGTGCTCTGGAATTCTATGCCAATCTTCTCTGTAAAATCTGTTGTATATCAGGTTGTACCCTAATTCTGCACAAGACAGACTTTAAAGAGGCTCTGAATTCATGACGTTGCGCTTAGCGCCATCTTCGCGCTTAGCGCGAGTAAGTGAATTTGAGCTTAGCGCCAGTCATGCGCTGAGCCTGGCTAAAGACAACTGCTGCGCTTAGCGCACTAATATCGCACTTAGCGTGCGACCTTGATATTGATGCTCTGCCAGATTCATCTGTCGCCCTAAGCACGCTGAAGCTGCCTTTAGCGGATGATGCACTCTTAGCCCACTGATGAGCTAAGCTCAACTGTCACTTTTAGCACTTCATGACTTAGCCTCTTTTTCACCTGAAATTGCACATATTTCATCATTAAATCCAATGGACATATTCAAGAGACAACTTTAACAATAAAACAAGATTTATTTACAAAATCACTACAAAATAACCATAAATTGGGGGAACTATACAAGTTTTGGAAAATGTTTTCTATACAAAAGTTAGTCGTATAAGACGACTAACAAACTCCCCCAAATTTATAGTTTTGCTTGTCCTCAAGCAAAGAAAGAACAATTCACTTATCCTCAAGTGACAAGCTACAATGGTCACTCAAAATGGTGCTTGTTTCACAAATAAATTCAACCATATGAACTGAATATCATGGACTGCTTCATTAAATTGATTTTCACAAACATGCAGCTTTTCAAAGATAGGAACATACACATTAGAGTCACAACTGAAATAAGCTAGTAAGGATGGTAGAAATCGAGGAAGGATCACCAACCAAAACCTCACAGTCATTGTTTCACTCAAGCTCAAGTGTTTAGGCTCATTCCATCATAAATAACTAACACAAGTCCCAACCTTTGCATTTCATCTTATATCATATAGCAATGAACACACAAAATGAATCTGAAGGACTTTCTAGGCTTGTAATGGGGTTAGGTTGCCAACAAAATCATGGTTTTTCTAGGATTCAAAAGCTTAGGTTCTAGGAGAGCATTCATCCATAGATAAACCTTCACTTTTTCATTCATTCACTCCCCATACTTGCCTTTTATTTAGGCACTCAACTTCATTTCATTATTTTGCAGCATACACACTTATTAATTTCATTTGTACTTACAGTTTTTTTTTTTACACAAGATATACAGAAATAGTGTGTGTATGCTATTTACTTTGACCATTTCAATTCTTACCCAGTGCTTCCCCCAAATTTGGAACAAATTTACCGTGATAATTACTCCCCCAAATTTGGGACAAATTTGCTTTGAACCACGCTTCCTATGGATGATGCTCTCCTACAACCTAAGCCAAAGTAGCAGGAGATAACACTGTATAGGCTCAGGGTTCAATCAATCAATAATTCATTCAGCTCAAACTGGGTGCAAAGGATAAATCATTCAAGCATGTGGTCAGCTTTTTGGCTAAGTGGCTATCACAATCAAACATGGCCTTCATCATCCTCAATTTCATGCATTCAGTCCATACTTCAAAGATTCACGCAAAAATTAGTACTAAATTATGGTAGTTTCTCTCAAAATTTAAGGATCACACTCTCATCGGGATATGGTCAATGCATTCCTTCATAATCAATCTGACAAACTGACTAACATTTTCAGTCATAATTTCAATCAAATGCTCATTCTCTTCTAATGGATACAAGCTTGATCAAAACAATTATCTAATCATTCCAATTCATACAATTGCTCATTCAAATCATTCTCAAACACTCATTTCATACAAAAAAAACCACTGCATATCATTTTCAATCAGTTCACTATTCAAACACGCTTTTTGTACAAGCAAACAACTCAAAGTGCTGAAATTTAAATAACTGAAATTTAAAGAACTAAAACATAAAACTGAAATTAAAATAACTGAAAATAAATCATAAAATAACTGAGAAATAAACTAAAATGTTCAAAATGCACAAATTTAAATGTCCTGCTCCTGTGGTTACTCCTTTGTATGCTCATTAAGATCTAACACCTGAGCAGTTGGTGAATCCTGAGGGATAGGCTGCTCTAGCTCATATGCTTGTGCAGATGGTATAGCATCATCAGGTATGGGTACTGGGGATGGCTCCGGGATCTGGTCTGTGGAAGTCTCCTCCTCGTGAGCCATATGTTCACCTGGATCAAAATAAAAGGGCTCAGGAGGGGTGAGCTCATCCTCCCCTTCTGCTGCTACTGTTGCTGGCTCCTCAGGAATAGACTCCTGGGCTGTGGAGGCCCCATCCCCTCCAAAAGGAGAAGGCTGAGCTCCTGGCCAGGCCACCTGCACATCAAACTCATCCATGCTCATGATGGATGGCAAGCCCAAGCCCTGGAGGCTCTGCATGATAATGGATTGCCCCCTGTGTAAGCTCTGGAGCATGGAATGAAGCATCTGAGGTGTAAATATAAAGTTTAATGGTCCTGCATATGAAAGAGCTGGAAGTGGTATCTGAGTAGATGTAGGAGGAATAACTGGAGTCTGAATGGGAGGTACTAGAGCTGTGGAAGAAGAAGGAGCTAGTGTCTCTGGTGCTACTGAAGTAGTGGGGACCTCTGATCTCTTACCCCTGGCCTTCCTTGGCCCTATAAATGTCACTATTGGATCATCAAGATTCCAACCGTTCTTCTTAATATATGCCAAAATGACTGGGGTCTTCAGAAATGTGTTTAAAGTATCCTCATCAAATTTCACCAAGTGACCTCTCACCCTTACCTGCTTAGGTGATTTATCCTTGGGGTCATAGAGGTTCACATAAAATTCCTTCACAATAGCAATATCTATGCTATTGTTAGCAAAATTAGTTAACTTCTCATCCCAATCTCTTCTCTTGAGTTTCCTCCTTGAACTCGTCAAACTGAGTGTGATAAACTACCACATTCCTCTTCGGTAGTAGTTTTCGAGGCACCATAATGTTTGTATACCTCTCCCAAGCCTCTTGGGATGTGAACCTAGATCTATCAAATCTGGCATTGGTAAGTGTAGAAGGAGCTTTCCTTTTCTTGGATGCCATCTGCAAAATATAAGACAAAACACAAGAGATTAGCACAGGTTATTTTCACAAAAACATAAAAACAAAACTAAAATTTTGACTAGGCGCTTAGCGCAGCAGGTTCAGCTTAGCGCGCCTTATGAAATTTTACTCAGGCGCTAAGCGCAGCAGACTGGCGCTTAGCCTGAAGACACATAAAATATTTTTTTGCAGAATAGGCTTAACGCACAGCTGAGCTTAGCCTAAGTCTACAATTTTCGAAACAGAAGAGAGTTTGAGCTGAGCGCAGCATGGCGCGCTTAGCTCAACCTCATCAGAATAACACCAAGGCTTAGCGCACAGGGTGCACTTAGCCTAATCACTAAAACTTAAAAGATAGTGAGGGAGTTGAGCTTAGCACAGCAAGGCGCTCAGCTCAACACAAAACAAGGGCTTAGCACACAGACGCGCTTAGCCTTATTCAAAGGAAAACTTACAGAATCAACGTGGCGCTTAGCCTGACAGGTCAGGCTTAGCGCTGAACAAAATTCTCAAAATCTTAATGTTTGAACACTAGTCCCGCTTAGCGCACAGACACGCTTAGAGGGCTCATCACTTACGTTCATCAGTAGGGATGAACGCGCTTAGCGTGACATGGTCCACTTAGCACGTTCATCTGGAAATCCAAAATTTTAACAGTTGCGATGAACAGGCTAAGCGCCGCAGGCACACTTAGCGCGTTCATCGCAATTTCCAAACAGAACCACAGGGGTCTTCACCCCTTTCAGCCACATTGCCCCTAATGGGCTTCTAAGTTACCTAACATCCTACATTGACTAACCCTAAAACTAATAACCTTAACCTAAAACCATACAACTAAGAAAACAAGAAGTCATTTATCCTAAGGTTTGAAAAATGAAAAATGGAAATAGAAAAGAACTAACTTACTTGGATTGTTATTGAAATGAAGCAAAGAAGATGCAGACAAGCAGTACACACGTAGCAGAAAGTACACAGTTGCTTAAGGTTAGGAAGGTGCAAAGTAACACCCAAAGTGCCTCTGCCTTTGATTTTTAAAAACTGAAATTCGTATGGCGCGCTTAGCGTGCCCACGTGACGTTTGAGTTTAAAACCCAAGCGCTTAGCCTAGCCTCGCGCTAAGCCCAACTTGAAGTTGTAAGGTCCAATGAGTATTTGGGGCTTAGCACAACAGGTTGCGCTTAGCGCTTTCTGCAACACAAAATTTTCTGCAATATGCACTAAGTGTGCCATTATTTTTTCCTATTTCTTAACCCTTTTTGCACCATTATAAGTACTGATTAATCTTAATTGTCAAATTAAATAGGCAGTTTTATTATTTGGGCTCATTCAGCTAATTTGATGTTTTTAATCTAATTTCAGGAATTAATGAAGCATTGGGCTTGAATCCAGAATTGGGCTTGGACTTGAAGAGGGTAGACTATTTTATTCTACAAATTTTATCTTATCTAGACTTTATCTTATCTAGATATTATTTAGATTTGATCTCATCTAGATATTATTTCATCTAGATCTTATCTTATCTTATCTTATCTAGATTTTATTTTATTTTATTTTATTTATGGGCCTGTATTTAAAACATATTTGTAAGCTTTGGAGCTGAAAAATATATAACAACACCAAGGTTCTAGTTTAGGGCCTCTCTCTCTTCTCTCTCTCCTCTCTTCTCTCTCTCCTTTTTCGTTTTTAGTTTTAGGCTTCTCTTCTTCTTTTAGACACTTTTTCGTTTTGGAAGAATAATTCTAGTTTTCTTCATTTTCTACTGATTAATGGAAGGCTAAGTCTCCAGCGTTGTTTTCTCTTGAGGATCAAGCACAGCTCTCTTTGAGGTTCTATTATTACTATTAAATTCTGATCAGTTTTTCCTCTTCACCAATTACTCTGTATTTGTTCCTATTAATCCATGCATGCTTAGTGCTTGATTAATTGTCTCTGTGCTTAATTTACGTTCATGCTTAATGATCGTTCATGATTAATTGGTGTATGTGTTGCTTAATCACATAATGAATGCCTTATGTTAAATTTTGCTTAATAATTTAATTTAGGGTTGGATTAAGTGGTTGAACTGATAAAGGATAAATTCTCGTAACCTAGGATAAGAGACTTGCTTGTGAATCAAGGGGAAGCAACGTGTTTTAATTCTAATATTTCTAATTCAAATTTACTTGTTGTTTAATTTACAAAAACAAACAACCCCCCCCCCCAATTTGTTACTATTTTATTACTATCTGTTATGAACGTTTGGTTGACCATTGCTCGTAGGGAGACAACCTAGGATCACTTCCTAGATACTGTATTTTTAATGTTTATTTGATTCGGGTACGGCCTCGATCAAATTTGGCGTCGTTGTCGGGGAGCAGTGGGCCAAAGGTTCATAATAGCTAGTGATTCGTGTTTTATGTTCAGTTGTTATACGTTTACGTCTTTTGTTTAGTGTGTTCGTGTTGTGTTAGTGTGGTATTCTGTTTTATTTGATGTTTTGTTTTGCAATTTAGTAGTACCCCTATTTCAGTTTATTGTTTTGCTGTGAATAATGCTTAGCGACGAAATTAGAGACTGATTATGCGTTACTGTTCACACAGCATTACATTAGCAACTGAATTAGCGACGACTGTTTATAATTTAATTGGCAATTTTTGTTTTGATAGTTAGGGTCGTTATTTTTGGCTGAATTTTTGTGTGGGAAGTTATTTTGACTCTTATTTTGTGTGAAAAATACCAGGAACACTTGGTGTGGCTGGATTTGAGATATTCAAAAAAAAATTGAGAACTTATTTTTAGCAAAACTTAAAACAGTCATAACTTTTGCTTCGGGTATCAGAACGACTATTATTTTATATTTATTTGGGGTAGAAAAAAATTTCCCATACCGTGGCAACCCAGCGGAGCTTGGTTGAGGTCTCTAACTAGCCAAAATCTCCTATTTACTAAGTTTTTTTTTCAAGTTTTATTGTTCTATTTTTCTATACCTTCCTTAGGCAGTTTCCATAGTTAGACTTTGAATTTTGTTTGAAATTTTTTGTGCTATCTTTTCATGATTTTAGGGTGTTCCTCACAAAATTTCAAATCATTTTGATATTGTTTGAGTATAGTTGTAGTTTTACCCCCTTGTTAGGTGCTTATTGAGAAACACATTATTTGTTGCATATAGTGCATGACTAGGGGCAATCCAGGTGATTTACAACCCTTTGATCCTGAAATAGATAGAAACTTTCATAGATTAGTTAGGCATAGTGTGCATCCTGGTTATTCTATGCATTGTGAGCATTCTCTTGAGGGTGATTCTGAATATTCTGATTTTGAGCATTCCACTACTAATTTTTATACTGAGAATATGGCTCAACCTCCACCTCGTGAGAGGACTCTTAGGGAGATGGTTGCACCTGATTTCACTTATGAAAGCTTGTGCATTCAATATCCTGATGAGGGTGTTCCATATGTTCTCAAGACTGGACTAATACATTTGCTGCCCAAGTTTCATGGTCTTGCAGGTGAAGATCCTTATAAGCATCTTAAGGAGTTCCATATTGTTTGTTCCACCATGAAACCCCCTAATGTCCAAGAAGGTCATATCTTTCTAAAGGCTTTTCCTCATTCTTTGGAGGGAGTGGCAAAAGATTGGCTACACTACCTTGCTCCCAAGTCCATTTTCAGCAGGGATGACCTTAAGAGGGTGTTCTTGGAGAAATTCTTTCTTGCATCTAGGACCACTACCATCAGAAAAGACATTTCAGGCATTAGGCAACTTAGTGGAGAAAGCTTATATGAATACTGGGTGAGATTCAAGAAACTATGTGCCAGTTGTCCTCACTACCAGATTTCTGAGCAGCTTCTCCTCCAATATTTTTATGAAGGACTCAGTAACATGGAGAGAAGTATGATAGATGTTGCCAATGGTGGAGCCCTTGGAGACATGACCCCTGCTGAAGCCAGAAATTTAATTGAGAAGATGGCTTCCAACTCCCAATAATTCAATGCAAGAAATGATGCTATTGTCCTTAGAGGAGTCAATGAGGTGGCCACAGATTCATCTTCATCTACTGAAAATAAAAAGCTTGAAGGAAAACTTAATGCCTTGGTCAACCTAGTAACCCAGCTTGCCATGAATCAGAAATCTACACCTGTTGCAAGAGTCTGTGGTCTATGTTCTTCTGCAGATCACCATTCAGATCTTTGTCCTTCTTTGCAGCAATCTGGAGTCAATGAGCAACCTGAAGCTTATGCTGCAAACATTTATAATAGACCTCCACAACAGCAAAACCAACAACAACAAAATAATTATGACCTTTCAAGCAATAGATACAATCCAGGTTGGAGGAATCATCCAAATCTAAGATGGGCGAGCCCTCCACAACAACAACAGTTTATCCCTCCTTTTCAGAATGACGCTGGTCCAAGCAAGCCATATGTTCCTCCTCCAATGCAGCAACAACAACAACAACAACAACAGCCCCAGAAACAGCAAACATTTGAGGCTCCTCCGCAACCTTCCCTTGAAGAACTTGTGAGGCAAATGACTATTCAAAACATGCAGTTTCAACAAGAGACTAGAGCCTCCATTCAGATCTTAACTAATCAAATGGGACAATTGGCTACACAGTAAAATCAACAACAGTCCCAAAATTCTGACAGATTACCTTCTCAATCTGTCCAGAATCCCAAAAATGTGAGTGTCATTACATTGAGGTCGGGAAAGCAGTGTCAAGGACCTCAACCAGCAACATCTTCCTCATCCGCAAATGAACCTGCCCCTTCGGCACTTTTGCCTATAGGAGGATGCCTTTCGGCCTGTGCAATGCCCCTGGTACCTTCCAGCGGTGCATGATTAGTATTTTTAGTGATTTTTTAGAAAATTGCATAGAGGTGTTTATGGATGATTTCACTGTATGTGGATCCTCTTTTGATGTTTGTTTGGATAGTCTGGAAAAGGTTTTGACTAGATGCACTGAAACTAACCTTGTTCTAAATTTTGAAAAATGTCATTTTATGGTTGAGCAAGGTATAGTTTTAGGCCACATTATTTCCAATAAGGGCATTGAAGTAGATCCTGCAAAAAATTTTGTTATTTCACAATTGCCTTACCCCTCTTGCGTGCGAGAGGTGTGATCTTTTCTTGGTCATGTAGGATTCTACAAGCGCTTTATAAGAGATTTTAGCAAGGTAGCCCTTCCATTATCCAACTTGTTGCAAAAGGCGGTGGAGTTTGACATTAATGATAAATGCAAAGAGGCTTTTGATTGCCTCAAGCGTGCGGTGACTACCACCCCTATCATTCTGGCACCTGATTGGACAGCCCCATTTGAGCTAATGTGTGATGCATCCAATTACACATTGGGGTTGTCCTTGCTCAAAAGATCTCCTTACTTCAGCTTACTTCTTTTCCGCCATGACTTAGGGAGTTTTCTTTCTCCTATCTCCTTCTTTACTTTTATTACATTTTTCCGATTCTATTTGATAGTTTGATTGCTTTTAATCTTTTAATTGTGCTACATTGAGGACAATGTGTTGTTTAAGTACGGGGGGAGTGTTCTTTGGTTTTGGTTTTGCTAGTTTTGCTAGTTTTGTTTGTGTTAAATTTGTTAGTTTTGTTGGGTTTCTAGTTTAATATTTTAGGTCAATTCTGTTTGCATGTACAACTTTGCATATTTTTCTTTGAATTATAGGATATGTTCAAGAAATGGGTAATTGTTCTGAAAATAAAAGTCTCTTGACATTTTGTGATTTGAAATCCTTGTTTTTCCTCTACATGTCATGATAGTTTTGAAAGCTCAATTTGAAAGTGATAAGTTTACCTTTGTGAGAATTTGAGCCATCCATCATCATAATCTTTTGATGTGTTTTGCCCTATTGATTGCTTGCACAATAGCCTTGGCTTGATTCTTGTTGATGCTTCCTAATTCACATGCATATTTGGAAATGATTTAGACAATTTTGTTCTTATAAGCTTCTAGCCAAATGGACTTACCTTGAATTAATTCCTTTGATAGCCCCTTGAGCCTATGTTCCCCTTTCTTTGTTTTGAAGCTCATTACAAGCCTTAAGTGAAAAACCATGATATCACCTTACCCTTAAGGAATTTTGGAGCTTTGGAATTGTTTTGGGAATAAGTGTGGGGGGGTATGTTTCATTGGAAGATATGATTTTTGGCCATGCTTAATGTTTTATTTTGGCCATGTTTGATGTATATATATATTGCCTAGTTCTTGCTTTAATCTTCAAATTCGTACTGTTAAAAAAATGAAAAATAAAAAAAATTCAATTACTACAAATTTGTACTGTTAAAAAAAAGAGAAAAAAAAAAGAGAAGAAGAAAAGAAGTGAAGTTGAATAAATGAGGTCATGTTATGAGGACTTGATTTAGGAGCCTTGGTTGATTTTGTTGATATTAGAGGGTTTGGGTTTACTACTTGTGCGTAATTTCCACTTATTCCCCACTGCTCCTCTATTCCTTTGGGATTTAACTACTTATTCCATATTTTTTCCCTACCTTGTCCTTGGCCCCATTACAACCTTTAAAGACCTTTTGATCCTCATGTGCATGTGTTTGCCAAGTTGTTTGTCAATTTTAGAATTTTGCCAAGTCTATGTGGTGTTTGTTTTCATGGGTGCTTCGAGAGTAAACAGTAGCCTAGACACTTGAGGGATAGAGTGTATATCTTGTGAGGCTTTATCACTTGTCATTCTTGAGCTGATTAACTATTTTTCCATGATTGGGTTGCTTGGATGATTTTCACAAATGTATTGACTCTTTGGAACTCTTCATGTACTCATTCCTTTCATTCCTTGATGTTCATTGATAAATATGTAAATGTTTATGTTTGTCTCTCTCTTTTTGATATCCTTGGATTTTGTTCTTTATTTCATTTTGCCCAGGAATGCAAAAGGCTAAGTATGGGGGGTTTTGATGTGTCATTATTTTCTCCTATTTCTTAACCCATTTTGCACCATTTTAAGTATTGATTAATCTTAATTGTCAAATTAAATAGGCAGCTTTATTATTTGGGCCCATTCAGCTAATTTGATGTTTTTAATCTAATTTCAAGAATTAATGAAGCATTCGGCTTGAATCCAGAATTGGGTTTGGACTTGAAGAGGGCAAACTATTTTATTCTACAAATTTTATCTTATCTAGACTTTATCTTATCTAGATATTATTTAGATTTGATCTCATCTAGATCTTATTTCATCAAGATCTTATCTTATCTTATCTTATCTAGATTTGATTTGATTTTATTTATGGGCCTAGATTTAAAACATATTTGTAAGCTTTGGGGCTGAAAAATATATAACAGCACCAAGGTTCTAGTTTAAGGCCTCTCTCTCTTCTCTCTTCTCTCTCTCCTCTCTTCTCTCTCTCCTTTTTCGTTTTTAGTTTTAGGCTTCTCTTCTTCTTTTAGACACTTTTCATTTTGGAAGAATAATTCTAGTTTTCTTCGTTTTCTACTGATTAATGGAAGGCTAAGTCTCCAGCGTTGTTTTCTCTTGAGGATCAAGCACAGCTCTCTTTGAGGTTCTATTATTACTATTAAATTCTGATCAGTTTTTCCTCTTCACCAATTACTCTGTATTTGTTGCTATTAATCCATGCATGCTCAGTGCTTGATTAATTGTCTCTGTGCTTAATTTACGTTCATGCTTAATGATCGTTCATGATTAATTGGTGTATGTGTTGCTTAATCACATAATGAATGCCTTATGTTAAATTTCACTTAGTAATTTAATTTAGGGTTGGATTAAGTGGTTGAACTGATAAAGGATAAATTCTCGTAACCTAGGATAAGAGACTTGCTTGTGAATCAAGGGGAAGCAACGTGTTTTAATTCTAATATTTTCTAATTCAAATTTACTTGCTGTTTAATTTACAAAAACAAATAACCCCCCCCCCCTAATTTGTTACTGTTTTATTACTATCTGTTATGAACGTTTGGTTGACCATTGCTCGTAGGGAGACGACCTAGGATCACTTCCTAGATACTGCATTTTTAATGTTTATTTGATTCGGGTACAACCTCGATCACTAAGCCTGATATGTGAGGCCTAGCGTACCATTAATCTTCAACTTATAGAAAGTAGTTCAGGCTTAGTGCAATAGGCGCGCTAAGCGCACTTCCAAGAGTTCAAAAACCAGAAGAGATTGGCGCATAGCGCTCCCTGGCCCGCTAAGCCCAACTTAAAAACTCAATTTATAGAATGGATCTGGGGCTTAGCGCAGGATAGCGCGCTTAGCGTTGCTACAATAAAAATTTTCCAGAGAAGAAGTGGCGCTTAGTGCATCATCCACGCTAAGCCCACTGCTTAAGGTTCAATTACAGTGAAGATGTGGGGGCTTAGCGCAATGATGTGCACTTAGCTAAACTATTCAGCCAACCAATCAGGGGTCTTTGCGCTTAGCGCGAGCAAGCTTAGCTTAGCATGTGAAGACTGAGCGCTTGGCGCAAGGACTGTGCTTAGCGGATAAACAATTGCAAAAAAATTTCTTAGTCTTTTTCTGTCTATCTCTTCACACAAGCTTAAAACCCCTTGTTCATTACTAAACAAACTAAAATTAATCACAATCACAAGCAAGGTATCCTAATCACATGCAAGAGATAAGAATGAAAAATAGAAAAGGGAAAGAAAAGCTGGGTTGCCTCCCAGTAAGTGCTCTTTTAACATCACTAGCTTGACGCATCGTCCTGTTATCCAGGATCAAACAGAGTTCCTACTTCAAGGACCTTCTTCTTAGGTCTCTTTTCCTCCATCACATGCACTTTAAGACAAACATTTTGGCTAGGGGGATCTTTGTCCTCATGGAACAAATCAAAGTTGATCTTCTGATCTTCTATACCCATTTGCAGTATCTTCTTTCCTATGTCCACCATGCAGCTTGCAGTAGACATAAATGGGAGGTCAAGAATAAGAGGAACGTCAGCATCCTCTTCTATATCTATGACAACGAAATCAGCTAGAAATATAAGGTGTTTAACCTTCACCAAAACATTTTCAATGACTCTATACGGCCTTGTGATGGAGCGGTCAGCTAACTGGAAGGTCATGCGTATGGGCATTATCTTTATCTCTCCAATTCGTTGGCACATGGAAAGAGGCATTAAATTGATACTAGCTCCCAAGTCTATGAGAGCTTTGCCTACAGCAACCTCACCAATAGAACACGGTATAGTGACAACTCCCGGATCTTTGTGTTTGGGTGGAAGAATGGGTTGAATAATAGCACTATAGTTACCTTCCACAACAATCTTGTCACTATGGATGTACCGATTCTTCTTGGTTAACATATCCTTCAAAAATTTGGCATAGAGGGGCATTTTCTGAAGTGTTTCTCAAAATGACAAAGTAATTTCCAGTTTCTTGAAGATATCAAGAAATCTGGCCAAATGTCGCTCTCTATCTTTCCGGGAGGGTACCAACGGATAAGGTACCTCCTTGCATTCAATAGGAGTAGCCTCTTTCTTCTTTTCTATGTTAGCCTCACTCTTGCCCTTCTTCTTCTCAATCTCAACAACCTTCTCTTTTTGTTTTTCATTTTTCAACTTTTTTTCTTTTTCTTCTTCTTCTTTTATTTCTTTTGCTTTTATTGGTGTCTCTCTTTCTTCATCACCTTCTGCTTCCTCAACAATTTCTTTAAGTTCAACTAAATCATCAACCGGTTCCAGCGCCAGTTTATCAGCCAGCTGTTGTTTAAATCCCTCCACCTTCTGATCAGCTCTACTTTCCTCTGCTTGAATCGCCATTTTGCTTCTAGTCATCACAACTTTGCACTCTTTTTTAGGATTTTTCTCTGTGTTTGTTGTAAAGTTGTTTGATGGTCTTTCAGCTAATTGCTTTGCAAGCTGGCCCACCTGGACTTCCAGATTCTTAATTGCAAACTCGGTGCTCTTTTGGTTAGACATTGACACTTGCATGAATTGAGCTAGAGTCTCTTCCAGCTTCGTTGTTCGGTCATAGAGACTTAGCATCTGCTGTTGTGGCCTTGTAGATGAACCACCCTGGTCTCTGTTAAATTGGTTACCAGGGTGATTTTGCCACTGGGCTGACTTCCCATATAATAGACTTCATGTGCAATTTTCTCTTCATTAGGGATACAACATCCAGATTCATGAGCTCCACCATAAATTGCACATCCTGCAACCTGCAAAATAAAAGATTGTGAAGTTTGTGCAGAATGAAGCTGAGTTGGCAACTTACTGAGTGTTTCTGTAAATGCCTCTAGTTGCTTAGATAGCAACTTGTTTTGTGCCAACAGAGCATCCTGTGAGGTTAGCTCCAATAAGCTCTTCTTGGTAGAAATGTGGGCTCGGTCTCTCAAAATGGCAATGTCACTAGCAGCCATGCTTTCAATTAAGTCCATTGCTTCGTTGGGGGCCTTCATTATGATCTTACCCCCAGCTGAAGCATCCAAGAACTGCTTAGATTGTGGTCTCAACCCATCTATGAATATGTTGAGCTGTATTGGTTTTGAAAAACCGTGAGTGGGAGTCTTCCGCAATAAACCTCTAAATCTTTCAAGTGCCTCACTCAACGATTCATCTGGAAAGTGGTGGAAGGAAGAGATGGCAGCTTTGCCTTCTGCAGTCTTCGATTCAAGGAAGTACTTCTTTAAAAACTTTTCTACTACTTCATCCCATGACTTCATACTGTTTCCTTTAAAAGAATGAAGTCATCTCTTAGCTTCTCCAGATAAAGAAAATGAGAACAAACTCAACCTGATTGCATCCGCAGGCACACCCGCCAACCTAATAGTATTGCATATCTCTATATAGGTGGCCAAGTGAGCATAAAGGTCTTCATTAGGTAGACCATGAAACAAATTATTTTGAATCAGCTATATCAAAGAAGGATGATATGTAATTGTCTGAACTTGAACTTCTGGTTGTGCAATACTAGTGAAAAATTGTGCCACAGTAGAACTTGAATAATCCTCCAGGGTTACTCTTCTTGGCTCTTCAACCATGATTGTGTCTTCAACAGGTTCTATATGAGAATGCCCTGCAATAGGAAAACTAGAAGATGCCTCTGAAGATCGAGGTTCTTCTTCTGGAGTTGCTGCTACTTCTAAATCCTGCAAAAAATTTCTAATTCTCTCTGAATTGCGCCTTCTACAGGTGGCGTTAATCTCCAAATCAATGGGAATCAAATCACCTGCAGTAGATCTTCTTTGCATACAAGAAAATAGAACAACAATTATCCAGTTCAAAAGAACAATAAATGTACGGTAACTAAAATATGAACAAAAGAATCAATGAATCAAAGAGAAAAATATAAAGCAATGTCGTAAAACTAAACTAAACTCTTCTTGAATCTAGTTCCCCGGCAACGGCGCCATAAATACTTTATTGGATTTCCCCTACAGTTACTTTTTGGTCCACTTTTTCTTTAAACAAATATATTCAAGGGAAATCCGGTTTGACGAAAAGCGCACCAGATCGTCAAGTATTTAAAATTAAAATGGATGAATCCGAGTATCGAACTCAAGGAACTAGTCTTAGACAGGGTTAAATTCAGTAATAAGGCATTGTTGAAAGTAACATTGATAATTGATGATTTGGAACAAAATTAAACTAAGTCTAGATTAAAACAGTAAAAATGCAAGTAAGTAAAATTGACAGCAGTAGGTAAAGATGTTGGGTCTTTCTAACAGACCAGCTGATGTATATAAAGATGTTTCTCTAATCAATCATGCTTTTGTGTTCTATGTTGTAGCCTAAATTACTAAACCTCGATCCCTAGTTAGACTGAATCAATTCAAGTTTCATCCACAGATCCCTCTTGTTGGACTAGACTCAGCTTAAATAGCTTATGAAAGTTTAGACTAATTTAGCCTAAGCTTTGTCCTCAGATCCCTCTTCTTGGACTAGACTTAAACCAAACAACATTATTATAACAACATACATAAAACCAAAACTGAATCTGCAGATCCCTCATTTAAGACTAAGCTTTAATCCTGCTTCAATCAAGTTCTAAGGCAACAATACATTTCCCGATGCTAAAGTCACCTAACTATGCACACAAATAGGTGATCAGACCAAGAGCATACAAAATTTAAGCACTGAAAGAAGCATTGAACACAAGAAACATAATCAATTAGATATTAAAGTAATTACATCAGTTGTTCTTTAGAAATCCCCAACAAGGGTGTTTAGCCAGCGATTACAGAAAAACCCCTAACAATAATGAGATTACAAAACCTAGGTATCTTTGCAAAAGTTGTTCCTCTAGCTGCCTCCAGAGCTCTTTTCCCTAAATAGGCACTATGGTATGCTCTAGAATTCTATGCCAATCTTCTCTGTAAAATCTGTTGTATATTAGGTTGTACCCTAATTCTGTACAAGACAGGCTTTAAATAGGCTCTGAATTCGCGACGTTGCGCTTAGTGCCACCCTCGCGCTTAGTGCGAGTAAGTGGATTTAAGCTTAGCACCAGTCTGCGCTGAGCCTGGCTGAAGACAACTACTACGCTTAGCATACTGATCTCGCGCTTAGCGCGCAGCCTTAATATTGATGCTTTGCTAGATTCTTCTATCGCGCTAAGCGCGCTGAAGCTGCACTTAGCGAATGATGCGCGCTTAGCCCACTGATGAGCTAAGCTCAACTGTCACTTTTAGCTATTCATGATTTAGCCTCCTTTTCACCTAAAATTGCACATATTTCATCATTAAATCAAATGGACATATTCTAGAGACAGCTTTAACAATAAAACAAGATTTATTTACAAAATCACTAAAAAATAACCATAAATTGGGGGAACTATGCAAGTTTTGAAAAATGTTTTCTATACAAAAGTTAGTCGTATAAGACGACTAACACTAGGCTAGCCTCTGCCTCGCCTAGGCCACCAAATAGCTTCATGGTGAAGAAACCAGCTCGCCTGGGCGAGCTCATTGTTTCAGCACTAATTCCCAGCTCGCCTGGGCGAGCTGCAACGGCCCCAAAGTGACTCTTTGCCTATAAATAGGCTTCCTAGGGGTGTTTTAAAGGTTCCAAGGGTTAGAAGTGGAGAGAATTGAGATAAGAGAGAAAGAAGAAGAAGAAGAAGAAAGAAGAGGAAACAAAGCCGAGGCGCTATCGAATCGCGACTATGATCGTCCCTACGTTGTTTCTTGTTCGGTGTTCTTCGCACCAGTCGGTTAGTATTTTTTTTTTAAGGATTGAATGTGATCTATGTACCCTTAGGGGTCCCTCTTTGTTTTTTTGTGCATATTCATCTTCTTCATCTATCATCGACAATCTCTTCTTCTTTATAAAGTTCAATTTTAACCGATCACTAGTGTTGTAAAGTTGTCTTTAAAGAGATCGAAAGTTAATAAACAAAACCAAGATAAAACCAACTCACAACCAAACTTCTTCATTTCATCAAATATCGCTTAAGATCGTTTCAAGGTCCAACGCCTTAACGATTCTCTCCGTTTTTCAAATTTAAAAGATCATTTCAAGTTCCAACGCCTTAACAATTCTCTCCACTTTTCAAAATTTCAAACATCGTTTCAAGGTCCAATGCCTTAAACGACTTTTTGTTCACAATTAAAATGAATCTTTCAAAAACATAAAAAATCAATTTAACACACAAGCATTCAGACTTAAAGAACTACGTAGGTCTAAATCCCTCATCGCACCTGAGGATACATAGGAACAAGGGCAGCCCTCTTGTCGACCCCAAAAAATAAAAAAAAAAAGATATGTAAAAAGGAAAAATAAGTAATATTGAAGTCACGTTTTTGAACCCTCGATTAAAGGTTTTCGTCCCTTGTGACGGGTGCATGGGGTGCTAATACCTTCCCTATTCATAAACAACTCCCGAACCCTTATTTTCAAAATTCGCAGGCCTCTTTTTGGTTTTTCTAATGTTTTCCTTGAATAAACGTTGGTGGCGGCTTTGCTCATTTTCTCCCTTGGAGGTGAACGCTTTGGCCTATCTATTTGGCCTTCACCCTCCCATCGAAGGGTAGGTTGCAACACTACCAATTAAGGCAAAGTATGATGTGGCGGCGTCAACCAGTAGATATCTAATGATGATGCTCCTGGACAACTTACCCTGACCGAAAGTGGTCATCAAGTCCATGTAGCCTCTAGTCTTGACTCTTTCACTTGCAAAGCAGTTCGGTGGACTGGCATAAGGATGGACATGTCAGATGAGACCTCAAGTCTCTGGAAGGTTTTCCAATATAGCAGTATAGGATGTTAGCAGAACTTCCCTAGTCCATGAGGACCCCGAACACCATGAAGTTTGCTATAATAATGGAGAATACCAAGGGGTTGTCTTGGTTAACGGGATTGATGCCCCTGAAGTCCCTATCCATAAAGGTGATAAGAGGGAGACTTCGCTGTAAGGGTGCATCAACAAAATTAATGCCGATGTCCCGGAGAGCGTCTAGGTGCTGCTTTCAAGACTGTCCACCATAGGAAAAGCCGCTAGCGATGATGTTGATTACACCTTTGATGTGTTAGGCGGGTTCCTATTCTGGTGGAGGTGGCCGCTCGCACCGTTGTGGTTATTGTCTTTGTCTGCCTCGATCTTCTGCTTTTTTTATTGTTTGCTTCTCAACTCTTGTTTGGTTCCTGTTCTGTCTTTGTCCTCCAGGTCTTGCTTATGCCTGGTGCTTGTTTGGTCTCTTAACAAACTGGGCCAAGTACCTAGCATGTATGAGCTCTTCGATTTTGTCCTTCAGGGCCCAACAGTTTTCGGTGTTGTGCCTAATACCATGGTGGTACCTGCAGTATTTGGTTGCGTCTGACCCCAACCTCAGAGGTTTCGTCTAGGGTAGCCAGATGGGTACCTCCAGATTGCTTCCTCGAGAATCATGGTATGACTGACCGTTAGGGGTGTGCAAAGCTCATACCTAGGCCCTTTAGAGATAGGTTGGCGCTTATCAGGCTTGTGCCTCTTTTCCAACTTGTGTAAACCAGCCTTGGTGTTTGCTTTACGCTTGTCGTGCTTCTGTCTGGCTTGGAAGACTTCATTCTGGAATTTGGACATTTCTTCCATCTGGATGTAGCCATTGGCTCGTTCGTGCAATTTGTCCATACTACCAGGTGGTTTTTTAAGAAGACTATCTACGAACTTGCCTAGGCATAAGGAGAAGAGCATGGAATGTAAAGCTACCTCGGGATTAAGATTTTGGATCTGGATAGTCGTGCGTCCAAATCTGTCCATGAACTTTGTATCGACCCGCCTCATCGCTACAATATCATCACTCTAAAACCGCGAGAAATTCAATTCTTAAATGAAAATTCCATTAATTTGCTTATGAAAAATTAAAGTAAAATTTTAATTTCATGATATACATTCCCAAACAACGCACCATTACTTAAGTGAATACATATATATAAGTATAGTAACCCAATACACATCATTCACATAATGAAAAGTAAATTTGTTCATACATATAATTAAGTTTGTGATTTACATCCTCAATTCAACAAAAGAATTATGAAACCAGCTATGGAGGAGTTGATTAACAAAACACAACTCTCTCCCAAAATAATCCCAACGTCATCACGTCGGCTCAGCGGCTCCACAAAAGAATCTCACTTCCTGTACTCTACTGCTGTCATTCTGCTCCCATGAACAAGGGTTCGCGATCATCACAGGTATTAACCACATGATACAAAAATTGCAAGGGTGAGTTCATTATAAAAGGAATTAAAACTAAAATCAAATAACCACAATTAGTAAGAAAACATTAACAAATATCATAAGCTTACATAAATATTCATTAATCCAACACACACTCAACAAATAATCATCATTCATCCATAGTTTCAATCAATCATGCTCAGTATGATGCATGCACCTGACCTCAACTCTCAAATGCAAATGTGGTACCATCCCCAAGGAAATAGCCTAAGCGTGTCCACACAACACTCTTACTTAGGAAAACTAGGCAATAAGTGTCGAGGTCAACATCATCAACATTTCATCTCAACATCATTCTCAACATCAACATCATCTCATCTCAATGACATTAACAACAACCACAACAACAACATCATCTCACATTAACATGATCATCAATAACAACATCAATTCATGTTAACATAGTCATCAATAACAACATCAACCCCTGCTAACATAGTCATCAATATCAACATCATCTTATATCAATATTATCATAAACATCAACGTCACCTCATATTAAATAATGTCATCAATAACAATATCATCAGTAAGTCACACTCTGTATATACATATATAATTCATGCCTGAGATTCACACTCCCCAGGTCTTCAGACAGCACAAGTCTAATAAAAATAATAATGTTATTCATCAATAATAGATATATCGCATCCCATTAGTCAAAAAACATTGTTTTCTTGAAAACCAGCATGCAACAGGGACAAACATACATCCCATAGTTAGGTTCCCTGACCCCAACTATGATATCAAAACGGTAAATTATAATAAACTCCCCTCACCTATCGTGAGCTCTCCATCAACTCCTCTTTGCGTCACTCAGAGGTCTCTCTTGTTCACGCTCGTCAGTCCAAACACAAGTTTCTATATACCAAATTGAAGGAAATTTAGTATAAATTTCAAAAATAAAGTTAATAACAATATTTGGAGTCAAATATCCCTGTCAAAACATAAAAGGGCTAAGGGGTGCTTCGGGTTCTACTAAAAGGAGACATCATTTTGAAATTTCGATCACGCCAATGTGACCGAGGTTCAGTGAAGGTCACGAAAATAACACCCATTTCATAAAAATATAACTTTTACAACGTCTCATTTTTCAAGGGTTTTTCAAAGGAAGTGTAAAAACATCCAATAATGGCTCCCAAGTCAGAAGAGATGCAAAGAGAGGCTCAAACTAACAAGGAACAGGCTTAGAATCACGGTTACCTCGAAGAAAACCGCGAAGGTAAGATTGGAGGCTTCGTTTTGTACCGAATCCTCGAGATAAGTTTTGAATATTCCGCTCTGATTAAAGTGTTCCTCTTGGTGTGGGGGTTCAACAAAAAGCAACGACAGCTCGCGGTGGCCACCGGTGGTCGTGGGTGGTGGAGAAGAAGCTTGGGGGTGTTGGGAAGGGTTTAGGGGAAGAGAAGAAGGAAGAAGTGGCCGTTTTCCGTTGCTGCATGTAATTTAAAGCCTGCAACACTCAAATTTTCTGCTTCAGTAAAAAAAAATCATATCTCACACTCCAGATGTTATATTGCAAATCGCAACGGTCAAAATTTGGAAAGTTGTCCTAAGAACCTCCAAAAAACATTTTAAGATGATCCAATGGTTAACGAATCCGAGAGAGAGATTTTACTGAAATAGGTTTAGGTAGCTTCCTTGAGAAACTTCCTTAAGAGGCTTCTTTGAGAAGCTTCCTTGAGAGACTTCTTTGAGAAGCTTCCTTGAGAAACTTCTTTGAAAAGCTAGGGTTTAGCTACACATACCCCTCTAATAACTAAGCTCTCCTCCTTGAGAAGCTTCCTTGAAAAGCTTCCTTGAAATTAAACATGGATACAATAACAATAAATAAAATTAAACATTAATTTATAATTAATAATATTTCAGGGTGTTACAAAATTTTTTAGGGACTCGTCGTCTGCTTGTCGCAGACTAGCCAAGGCAGCCAAGGTCATGCGATAAGACCTACTAGTGGCGTATTGCGCACTGAATCGTTCAATAAGGGTGTCGAAGCTTTCTATGGACATAGGTGGAAGTCTATCGTACCTGGTCAATGCTGCCCCCTTGAGGGACATAGGGAAGACACAACATAGGACTGCGTCATTGTTTGTGTAAAGGTTTGCCTGTGTCAGGAAGGCATCTATATGCTCATCTAGATCTGTTGTCCCATCGTACCACTCGAGGTTGAGTGGTTTCCACCTCAAGGATATGTCTACCTCCATATTGCGGTCGACAAAAGGATGTCGATAGACGGTCCATGTTGGGCGGTGCATGTGGGAGGGACTTTGGCCATCTATAGTGTTGCCTCTGTGTTGTGATTCCCTTTGGGTGCGTTCAGAAAAGGTGTGGGTGGATTGCTCATTGCCCTGGGTACATCTGGTCATGGCCAGCCTTTAGCTTTGTCAACTATTCCTTGTGGCGTCTCTCCATCTCCACGATGCGATTTTGGAGTTGCTATAGAGTGTTTATGTTTGTCATAGCTACCGGACGAGGATGGGAGTCAGTGAAGGGGGTCTTGCATTTGAGGACAGACTGAGTGCTAACCATGGATGACTGTGAAAGGATTAACGAGAGGTCGTGGGATATGTTTTACCGCGGCCCTATGGTGGCGTCAAATGTTCTTACTAAAATCCGGAACCTTGACACATCAGGGTGGACGTGGTTGAATGGGATCTCGAACTTCACAGGTCAGCATTGAGGGTGCCTTTGACAAGAGGGGACCTGCAAAATAAAGGACTTTGTTGCTTAAGTAAGAATGTGTGTTAGGTGAATAAAGCAAGTAATGTTGTAAAGTAGCTCATGTAAGCGAGATAGAGAGAAAGGGGCACAGGCTTGTTGTCGTGTGCTGAGTCTGTGAACAGGTCATATGAATGGGTTCGATGGAACCTATATTTATAGTAGATGAGTTAGGATCTTGGTCCTTGTTTGTAAGGGTTGTTGTTAGCCTTGTAGATGATTCCTGACTTATAGATAATAGCCGGGAGCTTAGAGATAATGTTAGAGATAATTATTTGAATTATAGATAAAGGTAGAAGATATTTGTACCTTGTAGATAATGTGACGTTATAGATAACTTAATACCTATCTATTAGGGAGCCCAACTGCTAAGAGTCAGGCGTTCCCACTTCCGTAGCAGGACTGACATGGAGGGTTGACACGTGTCTGTAAGTGCCAAGTAGGATGGCACGTAGGATTTGTAGGCCCTAGACGGTACAGTTTTAAAAATAACTCCAAGATTGTTTCCTTTAACAACAAACATAAGGTGATTTCATGTTTTTTCCCTAGTATTGATCAAAAATTCTATTATATTGCATTGGCATTAAAATAATTTATATAAAAAAATCTTGTACTTTTTCTTTAAATAAATGAATATATGTTACAAAATACTACCTTCAAATCTATATATAACAAAACATACCTAAATCATCAACACTAATAAAATAGTTAAATTGATTAATTCTAGAATAAATTGAAATTTTATTCCAAAAATATACATGAAATTAATTGATTTAATTGATGGGTAAATATAATAACACTGCTCATAATCCAAGTAATATTAATCTCTCTTTCTTTTTTGTTTAATTATATTGCATTGGCAATAAAATAATTTATATTAAAAATTGTATTGTTTTATCTTTAAATAAATGAATATTTGTTACAATATACTACCTATAGTTCTATATATAAATAAAAATACCTAATTCATCAACACTAATACAAATACTTAAATTAATTAATTTTAGAATAAATTTAAATTCTATTTCCAAAATACACATTAAATTAATTGATTTAAGTGGCAATTAGATATAATGACACTACTCATAATCCAAAGAATATTTCTTTCAACCAATGATAATGGGTTATATTATTAATAGTTCATTAGATATATCTATTCTCATGAAAAATGAGGTATTTCTGATTAACAAACTTCACAATCAATAAAAGATATAAAAGGAGACTAACAATTAATATATTTGAAAGCAATCATATATTTCTTATAATTAAGTCAAAAAAATACTATCATTTATAAAATATTAGAGATAGTATGCCCGTGATCTCTGACTAAAAGGAAAAAATATGATTAGAGATAGTAATTAATATCTAAATAAATTAGATTAAAAAATAATTAAGATAGCCTATGAAAGAGTATATTTATATTTAAATTATTATTATTAAAAATTTACTGTTATGTTTCTTTTTATTTCATAACAAGTATTTAAAAAACTTTTATTAAATAAATTAATTGTTGTATAATTACTTATCTAATAAAGTTTTTTTAATTTCCTTAATATTTAATTTTTTGAAAGTAAATTATAAATGATCATTAAAAAATATTATATCAATTAAATTTTTTTCAAGATTGTTTAATATTTTAACACGTTTTTTATGTATTTTATAAAAATTGAACTTTTAATATTTTGAAATTTCATATATATTCATAAAATTTTTGTTTAAGATATTTTAAACAAATGTTTTAGCACTTACGTTTAAATATTTTCAATAAAAATTAGTTTTTAATATTTTAATTAGAAATGCAAAATTTTTGAAAATTCTTATATATTAGTAAATGTTAACCAAGTTGTCTCAATAACTCAAGAGAAGGATAAATTGAGTTGTTTCAAAATCATTTCATGCCCAACCTCTTTTTTTAATAAAAAAAGAAATTAGTTATATTCAAATATATTGAATTATATTGGATTTAATGAGAAAAAGAATTTATATTCCTAAACCTAACCCAACACAATTTGTACATTAAAGTAATAACAGTAATTATAAAAGAAATAAAACAATTTAAAGAGTGAAAATTAAAAGATAGTTTTCTACTAATTTGATTAATCCCAACCTACGTCAAGTACCAGACCACAACTTGGGCTTCACTAAGTAATATAAACCTATTACAGAAAGTGAGTTAATTATGTCATCACCTATGAAGGTCTCGCATGGACACCCTTTTTTGAATCCTAAGCCTAGCCCTTAGTGATCACGTACCCTAGTGAATCTGACAAAGATTAGACAAATGATTATGCCATCGACTATGACAACCCAACAAGAACACCCCCTTCTCATAAATAACCCTCAAGGCCTTAAGATCTTGAACAACAACTTGCTAACAATCACTCTCAATAGTGGGAATAGAAATTGTTGGTGTGAAATAAAATTAGTCGTTGAGTCAACTAATACCAAATGATTTCCTTGTAGCGATTGATTCAAGGAAAGAATTATATTCCATGATTGTGTTCCTAGTCCACTCCAAAGAGTTTTCTAGCAATCAATGAATTGAAGTTTTTATGCTAGGCTACTCCTAAAATGAATTATGGTAAAGGAAAAATGGCTAAGGTAAAGGCTAGGCTAAAAACTCAATGAATTTGAATAAACGACATAATACAATAAATGAACCATAAAAGATAAAGCAAGAAAAGATAATTTGATTCATTTGAAGGTTTTGGACCTGTTTTACATCATGATAAGCCCTATTTATAAGGATAAAAGTAGCTACAATTAGTTGTAGTGGTTAATCTAATATTCCAAAAAAACTAGGAGATCATGGGTAATATGTTTGCAACCGCTCCCTTGATCTCCACACTCCTAGCCACATAGCCCAAGTCTTTCAATGTTCAAATAATATGGTTATTCACATGGATTTTACTTTTATGTCATTTACTAGCTCTGCCAGCAAATTTAGTTGTTACCAAGTTGACTAAACCCATCAGTCGTTTGTTATCGGCTGGCCAATCTTCATTAGCTAACTTTTTTGGTGTTAACATAACTGCCCCTTCTTTTTTGAGACGTTTTAAATTCAAAATCTTATATTTGGCCTTGAAAAATGACAAAAAAATAAATCGGATAACTAGGCATATTCAATTCTGAACCACCACATTTGATCTTCAAAAATTGGTTCCAAACTATCTTCAATCTTCCTTAATCTCTATCATTTGCAATCAATTCTTGTTTCCAATTTTTCCTTTACAAATCTCAACAGTTGTTGATTATTCGTGCTTTCTTCCTTAAGCCACTCGTCAAAACCCTTAAGCCCTTGAAAACCTATTATCCAATTAGAATGTCTCAGTAGTTATAAATATTTTCTTTATCTAATAAAAATATAACAATAAAAAGTGAACAAAGACACAAACAGTTAGTGGACAAAAGGAGACAAATGCAAATTAAATGAAGTGTTTGGGATTTGGCTACACTAAGCTAACAGTCATAGTAGTCATAAAGGTTTTCTTTATCCAATGTTCACTATAATGCTACCTTAACTTACTATAGTTCTCTAACCATGATCCCACATGTGAGAGAGCCTAAGTTGCTTAACTTAACTCCTAATCCCTTACAAATCAAGCTAAACCACGTGGAGTCAAGAACAAAGGTTTATCAAGGCTAACAAATGTTATTCCACACTTAGATATAACACCCATTAGATATCACTTTCAAATCTTAGTCAAAAAGCATTTCCTAGTGACAGATTAACTATGAAACATGTTCATATGGTTAATCACTAATAATATTAACAAACATCCCTCCATACCTAGATGAGAAATTCATCAGATGCTCTGCTCAAAACTCAGTTTTCAAGCATTTCCCAATGACAATAAAAACAAAGAATTGAATCCAAGATAATCAAACCATAAAACAAGCAATCAAAATGGAAAGAAGCAATAACATAGGAAATGACAATGAACAAATATAAAGATTAATTACATGAGAGTAGCTTAGTGCATCAATCTCCCAACAATGGATAAATTAGGCTCTCATTGTCATGAGAGGCCTCAATTACAAAATGGAAGAGAGAAAATGAAGGGAAATGGATGAAAATGAAAGATAGAGGTAGACGAGAGTTCTAGTCACCGCACACAACCCTAGGTTTATGCCTCCCTTTCACAATCCCAAGAGAATGTCTTTTTATATTGGGCCCAAGGCCTTTGTCTTGTAACTTCAGAGTGCAGTCTACTCGTTGGGAGAGTTCTTTACGAATTCCAAAAGACACTTCATATGTGATTTTACTCGCCAGGCGAGCTTCAACTCGTAGGGAGAATTCTTAGACAATTGAAATTCTGAATGTCTTTTTTTCACTTAGTAGCCTTTACTCGTTGGATGAGTTTCTCCTTGGTGGGTGAGTTTTTCTAGTGACTTAGCACTTCTTCTTCACTCTTGAGCTGCCTTGTGACCTTGTCTTCATAATTACTCTTGTTGGACGAGCATAGCTCACTAAGCGAGACATCATGAATGATATCTTCAATCGATGCTCCAAAACCTTGAAAAAAAAGTAAAAACTAGGAGAAAGGGATTAAAATTTTATTTACAACCTAAGATTCTATTAAAAACTCTATTTTCTAACTAAATTGAGGCTAAACTAAAGTAAAAAATAAGGAAAAGTAGATAATTGTTTCATTATTTGTAATTTAGATGAATGTATGCACAATAATTATCAAGAACTTAAACCTTCAAAATCAGTGTTGTCCAAACATTGATTCATGTTCTGACTGGTGTGTGCTTTCTTGTTTGGTGAGACATGTTTGTCATCACTAATCACCTTGCAACTTTTGATGATCCTTAAGCCATTTATAGTTTTTGATATCTACCCTTGACTTATGTTATTCCCAACATGATGCTTCTAATCATACACAACTTCTAATATTTGCACTATGTACATAGCTCTCCTTATGATAGTCCTACTTCTGATTGTAGAATATATGTCATGAAAAGCTTCCACTATAGGCACATGCTTCACACCTATACCATGCGTATGAATTTGTCTTATCTTAATTAAGAACACTCAAAGAAATCATTAGTAGCTAAGTTCAGTCACTTGTAATTTTGTTTCACGGTGGTTTGTCATCATTAAGACATTAGCTTTTAAAGGAACTTTTTCTCAACATTCTCCCTCTTTTTTATGATGACAAACACTCAGCAAAATTGAGTTCCTAACTTAGAAATAGAGATAAAGGAAATGAAAGCTTACTCCCCCTCTACATGTGCATAGTTATCTTGTTGCATTTATCAGTTAAAAATCCCCTTAAACTTATGTTTCCTCATTCTTATAATTATTGTTCTTGTTACACAACTTAGTTAAAATAGGATATACTAATAAAATATATATCATCCATTAAGCAAAATATTAGTACATCATAGATAAAGAAGAACAACATATAATTTCCTACTAAGAACACCATTAGATATGCAATACATCATATACATTCTACTCCTATTGCTAAACATGACTCCTAATGTATTCATTCTAGATCTTCTAGTTTACTTTTCTTCTCACCCCTTTTGGCATCAATCAAAAAGAGGGATCAATCAGTGGATGGAGAATTTTGAGTTAAGATCGAGTTGGATGGAGTTTTTTTAGAGGTTGATGGTGTGCTCTTGAAAGGGAAAAAGGGTCGCATTTGGAGCCAAATTTGGTAGAACTTAAGAATTTTACTAGTAACTGGTTATGTTTCCTAATCATTTGTGTTACTATCTCATGAAGAGCAACAACATTATGAAATCGATCGAGTTATCTTTGATTTCTTGGATCTTGCCTTGAATTCATCCTTTGTTAGTAACTCAATCTTTTCAAACATAGTAGAGGACACAAGTATCACTGGTCTTTTTCTCTTCTTCTTGCTATATGTATGCATAGTAGAGGACACAAGTATACACCATGATATACAATAGAAACTATATTACATAAACAAAAGTCAAATACATTAAATTCATTAAATCTCTTATACACCATAATATACAACAAAAATATATTTTATTATGTGTATGGTATAGACAAACAATGAAAACTGATTTTTGTCAAATCGTTGAGAAGCAAAAGAGAAACAACAAAAATGAGAAGACTAATAATGCAAGAAGCACGTAGTTGTGGAGAAGCAAAAGATGACTCAAAATGAAAGAGATAATGAGTGTGAAGTTGAAAATGGAGAGTGTAGAGGCAAATAACACAAGAAGGGAGGTTGAATTGTGTTTTTAGAAATTTTTAACCGTTCTTAAAACAAAACACTAGTTATCGTCTAATGCAGGTTTTGCTTAAAAATAGATAATACAATATGTGAAAAGCTTGACTAGACAATGAAAAGATTTTCTCAACAGATCAAAAATAGATGTAAGATCTGAAAAAAATTCAAACCTTTTATCAGTTAAAACTAAGGAAAGCAGTAAAGAGAAAAAAAACACAAGGTTTATACTGGTTCGTCTCTACCACCAAGACTATGTCTAGTTCTTGACAACCCACCAAGTTCCACTAACTTTAAAAAGTTTCAAGTATTCTTCACTGCCACTTTTGGCTCTTCCAGAAACAAGCCCTACCCCCAAGCTTGATTTCAACCCAATATTCTTTGTCCTACCAAGTCATTGTTGACTCTAAACAAATCCACTTGCTCAAAGATTAACAGATTATTGTATTACAGATGGATGTCACACTCAACTCTTTAGTCTATTCTTTCAAGATGTAAAAAATATTTTGAGAGCTTTTTACTTTATACAAGAATTTATAGAAAGCTTTACACAAGAAAGAAAGAATGAATTTTTCGTGTAAGATTAGGTCATGTCTTGTTCTCCAAAGCTCTTTCTATTTATAACCTTTATCTTTAAGTGTTTGTTGTCTCTCAACAAATTTAATTCTTCACTTAAATTCTTTGTCTGATGAATTTTGACCGTTGGGACAATTGATGCTTGCATTCAATGAATGCCACTTTCAATATGCAGAGAGTCCATGTTGATAGGTTAGCATGACAAACACTTCAATAGAAAGTTACTTCTTCCATCAGAGTAGGTTTGCATAGTAGAGCACACCTTTTGATAGAGATCAACACTTTTAGATCTTGGACTTTCTTATTCTTCATAGGATTTCAACAAATCCTCGGAGAATGATTATGCAGAATAGAATCTTAGAAAGAATGTATTAAATGAAGGTCTTAAATCTAACATTTAAATGTTATGCTAGATCATGTTTGTGAGAGGTATCATCTGAAACTTTAGATGCTAATACAAATCATGATCTGATAGCATATCAGACACAAATTTTATCATTTATATTTTTTAACATCTAATCAAAATAATTAGGAGTTATGATTCATCTTTAAGACATAAATATCGTTGACTTAATAGACATCATGTGGCAAGAAGCTCAAGAGGGAAAGAGTGAAGGGCAAGAAAGAAAAAAAGGTCAGGGTTATGAGTGGGTGTAAAAAAGACAAATAAAGTAGGGGACTTAAAGGAAAATGAGGGAGGGAGGGAAGGATAGTATAAAAAAACAAAAGCTTGGTGGTGTGAGAGAAAGAAAAGAGATGTGGGAATAGACCTCCCCTAAACTAGACCAACCTAGGCTAGCTTAAATATTTGTTAGTCATCCATAAACTAACTTGAATGTGCTACATTTACACAAATTAACAGCTCTAAATTTTTGCCTTTGAGATTATTTATGGATTGACCTAAAATTTCAGAATTCTAAATAGAGTTCAAACACGTGATGAACATCAATTAGGTGATAACGATCTCCCAAAGATCTCCTCGAAAACCTAGAAAGCAGTTAGCTAGACACTGAAAACTAGCATTCCAGCCAAATGAATAAGTCAAATTGACCTATATAAATGGGTTTTACTGTTTCATGTCAGTGGTATTTATTAAATTTGTTTTTTCATCTTGAGTTTATCCTTTTACTAACTTGAACGTTGAAATTGTTACAAATAATACCAGCGCCTTTGCCGTTGTCAAAGCCCGACATCCTTTGCTGTATTTGCTTCCTTTGATCCACAGTATTAAACTTAATTTTTTGGGGGGTTTTTAATTTTCGAAAATATAATTTGGAGCAATTATTATTAATGATTTATAGTCCTATTATCCCCGTATATAATTGTGCGTAAGTTGTTAAATAATTTATCCATTTCTTATGTGTCTATTTGAAAGAAAAAATAAAATTTCAAGCCATTCATAATATTTGAGAACACAAATAAGAGTATGTTTGAATAACCTTTATATCTTTTCCATGGTGTCTCCTAATTTAAAACAATAGATTACAATTTAATTAAGAACAAAATTTTAGATTTATTCCTTAAATATATAAAAAGTGTGACACTAAGTTTGAGAATCATTTTTATGTTAAATTATAAAGTTTAAAGATTAATTAGTTATTAAATTATTTATAAAAGTTAATTGTCACATTTTTAAAAATTAAAGGATTAAGTTAGAATTATTTTTTCAAAACTAAATTATCATCAATTACACATTCAGATCAAAATAGTCATTTATTTGCTAAATTATTAATAATTGTCTAAAATTATTAATATGCCATATATAAAACTAAATTTAATTTAATAATTGAAAAAAAAAGTAAAATTGTACGAAAAGAGATAGTACACTATCACTTGATATGGATCGTCTGGGGACACCAGGCAACAGCTGAATACGAGCGTGATCGCATTCGCTGCAAAATTATAGCGCACAAATTATTTTCGACGGGAAGTGCGCGCCACGCGCAGCATGCGGACAATGGAGTCACTGTCTTGCAATCGATTAGGGAACAGAGGGAAGTTTATGATTAAACCACCATCAATTAAAAACCCAAGTTCATACCTTTCTCAAAGCTAATAGTACGTGAATTAGGATAATTTAAATATATATAGCTAGGGAATAAATAATTTAAGGGATCTTCTAGAAAAAATTCCTTGATTTAAAAGAAAATAGTTAATGGGGATTTTCAATTCTTGAAATAATTAGATTATTGACTGAGATTTGGATCTGAGCATTGGGAGCATAGGTGCAGACGGGACAACTAAGCAACGGGTTCTGACTATTGAATAGGTTAAAATTGGACTGTAAAGGAGTCAAAGTTGAATTGAAGATTTTGAAGGTCATATTTCATTTGTGAAAGGGGAATTGCTTTTATGCGCCTATCTTTTTTAATGAATTAAATTACAATTTTAGTTTAATTAATTATTTAAAAACACAATATATAAATTTAGTTTTATTTAAATTATTTATGTTTCTTTTTATCTAGATTTCTGCATGTTTATATTTTTAAGTTTTTCTGTTTGGTAGAAAGTATTTACTATTTCAAGTAATGACTAATTTTTAACTTTTTATTCGGCGACATAAGATGTGCATTTTCTTTCTAATAAAATATATTTTATATCCAAGATCTGAATATGAATCTTGGAAAATTTAATTAAGGAACAAACACTATTATTAATATATCATTGTTGGTGTTTATATTTTTTAATGTTATACTTTATAAACACTTTTATAAAAGAAATAAAGGTTGAATGAATTTTATATTCATTTATATACTATCAAATATGTAGATTAATTGACATAAGATTGTTTTAACTTAATCAATTATTTCAAAGGTTTTAATTAGCTTCATGTAAAAGATACTTGTGATGATTTGTATAAAAAATATTCACTTAAATTATATAAGACGAAACTAACAACTTGATAATGGATGATTCAACGTAAGTCAACATATATTTTGAATTTTTATTAACATAAAAATGCTACAACTATCTATAAATTTATAATTAAATAAATAAATTAAGCACACAAAATATAAGAGGAAGCAAAATTTACTAGCTTAATCTTTGCACTCCATCAACAATAGATGTTTCTTTTTTAAGAGAAAAAAAAATACTACCTCCTCGAATCTTTTCATGTTTTATTTTCTTTCTCAAAACAATTCATGTTTTAGAATTTTAAAATATTTTTTAATATTTCTCTCTCTCAAATATACCTTTATGTAATATCTATGATGCAAATATCAAAGATTAAAGTATTAAATAATGATATTTTAGTTCAAATATAACAACTTTTAGTTCCATTAAATATTTCTTAATCTATGTTCAATAACATTAAACATCAAAAGAAGTGGGAAGGAGGTAGTATGTAATATGAAGTTTTTTTTTTTTAGACCAAGTATCATTTGTGTGAGACAACCTTGTTTCAATTGGATATGACCCTTGACTAATATGAACTACAAATCTCTTCTTTTGAGTATAATATAAATTTTATTTTACTTTATCATTCAATCATAAAATATTATATATAATAGTTTTATTTATTTTCTATAATTATTACTTTCTTCGGTCCTTATTATAGGATTTGTGTAACTAATTTATAAGAATTATAAAAATTGATTAATTTAGTTGAGAATATTAAATTTATCCTAAATTATTTTTTCTCTCTTCTAAAACTATCCTTATAAACAAAACCAACAAACATTATATTAATGAGTCATATTTTTCTTATTGCCATGTCATTTTAAAAATGACTTTAATCAAGGACATTTTTGTAAATAAAAATATTAACACAAAAGATATTTTAAATTAAACTTTATAATAAGTACTAAGTGATTCTTTTAATTTGGACATTATAATAAACACATGATGGAGAAGTTTAATATTCACACCAAAGCTTATTCTCCATGAATTAATTGTATAAAATCTTTTACCTTAACAATGTATATCTATTAAACTAAGCTATTATTTTAATTTCAACCTTATAATAAACATTGGAGGGAGTACTTTAAAATTCACACAAAAGTTTATTTTCAATTACTTAATTGTATAAAATCTTTTACCTTAACGTATTTTCATCAAATTCTTCCGATGGCATTTTTACTAATAATTTTTTTTTTATTCAACATTGTAACTTACATACAATTTAAATATGATCTCGTTTCAAACGGTGCACATGCCATACCATTTATGGATTAAGAGATTTTAATTTTTTATTCTAAAGATGGATATATGCCGAGTAAACATCAAGTTTCGCCTGCTAAATAGGTATTAATTAGCAGTCGTAACTTTATTGTACAAGCTTAGGTATCTTTTCCTTTCAAGACAACTATTTTGACCATAAAAGATTACTTTAAGTTCAAAAATAACTACATTAAATATCATGAATGTTTATAACAAGATCATAAATTATTTCTATAAGGTCGAATAACCTCTTTTAAGTATCCTAAATTTTTTATTCAATGCTTATCGAGAATTTCTGACTTTATATGTGTACGTTGTTTCTCTTCTATCTCAATTTTGCCAAAACAAGCAAAAGTAACTTGAATGAAAGTACTATAAATACACGAAAAGAAGTCCAGAATATAAAAAACCCAAGAACTGAAACCTAAAACAAGATAATCAACTAAGTGGATTACAATATACTATCAAACACGTAAATTGATTTACACAATTATTCATAAAATCTTGGATTTCAATTTAAGTATATAATTACGTTAAATATTGAAAAAAATCGGCTATACTTTTTTTTTTAAAAAAAGTGGCCGGCTACAATATTTATAATTAATAATTTGAATATCAATTAATTATCTTAGCCGTTGAAGCTGCTTTTGGGGGGGACTATAAAAATATAGAGGGCATTCAGTCACTCCATTTCTTAATGAGTGATTAGCACAACGTCTCAGTCCCTTCGATTTCCCAAATTCTGTATCATTACTCATCACCACCAAGAATCGAATCAGAATTTGGAACAATCAGTGAATTGAGTTTTCATCCCTCTCATCTCCACCTTTCTCCGTTGAGTTTAGCAAAAAGAAAAAAAAAAAGGCAGGCACAAAAAGCAACACGAGCATTATTACACAGTACTTGCTTGGTTGCTTCACACTTTCACAGTCTCTCTACTTTTCTTTTGGCTATATATTATAAAAACAAAAGCACCCTCTTCCTTCTTCTATTTATATACAGTTCATTATTCTCAGACTCTTCTTTGATCTGAACCAAAAACAAAAACCACCAACTTTGTTTAACCCTGCAGAGTTTTTTCTGTTCCTTTCCCTGCTGCTGCTTTTGCAGTCTCTGGGGGATTTTGCTTTGCATTTTTTTATGTGTCAATTGGTGGTGGCTTTCAAGCGGTGGCGGCTATTATTATTGTGTTGAGTTTTCATTTTTCCAAGAATCATATATAGGGTATCCTCAGATTCTGAAGCTCTAAAATTTTCTTGCATTTAAAGTTTTCTCTGCCACAATCCATCAACAAGGGATTCATATACATCACTGCTACTCCATCACTGGCAGTGTTGTACTAAGTTCGACTAAAACAAAGAAAAGTAGAAGAAAAAAAATAGGAAAAAAGGTACCAAGAGCAAAGACATTCAGAAGGAGGATCTGTCATCTGAATTTTCTTCCTTCAAGCTTTAGGAGAAAGAGACATATCAACCAAGGTTACTAGAAAGCGATTATTAGTACTTAGTATTGATTGGATTTTCTTCAGCTTTTTCTCTCTTATTAGTGAGCAAATTAAAACCTATGCAAAGAGTCTGTGCCCACTTCTTTTTTAATTTTTTTTTCTCTTTTCCCCACATCTCTTTTCTTTTGGATTTGTGTGGGGGAATTTGAAGTTCTATTTTTGTTATTATTATTATTATTATTATTAAATTTTATTATGAATTCTGCAAAGGAATTTTGCAGTTATCTGGATCTGGGGTCTTTCTTGGCTTTCGTTTTCTGGGGCTGCGTTTTTATATCATGGTTTTTTGTCTCATTTAGTGTCCTTTTTATGTATTTCAGATCCACATTTAGACACTGCTTTTTGTGGATAAGGGAGAGACAATGTTGTCTCAGAAGCAAGCAGAGGAAGCTATAGTCACAAACGAGACAGAACATGAAGTTAGCAGCACAAGGGAAGAGGAGAAGGAGCAAGACCAATCAATGTTCAGCCTTAAGAGCATCCTTTGGCATGGTGGTTCTGTTTGGGATGCATGGTTCAGCTGTGCCTCAAATCAAGTAAACCACCACACCCAATAAACTCAAATTTGAAATTCCCATCACCAAAAAAAAAAAAAAACCCAGAAAAAGTAAAGTAACACTATTAGTATATTAGTAGTCCCTTTTAGTTCATGAGTTAACAGTGAAATTTTGCATTTTTTTATAGGTGGCTCAAGTGCTTTTGACACTGCCATACTCATTCTCTCAACTTGGCATGCTATCAGGAATCATTTTTCAGGTGTTCTATGGAATTGTTGGAAGCTGGACTGCTTATCTAATCAGTGTCCTCTACATAGAGTACCGCACCAGAAAGGAAAAGGAAAACGTCAGCTTCAAAAACCATGTCATTCAGGTTGGTTTGTTGTGTTGTGTTGCCTTCTCAATTCACTTTTCATCACCACTGGTTCCTAATCTGAAAAGAGAAAAAACTACAGTGACTAAATAGAATATTGCACTATTCTGGATTTTTCAGTGGTTCGAAGTCCTTGATGGGTTACTTGGTCCATATTGGAAAGCCCTGGGGCTAGCCTTCAACTGTACTTTCCTTCTCTTTGGATCTGTGATACAGCTTATAGCATGTGCAAGGTAGCACCTTTGCTTCGATTTTTAAGGCAACCTGGAGTAATCTAAAGTGGGTTCTCATCTATTTTTTCAACGAAGTTTTTTTTTTCTTTTCTCTCATCTTTTTTGTTGCTTGCTTCTTTGATGCAAACAGTAACATATACTACATAAATGACAAATTGGATAAACGGACTTGGACTTATATTTTTGGAGCTTGCTGTGCCACCACTGTGTTCATACCTTCCTTCCACAATTACCGAATCTGGTCTTTTTTGGGTCTTGGAATGACCACTTACACGGCTTGGTACCTTGCTATTGCAGCCATCCTTCATGGCCAGGTTATAAATCAGTTCTCCGTAACAAAAAAAATAATATAAAATAATTGTACATTTTAATCATACATTTTTATGTCTAAGAAATTTATTAATTTTTATAATAATTATTTTTAAAATTTTATTATTAATATAATATAAAATTATTTTATATTTACAGTATATAATTACTGAACTCTTTCATGAAACACCCTTCAATTGAAACAGCCAACAAAATTGCTCAATTTTATGTGATATGATATTCAACACCATCTTGCAAATCATGTTTGTAGGTGGAAAATGTCACGCACACGGGTCCATCAAAGCTAGTGCTATACTTCACTGGAGCCACTAACATACTCTACACGTTTGGAGGACATGCTGTGACTGTGTGAGTTCACCTTTTCCTTAGCAGCATCATGATCTATTCCTCCGTCTTCTTTCCCTCGTTTTTTTCTGTTTTTCCACACTGCTTCTCTTTGCAGCTTTTGCCGGTTATCTCGGTCTTCGAGATCTTTGTGGGCAAAAACAAAATCATGCACAAAAAAAAATGCTCTCTCTTATGTTTCTTTTTTTGGCTCCAAAAGTGTTACCTCCTCCTTATCTCTAGGAAAATTCCATAATTGAATGGCCATTATTTCTATTTTTGATTGTACGTCCTTTCTTTATTAATTAAAACTTGGAATTATAATGAAAATTACCGTTTTATTTAATTTCGGGGGGGGGGGGGGGTATTTGTATCTTTTGTCCCCAACCTATACAAGGTTCTAGCTGTAGCTACGAACGTTTTAAGTTTTCATGTCACGGAAGTACAATAAAGTCAAAACCCTTGAAAGAAATTAATTTTTTCAATACTATATTAACAAATGAGTTCTATTATGGGATATGTAATTGTTTACTTTTAAAAATTATTAAACATAGTTGTAAATCTAATCGATATGATTAGTCCAATCGGAATCTGGTGTCTTGATCAGATTTCACTAATAGATTGATCAGATAATTGATCTATTAGGTATCGGATCCTGATTGAATCTGTCTGATCCGAACGATTTTAGAAAAAAAGATAGATCATCTTTACTGTTTTATGACGTTGTCTCATTACTATCAATTTTTATTTTGAATTTTGAAGCATGAATGAACTTTTCTTACTTAAATATTGTTAATTATATACTTATATATAATATATACATATATAATTTAAAAATTTTAATATATATTGAATCGAATCAAGTCAATTATTGATCTATCGATTGAATCACTATCTATTGTCTTGACTTGATTAATGATGAGATTAAATTTTACAACTATGTTATTAAAAAAATTATTTGAAGATATACTATTAATTAAGTATCCAATTCTAGAAATTTCAATTTCAATGTTAATTTTTATTGTGATTATTATTTTTTATAGATCTTTTGTGCATAAAGTGATAATGGTGTGCATAAAGTGATAATGGTGACAAATGTTGCAGAGAGATTATGCATGCCATGTGGAAGCCCCAAAAGTTCAAGTACATCTACTTGCTGGCCACTTTGTACGTTTTCACGCTAACGATTCCGTCCGCCGTCGCCGTTTATTGGGCTTTTGGTGATATGCTTCTTAACCACTCAAATGCATTCTCTCTCCTCCCAAAGAATGGTTTCCGTGACGCCGCCGTTATCCTCATGCTCATTCACCAGGTAAGGCTACGTGTATGCTTTCTTGGATAAAAGAAGTGGTAAAGTCACGTCTTATTAAAGAGTTAGTATGTTTATTTTAGAAAAATACTAACAAATAAAAACAAAACAAAACCGAACTCAAAATAAGTGCCCACTAATGCTAACTTTAAGTGGGGTTTGAACGTATTCAAAGTACTAAATTTTGACTCTACTTTTGACATATTATCATAATATTTTTTTATCAATTTTTTCAATATTACATTAATATCCCTTTGATAAATTTAAATATATTAGTTTTGTAAGATTTTAAATTTGTTGAATAATATAATAACTATTTTTCTTCTTCTTCTTAGAAAAATATAATAACTTATTATTAAAATATGTAACAAATACTTTAAACTTTTTATGTTAAGAATACATTAAAATTATTTTTTAAACTGTTTGCTTGAATTGAAGCGTGCCTTGTATATATGTGTGTGCACTCAACTATATCACTTTTTAAAGTTAAAGAAAATAGTAATATCATATATTTTATAACATTTTTCATTATGTAGTTTGTATAGAATTCATATTATTTTGTGATTCTTAATAAAAATATATATTAGAAAGAATATTTTACTACCTATCCTTTCTCCTCCATGACAAGAAAACAAATTCACTATAATCATGGACTGTCAATAATACTATTACTGTCGCTACTAATAATTAAGTGTATATATTTTAATAATATATCATTATTAAATAATAAAGCAGAATGTTGTGGCAGTATATTATTTTTACACACTGACTCGATCAGTAAAACATATGTAGAGTGTGATGGAGAGTGTGATTGAATGGAAAAACTCAAAATTCTCATAAATTTTAAATTTTAAGAATTTTAAATATTTCAATTGAAATTTTTTTATTTTTAAGATTTTGTGTTTGGATAAAAAAAATTAAAATTATGAGATGAAAAAATGAATGAAAAAAGAAAAGATATGGTTGATATGCTAGTTATACGTGTTCTTTATGCTCCCATCTGATCGATATTTTGATATTTTAGGAGTCGGTGTTTAAGATTGGAAGAATTTTTTTTTCAAATTCTCACCTTTTAGAAGGAAATTGAAATTTCAAATTTATAATTGTTTAAAATTCTATTTTAAAATTTCAAAATTTTAAATTTTTCATAAAAACATCCAAATAATAAATTCTAAAGTACACATATTCAAATTTTCTTCAAACGTACTCGTGAGGATTTTGTACACGGAATTCACACCGTTCAGTTTGTTGTGCTTTGCTCGTTAGAACGCAAGTGTTTAATTTTTTGAGCTATTATTTTTTATAAACATCTTTCATAATTTATTTTATCTCTTTTTATTATATCATTTATTTTATTTTATTCTTCTAACTTTTCTCCTCTTATCCCTCGTAATTGTAAAATTAAATATATAAAATTATTATTCAAATAGAATTTTTCTGATTTTAAGAATTATATTACACTTTCTGTCACATATTTCTATTATTAAATTGACATAAAACTAATGATAAAAAAATCATATTAACATTATTTTTACGTAGTTATATCTATATATAGTAATAATTTATTTTCTATATATATATATATATATATATATTATTTTCATATGTGCATGTTTAATTCAATTTAATTTAGATATATTATATATTTATTTCTCTAGATTTAAATCAAAACAAACATGTTAGCTATCCTAAATTTAACCTTTTTATTGCCATTTTTCCTTCTTCATCTGGTCTAATTGAAAAAAAAAATTGTTCACCAAAATAAACAACGGGAAAATCCACGAATCTACCATTGAAAAGAAGTGGTAATCATTGAAATTGCATAAAAGCACATCAGTAATTTCCTTATCCATGCTTAATTTTTTATTACTCTCACTATTTTTATTTTCTTTCCCTAATGCATGAATGCAGTTCATCACATTCGGGTTCGCGTGTACTCCATTGTACTTCGTGTGGGAGAAGGTGATTGGGATGCACGACACAAAGAGCATTTGTTTGAGGGCACTTGCACGGTTACCAGTGGTGATACCTATATGGTTCTTGGCCATAATCTTCCCTTTCTTTGGGCCCATAAATTCAGCTGTTGGATCTCTACTCGTTAGCTTCACTGTCTACATCATCCCTTCCTTAGCCCATATGCTCACTTACAGAAAAGCCTCTGCCAGACAGGTAAATCTTCTTCCACGCCCTAACTATCTCTTTGCTTACCCCACCACCATTTCACACGTCTTAACTATCTCTTTGCTTACCCCACCACCATTTCAAGTTATGTCACTTGTGTCAAGGGTTTTAATGAGTGGGCCCACACTTGGAATGTGATGCTACTGTTTATTTAAGTTTTGATAGAATTAATCTAGAACATTTAAATTTAATTTAAAGAGTTAATTAAGGGTTATGTACTGTCAATGTAAAAGTTTCCATATCATTAATCAATTAGAAAACATGTTTAGTATATAATTTTTAAGATAATTATAATTATGAGTTATAAGATTTACTTAGTGATTAAAAAAAAGAGTTGAAGGGTTGAAAGTAAAATGAGAGAAAAAGTCGTAAATTTGAATCTCTCCACTAATTAATATTATAAAAAACTAATTATCAACATATTATAAAAATATAATTATAATCAAATTAACCAGTAAATTTACTAGGTATAATAGTTTATATTTGATTACGGTATTTATACTATGAATATATAACCTATTTTCTCTAATTTAAGTGTCTATATCCAAATTAGTCACAATCACATATTTTACATTAAAATGTATATGACGGTGTGTGAAACTGATTTTTTTGTGTGTAAACAAAAGGCGCACCTAGTTATCCAAGTTTAGTTGCCTATACTGTGTCAAGAAATTATTGTGTGACATCTAAGTGCACACATGCAATTAATGATGGTGTCTTTGGAGTTTAGATAAAATGAAAGAAAATGGAGAAAGAGAAATATAAATGATGGAGTATCTTTTATGTTTAGTTGATAAAGGAAAAAAAATTAACAGCGAGGGTTAGAGAGATAAAAGCGTTTAAAAAGATAGTGGGGTGGGGAGTGGTAGCAGCAAGTGTACAAATGTACAAACGCATTTAAGGCTTGGATTTGGAAATTTTACTAGAAGTATTGAGGCTGGTGGTGGATCATTTTCGTTAAGTTATTCGCTACAGGTAGATGATTGTATTGTACGATACTTCTGTTGAGCTGTCGGAGTTGACTGATATCGTTCCATATAATAACTCAAATTTGGGAGAGCAATGATATGAATTTTAGTTCATGTAGGCTGTGGACAGGAAGAAATAAAAGATAGAAGATGAAAATGAAGTGGTAAAGTTTGGTATGAGAGAGTAAAGTTATAAGTAGTGGGCTTATAGTTTAAAGTTTATATCTTTTCTCTTACACTAAAATTGATTTTTAAGGAAAAAAATGATTTTTTTGGGGAAAAATCAATTTTTTAGGTTAAAAAATGATTTTCTAAACAAAAAGAAATCAATGTACTTTTGACAAAAAAATATTATTTCTCCCTTATTTTTCTTAAACCAAATAACACAATATATCATTTTATTTCTTCATTTTCAAATTATTTCTTTTCTATTTTCATCTATTCTATTTCTCTCCTCTAAACTAATACACTCTTAAAGTGAGAGCAAGGATAAAAAAATCTCAATTATTCAATTGAAAATTCTCTTGGTATTTAAATAAATATATCACATATGATAACCCAAAAGGTTAATGTATTGGTGTGAGGTCTTATTGCCTTCACATGTAGGAAAATAGTTTATTTAGTCAAATAATTTACGTTCAATCTTATTTATGGGTAAAATTTTCTTTTGTTAACGGTAATGATCCACCACAAGCAGAATTTGTCTCTAAGCTAATGTATTGGGAGCATCCTTATAATCTTTCACTAGGAAAAAAATACATATATGATTTGTTATGCACATGTAGGTGAGTTATTTATTTTACAAGAGTATGCTTTTTTAGTCATTTAATATTTAAGAGTTGAAAGAAATAATTAAGAGTTTGTAAGTGGATTTAAAATTATTATTATTATTATTAAAATGATGAAAGTGACAAATGTCGATGGATTTGAACATAGTATTTGGGGGCCTCCCTAAGATATCTAACTCCGTACAACCGTTGGAAATCTTGTTAAATCTCCTTATTTGCATTATTGCTGGTCCCTTTCTTTGGGATTTTTGTGAGTAATACAACAGTAGTGTAGGGGCATCCTAAGTGATATAAAGTTTTTTTTTTTCCTTCAAATTTTGCAGAATGCTGCAGAGAAGCCTCCTTTCTTCATGCCAAGCTGGACTGCAATGTATGTCTTCAATGCATTCATTGTGGTATGGGTTTTTGTAGTTGGATTTGGGCTTGGAGGATGGGCCAGCATGACCAACTTCATAAGGCAAATTGACACATTTGGGCTTTTTGCCAAATGCTACCAGTGCCCTCCACCAGCACCAAAAGTTGTGGCAGCACCACCCCCTCATGCTCATCATTAGAGCCAAGCTGACTCATTATTCACCACAACATAGTAGAGTTCAGCAACAATCACATTTCCCTCAATACTTTGTATTATACATGGGGGAGAATGGTGAAAAAAAATATACACTTCCCCCTTCATATGATGTGTGTGCTGGCAGGGTTTTGCATTATTTTTGTCCTTTTTTCTTTGTTATGTAGTATTTCCCCCTCTTATTGTAAGATTACTTGATTAAAAATAGTGTGTCAAAAATGTTATGATTCCTTTGCTATGAAATGCACAGGCTAATTAAATTAAATTAAACACTATGTTTTGGTATCTTTCTTTCGCAACCCTCTTTCCTTTCCTTTATTTGAGCGATATGTAAGATTTTGTTTGCCATTTCCTTTCGTGCTCACAGATTGCAATCTCATTATTAGATTTCATTGTTTCCGGAATATGCCTTGGAAATAAATAAAAGCATTATTTGCAATATTTGCTGTCTTAAAGGGAACGTGGTTTGAGTTCGCAAGGTTGTGACTTGTTCAATCGTCCACTTAGAACTTTTAGATTCCTCTCATTCATTCATAGTGAGCAATGGGGCGTGGACCCGGTTAGTATGCACATGGATTGCATGTGGCTTCATCTGCTTGTCACGTGCCATTATTACTTGCCGAACACATTATATTTAAGATCTGTATACCCATGATACATGAACCTCTTCAACATATATATGACCCATATGTTCATTAACCTGAATTAGTTAATAAGTTTATGTTTATTAGCATTAGTTTTCATGAATGATATATAAGCCATATTTGACCCTACTCCCTTTTCCCTATTATTAATATTGACTAATTTAATGCTCTAGTTTCAGTTCGGTGCACATGCACCGGATATTTTGGCAGCTGCTTTGTTCAGCTCTGATGCAAGCAAAGTATGCACATCAGGACATGAACTTGAAAAAAAAAATGCCAGATTAGAAACACTATGGTATTCTTTGTAGATACAGATAAGAGAACGGTTATAATATTTTTAATTTTTTTTTCTAAAATGTAATTTTGGTCTCCTATTTTTTTAAATATATAATTTTAATTTTTTTATTTTTTTAATTGAGACATTATGTTTTATTTTTTAAAAAAAATTTATGATTTTAGTCTTTCTATTTTTTGGTTGAGGCATTTAAAAAATCTGTAATTTTAGTCATCTTTATTGATTTTAGACTTGACTGTATATTTTTTTTAATAAATTAGGCTTATTAGCAATTAAATTTAAAAAAAAAACATTTTTATATAAATAATAAATAGACACATGTCAATCAATGTTTACAGGGTACATAAATCAACTTTTAAAATTGGTTACAACAATTCAAATTGAAGATTATTTAAAAGTGAGGAACGAAATATCTCAATTATAAAATAGGAGGTTAAAATTACAAATTTTTTAAAAGTGAAGAATGAAATGCATCAATTAAAAAATAAGAGAACTAAAATAATAAATTAAAAAAAAAAATTAAAAAAAAAGAACGAAAAATAGTCTAATTTGTTTGGTTTACAATTAATTATGGCCTTTTGGGTATGTGAAAAATAAGTTAATATCAGGATCTATTAGTGGCACTCTTGCTATTTGTACTATTGCTTTTTCTTACACTGTTACACACCACTTTTTATTTATTTATTTTCTCCTAAACTACCCTCTCCTCCCCCCACCCCCCTCCCCTTCCATTAGGAAGAAACATACACTCCCCTCTTTCTCAATTGCAATAACTTACGTCTATGATAACATGACTCCATGCTTCTCTCTATGCGTCTACAATTTTATTTTTTTTATCACAATGCAGCACCACACCAATGATGGCCAATGTCAATTGATTTTCATTGTCAAATTGCATGCAAATAGGAGGAAAACAATGAAGCAATATGCTTTTGTGAACGTAGTTAGGTGATGGATTGTAGGTTCATGGTAGCTAGTGGCAAGGGGGAGTAGTATTGGCTATGTGCCTAAAACCCGAAATTGTAGGTCTGTTTGCACTCAGTCCACGTCTTAGTATCAAAGCTATGTTCATCACCCCAATTTCTCTCCTAGTAGAGGCACAACCTTGATGTGATGCACATAGAGAATTCTTTGAAAAGGTCTTCTCTCTTTTTCTTATATATATATATTACTGAGAAAAAGGAAGAGTAAACTACAGCGCACCCAACCACGACAAAAGAGACTCCTCAGCATCGAAAGCTAGAAGAACAACAATACAGCATCAAAATTATAACAAACAGAGATGTTAAAATCCCTTGTTGACCCATTTTAGCAAAATAGTCAGCGGGGCATTAGCTTCCCGTTGACACAAGAGTGAGCATATTTATTAAAAGAAAAATTCAGTTAGATTTGTTTTGTTTTGTGTATAGTCTTGTCAAGTTTCTTATAATAATTTGTTAAGTTTTTTATAGGTTGCTGGATTATCAATATTTTTTTCATTTGACTCTAATAACTGATTGGTGTCATCATTAATTTGATTTGTTGAATATTCTCTAACATATAAATAAAGCATAGGAAAAATGAAGAGAAATAATTGGACAAAGAAATTATGAAAAATAAAGATTAGATGTTATTAATTGATTAAGATTTATTTACTACAATCATGAACTAATGTTATCCCTAACAATCATTTTTGTTGAATAAATTATTTCTTGTTTTAACATTGTTGCAAACAAGAATCTATCAGGTACATCCCATGACCACCAACATCTAAAACATAAAGTCAATTATCAAATACATGTAAAAATATAATTAACTCTGTTATAAAGATAATTATAAAACCTTAAAAAGAGACCAATGTTATAAGATAGTGAATATATACCATTGTTGTCATGAACCGACTTGATCATGTCACAACCGGTAAGACAACCGTAAATAGTATTGATGAGGTTTTATGACATTCTTTCATACAAGAAGCAACACATATTGGATACAAAATGAAAATCAATGCATAAGGTAAGCATGATAGGTCACATTTCGGACCACATGTGAGTTTACTAGACACTTTGTTTAACTCAATTTGCACAAATGAATAATTAAAATCAACTTTTGCAAAGTCCATGACAAGCATGATCATAATCACTACTCCACTAAGTTTCATCCTATTCTTTGTCATGATTCTTCTCTAAGTCTTTATAAGTTAACTTAGAATTTTGTATGAATATTGATTTCTTGCTGTGATGTTTTAAGGAAAATGAATATCAATTTATAGGCAAAAAATATTTTTAATTTGTAAAATAAGTTTAATGTCTTAACAAAACAATGACTTGACCTTCTTCAAGATTTTGAATCACTTCATGCTGACCTATTTTCTTTTAACAATAAAATATACTATCTATATTATATATGTAAAACCAATAGTCTAAATATGTATTGTTAGTTGTAATAAATTTTAACATAATAAATCGACTAAAAATTTAGAAAAAAATGTATAGATAAAATGTATTTCAATAATACAATAATTTTTAAAAGTAATTAATGTAGCGGTCAAAAGGAATAATGAAGAATATAATAATAATAATAATAATAATAATAATAATAAATAAATAAATAAATAAATAAATAATTTGGTTATCATTAATATAAAATTGAAATTAAATAAATTATCATTATTTTGATCAATATTACATGTTTCCTTTAGAGGTGACTATCATGCTTGGGCAAAGTAAGATCATAATGAATAACAAAGTTTTTCTTGGAGTAATTAACACAACTATATATCCAAGTTTCGAACTCAAAATTACTTGTTAAGGATGCAACAATACTATGTGTGTTTGATCATAATTTATCATTATAACAATGTAAATAAATTAAGGTTGTTTGTTAAAAATAAGTCATGGAAAAATAGATAAATAAATAAAGTTGATCACAATGTTAAACATATAGATTAATGTGATTAATTATTTTCAAGCAAATAAAATTACAATATGAATCAAATATTTACATGTCATAAAAAAATAATTATTTACTTTTTAATAATTATTTTATAAATGATATCTAAAGTGATTTTAAATCAGTTAATAGTATAAAAATTTATATTGGCAATATATAAAATCAAATTAATTTTTAATCCATTTTATTATTATATGAGTTTGAATTATTTTATACGAAAAAACTTATGTGAAACCAAATAATATTTTACTTGGCTTCTGAATATTAGTTAAAGATTTAGAAATAAAATATTGTATTATAGATACATAAATCAATTAACATTTATTTTAATATTTTTCATTATTTTACTTTTTACTTTATCAAATTATAAGAAATTTTTCATCATTTCTAATCAAATAAAGGTATTTTATTCTCAAAAATATAAATGTATTTAACGAATATTAAATATAAATCTTGATAAATATATGATAGTACAAAAAAAGTAAAATATTAATATTAAATTAGGGCATTACTTTAATGTATTTTCTTTATGTTTCACATATAGTAGTTAAAAGAGATAACGATGATAAAAGATAGTTCGAAATGATTTTCTATGAAAAAGAATACTTGTTGGAAAAAAAATATTATTTTACTTTGTCAGAATTAATAATAAAATATTTTATTAGAGATACATAAATTTATTAACATTTTTTTTCTTTTTACTCTATTAACGTATAAGTATTTTTTTCATTATATCTGATCAATTAAAGGTATTTTATTTTTAAAAATTTTAATGTATTATCTTGACAAATATATGACAGCAGAAAAGGAATTTAAAATATTGAAATTAAATTAGGGAATTTCTTTAATGTATTCTCCTTATGATGTTTCATGTCTAGAATACCATTAACAATTTATTATAATTTGATAATTATTTTTGTTAAAATATAATCATTGAAATAATAATAAGAAAGTATTCGTAAAACATTAAATATAGTATTTTTAATGAAAAAGTTAATTTTTATTTTTTGGCTAATAATTTTAAATGTAATAGTAAAAAAATCATTAATATAATTTAAATATTTATATAAAGTAAAGGGATAAATAAAGTTAAAAATTGAAACCTTTGTTGCCGTTAAATTGTGCTAAAGTAATTTTAAATACAACTTTCATAAATTTAAAATTATTTTTAAATTCCAAAAAGTTATATTTTTTTCCTTACCATTTTTTAATGACATTTTCATATAGTTGCATTGTATATATATTTTGACTTTTTATTTTGAATAATTATGTTATATATGACCTTTTTAACAAGTCATTTTTTCTTAGAATTTGGTAATATGTATTTTGATATTTGTTCACATATCACAAATGTACGTTACATGTAACTATAAAGACAAGTGTCATTACATAAATCAACAACCTACATAATGAGTATTATCCATTGTAATGAACAATCAACATTTAAATATTAAACCATAAAAAAGATTTTATTTATAATAAATTAGTTTTGTTGTTTAGTTCACAAAATGATTTTTTTTAAAACATAGCTCGACACAAGAGTGAACATATTTATTAAAAGAAAAACTTAGTTAGATTTGTTTTGCAAATTGTCTTGCAAAGTTCTTATAATAATTTGTCAAGCTTTTGATCTGATGCTCGACCATCAAAATCTTTTCACTTACATTTTTCATTTGACTCTAATAAATTGTTAGTTATCATTAACTCAATTATAAAGATAATTATAAAATCTTAAAAAGAAATCAATGTTATAAGATAGAGAATGAATACCATTGTTGTCATGAATCGACTTAACCAAATCACAACTAACTAGTAAGACAACTGTAGATAGTATCGATAAGTGTTTTACGATATTTTTTCATACAAGAAACACATATTGGATACTAAATGAAAACCAATGCATAAGGTAGGTATGATAGATCACATGTGGGACCACATCTAAGTTTAACATATAGGCTATTTGACTCAATTTGCACAAATGGAGAATTAAAATCAACTTTTGCAAAGTCCTTCACAACACTATTAGAAAATAGGATTTTAACATCGGCTATTAAAGACTTCAACATCGGTTATTAACTGATGTTGAAAGTAATACTGTTAAAATCAATTTTCTAAAGTCGATGTTAAAATAAAAATGACAACATCGATTTATTAAAAAACCGATGTTATATAGTAAGAATTATAAAAAAAAATCATATATCTTCACATTAATATTGATTTTTACCAAAATCGATGTTAACTTATACATACAACATCAATTTTTGGAAAAATTGAAGTTAATATGTATATATTAACATCAGTTTTTGTAAAAACCAATGTTAGTTGTCAGCCTAAAAATCGATGTTGGTGTCTGATAACCGACATCAATTTTTGGTAAAAATCGATGTCGTATGTTCATAGAAACCGATGTTGTGAATGAAGCTTAACATCGGTTATTGCAAAAATTGATGTTAATATATACATACAACATTGGTTTTTACTAAAAAACGATGTTGTTTTTTGGATTTTTTTAATGTGTTGAATTTAAAAGCAGAACCACAACAAATGATTTTAATTCTGTTTTCAAACATTTTGTAGCAGAAATTCCATAAAAATTGAATATTTACTATGAATTAAAAGAATATTTAATGTGCATATAACATGAATTGTAAAAAATATAAATTAACTAAACTACAATTCTAAAATTACTTAAACACTAATTGTTTCATTTTTAACTTTCAAATAGTAGCTTGTCCACTGGATGTGAAGCGCCTTCAATCTCTCTGGTTCCAATGGTCTAACATCATTGAAATATTGCATGATATAATAAACATAAGTTAATAATATATAATAACAATTATAACAAAATGAAATACATTTGAATTAAAAAATTATCGTTTTTTAATTATTCTTGAAACTTCCTAAGATTATAGTTGACATCCAGTGCATGACGTAATACTCACATTCAGTGCTTCTTTTTGGTCTATTATACTAAATACATTATGAAATTTAGATATTCAATGTTAAGTACAAAATTCGTCTACACAATATTAAAATATAACTAGAAGTAGAGTTTAAATGGCTTACTTTAACAACAATCCACCTAATAGCAACATTGGATTTACTTTGTGGGGTATTGTCAAATCCATTCAAAGCATTATTCAATACAAACATGGATGCGTATTGTACAATTAAAATATTGATGTTCCCGACTAATGCTAATATAAATGTATTGAAAAATATAACTAACTTGTTAATAATTCCTTTGAGATAGTTGTCTGGCCTATTGTGTAACGAACAAAACCAGATGACAACATTTTCCTTAGGAAAAATGATGACCATCCGTCAATGTGCATTGCAGTGGAGAACAATATAAGTTATTAGACTATTATACATTATTTAAATTCAGTTGTTCAGTTTAACTTACCCATTCAAGTAGACTCCTAGGTACACATCTCTCTTTGAATTCTGCATCCAGTTCTTAATGTAACTTTCTGATTGAAATTGTGATTGCACAGATCTCTGTATGGATTGTGGCTCAAGGAATCCATACACATCGGCATTCCCCGCTCGCATACTTGTCTTAGTCATATGCCTATTGTTATTAAAATAAAGTAAATTATGTATGAATTTAAAACAATAAGTTAGGTAATAAACAATAATATAAAGTGACTTACAGAATCCACAATTGTATAATAGAGATGCTGAGACATTGACCACCGTGTGCTATTTCAGACAGATCTTCATGCTTTATGTACAAGGGAAAGTTGTTATTAAACACCCCAAACAAGGTAGCATTCCACATAACCTTCAACGACTTTAGATAAAGCTGTGGGATGATCAATGTCATCAGATATAGGGGATCATCGATATCATGATACAGCCTATCTATAGGTTTCCCCAGTCCCACAGCTCCCTATTTATCCAACACAGACAACACTTTAATTGGGAAAAAACATTTAATGATAGTGAAATATCTATTCTGATAAATGTTTTACAAGATGTGTCGGCCAAGCAACAAAGGTGTTAAATGCCTGCCCCACTAGTTGAACCTCTTGAGTGGGTACAAGAATGGGAGCATCTGTGTCTCTAACTTCCTCAACACCAATCTTGACTTGATCATTGCACAAAACAATGTTGCGAACGGTTGTCGATCCCTCATAAAGTCTTCCTAGGGCAACCAGGCGGGGAGGATTTTCTTCGACATACAACCCACATTTCTCTAAGTCACCCGTGTTTGGGTCGTTCCCTGAGGGATCAACACAACTCTCTTTTGTGCTAACACGAGTAGCTGAAGGACCAACCTCAGGCTTAGGAGACAATGCGAGTCCCTGTGATTGCATCTGCGATTGAAACTGGGACTACATCTGGTTGAAGGATAACATTAGTTGTCGAGTCACTTTTTCTGTGATCGACTCCTTCAGCTGGTCCCTGATTTTTTGCGCCAGTTGCTCCAGGTCTTTGGGAGCCATGGACGAAGACTTGCGGGAGGTCCTTGGAGTTGATCCAATGTATTGCTTGATCGTGACACTGGCTCCAGCTGCACGCACACGACCATGGTGTTTTGGTCGCCCAATGGTAGCATACAGTATATACTGACGTCCATGAGCGACAAAGGAACCCTGTGAGGCCAGCTCCTCCAAGGAATCTTGTAATGAACACATTTATTGGTTTACTCAATCAAACAATAAACACAAGTAATTGCAATTGACAATTGAAAGTGACTTATAATCTTGTCAGTAATTTTCTTTGCTGCCTTAGATGTCATTTGGCCAGTTTTCTTGGTATGAGCCATCTTCCACTTCACGTGTCGTCTGATGGGAGATGGAGGATCAATCACAGTGTCAGTGCTTCTGGATTTAGCAGCTTCCTTTAGTTGTTTCTTTTTCTTCTCCTCCATCAACTTGTTTTCTAGAAATTCATAACCCCCACGAGACAACATATGAGGGACAATGTTTTGTTTCTGAATGGCTTGTGCCTTCTTTCGCATATCCTTTAAAAATTAAACATTATCCAAAGTTATTATTATTGAAAATAATAAGTAAATTTAAAGTTTAAAACAATGAAAATCATAAAGCTACCTCCCACGAAGGGTCTTTGCGGCTATGACAAAATTGGGTCCACTTCTCCTTGCTAATGTCGTACTTTTCGCAAATAGTGTCATCGACACCATCCTTTTCGGCTGCAAGTGCCCATTTCAACGTCAAATCAGACTTAAACTGTCTCCACCGCTTCCCACAGTCTGAAGTATTTTCTTTTTCGTCCTCAAATCAGATGCTTCAGGGATATCAAATTCAGCCTGACAAATGAAAAATACATTTTATTGTTAGTAAATTATAATTTTATTGTTAATCAACAACATGCCACATTTAAGTAAAATACCTAAATATCCTCCCATATTAAATCCTTCTGAGCAGTAGAGACTTGTTTCCAATTCTCGTATGTCACCTCCACCTTATCGCGAGCACGATCCCCAAATATGTTAACTTTTTTCTGTGGGGACCGTCGACTTTCCCAGTTGTAGGGTCCACATAGACCAGGGTCTCTCTGCCCCAATTGGTCTAGTAGCCAATGATCTCAGCCGGGTCACTTTTCTTGTCCTTTTCATGGTAGAAGGTGAATGTGATGTTAAATCAGTAGGAGGAGGAGGAGGAGGGGGGGAGCTGGGTGGTGGTCATTTTCCTGTTAACAAAAAACATTAATTTTACAATGATCATAAAACTATTTAATGTTATGTAATTGAATAAGCTGAAATGAAGTACATATAAAAAATTACATTAGACGGTGTTAATTAATTCTTCTTAATCATGATCATTACGATTTGCATGAACATCGTCAGCTTCTTCTCCGACGATGTTAGGCGAGATTTGTGTGGACAAAGGACTAACATAAGTATCAATGAGTGAATCTTCATCTTCAACATTAACACCAATTATTTTCCCGTGTAGAACCACTGACCACCTTTCATCACAAGGGTCTTGAACATGAAATACCTGTTTAGCTTGTTCAGCCATGATGAATGGGTCATTCTGATAAGCGAGATTCTTAAGATCTACCAACGTAAATCCTACATCATCGATCCGTACATTGACATTGTTGTCAACCCACTTACATTTGAAAATACAGACAATGAATTTTACATAGTTAAGCTCTCAGATTTCTTCAATGAAATCAAAGTAAGGGATGAAAGCTACACGAGGATTGTCATCATGTACACTAGCGAAGTGTTGAGATTCAGCCCTTAGGGTAACCCTACTATTTTGCATTGTACTTTTCTCGTCTTGTGCTTTTGTATAGAAGGAATACTTGTTTATATCGTATCCTTGCCAAGTTATAACATTTCTTTTAGGCCCATTTGCTAGCTTTCTTAACGTTTCTAATCAAACTTAGTGAACAAGTAATAAAAACATTGATAACAAACAACAACGTCAAAAGTTTACAAAAAAACATTTGTACCTGTGATGATGAGGAGCATGGTCCAAAAACAGAGCAACAATCCAATAAAGAGCTCAATCACCACCTACATCAATCATCATTCCTAAAAACATTGTTATTATTATTATTATTATTATCATTATTTGTGGCTACTGGTGCAAATAAACTCAACATTTCAATGAATCAAATGAATCTCATTTTTTTTAAAGAAAATTATACATTTGAATGATTTCATAGACTCAACAGATTGAATTTAGTCACTTTCTAACTCTTTTCCAAGGTGCCATTTGTTTCTCAATGACAATGACCACAAATAGAATAACCAATAACTGTCATTCACGATGAAAGGACATAAGATTCCAGAGATCAAATCTAATCTAGAAAAATGATGCAGACAACTTAACACAAATGAACACAATACATTGAAATTATATAAGAAATTCCATACTTGACTTTGCATTAATCAAGAGTAACATTATGGATAATCATTCAATAGGCCAAGCTTTTCTTTTAAACTATATGGTAAATTTAGGAAACTACATATTCAAGAATCACAAAGATAAAGAAAGTAAAAGAGAAAGCAAACGAATTTTTTTTTAGAAGTCCTAATGCACACTAGGGAACTTGGCAAGTTCTTAAGTTCTAGTGTCTGACAGTAACCTAATGAAATCTAACAAAATTTTTAAAGATCATTCACATGTGCAAGGTAGAGCGACTGAAATTGTGCCTATGGAACTTGGCAACACATTCAAATGACAAACACAAGATGGGGATCAAAGCAACTGTAACATAAGAAAAATAGATTAAAAAGGCAGGACATGGAGGTGACATAAAGGAATGGTAATATAAATTTTTACTCCTTAGTAACTCTGTTGGAGCTAGCAACATAACATCTAATGCTATAATTTTTTATCCTTATCAAACGGTTTAATTCAACTCCTTCTTTTCTTAAAGGGTCATTTTCCTTTACTTAAAGCACAAGGGGACGGATACCCCTACCCTATGTTAACAATCAAGTTCAACATAAAAAAAAATGTTTGTTTGATAAAGTACTTAGGACTATTGAATTTGTCTCAGCATAGGGTGCTTTATCTGTTTACCATGCTATGGAGACTACAAATGTTGAAGTCATCAAATTAAGGGAAATAGAGCTCTACCCTCAACTCATTAAGCTTGTCAAAGTGTTATTCTTCTCTTCTTTAATAGTACACTATAATACTATATATTTGAAATTTCCCTTGAATATTTTTCTTCTTCATAATTAATACACTACTTTTGAGTTTCTTGGCGACAAATAGTCATGGTATGGACATGGGGTGAATCTATCTAGCAACCAAATGATAACATTGCAGTAGCAATTGATGTTAACCCACTATGTTTGAATTGTTGGAGTAAAAGTAGGATAAGTTATCAGAAAGTCATGCAATAGGCAGTGAAACTAGAATTTCTGATGCTTTCAGTTTGGTATTTGTACATGCGTACTAGTATAATACTGTTTTTGATTTGACTGTTGTTTATTAATCTTACTTTGATTTTGTTTTTAACTTGCTTTCCTGTAGACAGTGCTGACCACCCACGACTTTAACATGTACCATCTGTACAACTAGAATCTCATTTTGATAAAGTTCCTCAGTATAAGTGCTTATATTGGTTCTAAACCTGACGTTCACTTAACTTGCAACAATAGCAATGTTACACCACTTGCACACAACTTACACTCAAGTATATGTCCCCTAATAACAAGTTGGACCCACTTCATTTTTAACAAGAACACAATTATTAGTCCCCAGTTTGAATCAATCCAAATTCTTAACAATGTCACCCTTTTGGAATCATTGCTCAAGAGGATCCTGAGGACAACCTCAAATAATCTCCAGCTTCTTATTTTCATAATGGAGAGAAAACACAAAGTGTATTAAGACTTGAAACGAATTGCCGAGACAAGTGTTGGTGTTGTGAGCCAATGCTGCCTGTACCCCAATCTCCATAAGTTGAGTTCAAAATTTTTGGCCAATTTGGCCCTCAAAATCAATGGCAGCATGAATTGGCCAATAACAAACAAGTACATTTCAAGAATAAGGTAAAGAAATTAATCACTTGTCAAGAACATTGTTAACTTCAAGTGGGTATTCCCTGTGAAATACAAAGCTAGCGACTCCCAAGTCACGAGGGAAAAAAATACATTTACCTTCCATCCAAAGACGAATATGCAAGGATCTATGAGCCCCACTTTCACACTTTCCTTTGGATCTGGTTCAAATTTCGGGGACAAGTATATGTTATCTAATGGCTTATATGACCATGTGACAATCTAAAGACACCAAAAAAGAAAAATGTGACAATCTAATGTTATATCTAAGCTTTTCTTTGTTTTGGATATGAACTTTGCCTTAACAAACTTTTAATGATTTCATTTGGCAATACATATAACCATTATATATGGGCTTATATGTATGATACTACTGTTCTTGAACTTCTTTAAGAATTAAGCTTGCATTGATGCATCTAATGTGTAACACATCTAGACACTTGATAGATTATGTAGCTACCTTAATTGACACAGAACAACATGCATCATTAACTTAACCAACCTTAAAAACATGAAAACAGAGAACACAACACAAATCTAAACCTACCTGTACCCATACCCGCCCGACTTGTAACAGTATTCATGGCCCACTCTTAAAATGTTTTGCTCCAATCATAACTGTGTGTGCCAATTCGTGAGGGCCCTACTTCAATCTAATGTATTGATGATAACAGTAAAATGTCCTAAGCAATAAGCATCAATTAAATGGACATTGCCATCCATTTAGGAGCAGAATTAGCAATAAATAATTGTGTAATTTCAAGACAACTTAGACTAGCAAAACAACTAAATTGATTTCATTGTTGAACCAACACTATTAAAAAAAGCTAGTTAGTTACTGAACCAACTTCATATTGGATTTTGTTGTTTCAAGACAAATGTTTCATGGACATCTATTATGCTATAAGACACCTAGATAGAAAGAGAAAAATAAGCACCATCAGTTATGGAGGAAACAGTGATCTATACAATCTGACAAAAGGAAAATAGTGATAATCAATTACTTTAATGAAATTGATAAACAAGCACTATCAAGCTCAAAATCACATAATTAAGCAGCTGGAAGACCTCAACAACACTGTAAAATCACAACAAAATCTTACCCCATATTGCGAGTACAATGAGTACAAAGAAGAGCAAAGAGTGCCCAAAAAACAAAGCCGATAAGTCCTCGAGAAAGATGCTTTGGTACCAGGGGAAGGCGGTAAGGAAAACCACAACAAACACCTATAGAAAATATTTAAATTAAAGGATTAGCAACGAAGGTGATTCAAACCCGCAAACCAATCACTTAAACATTGCATTTTTAAAGAGCATATATAAGCAACGATGAATTTTTTCGAAGCAAGCAACTATCAACGGATATTATGGAAGCAGTGCAAAAAATGACTTCACCTCGTAGACCTTCACTTGCGGTTGAACTTCATTCAACACGACTTACCCAGGACACAGCGGTGAGCGTGACGATGGACATGGGGTCAGAGATGATGACAGTGACGACACCGAGGAAGTCAGAGTCGTGACGAGGGTGGGTTTGCGAGACTGGGCGCGGGCAGAGAAAGGTTTTGAGTTTTTAATTTAAGTAAAAACACAAAAAAAAAACCGATGTTAACGATGTCATGTTAACATTGGTTTTTTAGAAACCGATGTTAACTAATAATGTTAACATTAATTTTTCAAAAAACCAATGTTAACATGACCTCGTTAACATCGGTTTTGACAAAAACGATGTTAATAAACTCATCTTATTTATAAGAATGTCACTACATTTTTGTTAACATCGGCTATCCAAAACTGATGTTAATCTAGCAATGTTAAAGCTATAATTTCTAGTAGTGCAAGCATGACCATAGTCACTACTCGAGTAAGTTTCATCTCATTCTTTGTCATGATTCTTTTCTAAGTCTTTACAATCTAACTTAAAATTTTGTGTAGATTTCTTGTTGTAATGTTTCAAGGAAAATGAACACCAATTTATAGGAAAAAATATTTTTTTTGTAAAATAAGTTTAATGTCTTAGCAAAATAGTGAATCAACCTTCTCCAAGATTTTGTATCACATCATATGACTTATTTTCTTTTAACAATAAAATGTCATACATATATTATATATGTAAAATCAATAGTCTAAATGTGCATTGTTAGTCGTAATAAGTTTTGACATAATAAATTGACTAAAATAATTAGAAAAAAGTGAATCAAATAAATATAGGAAATATAAACTATATATGTAATTTGTTAAGGAATTGCATTAATTTAGTATTTCAATAATACAATAATTTTTAAAAGTAATTAATGTAGTGGGCAAAAGGAATATTTAAGAAATACAATAATTTGATTATCATTAATATAATTGGAAGAAATAAATTATCATCATGTTGGTCAAGATTACATGTTTCCTTCATGGGGTTACTATCTAGATTTAGACAAATAAGATTATTGTTGATAGCAAAGTTTTTTCTTGGATTATTTAAGATTGGTGTATACCAAGACTCAAACTCAAAACCACTAGTTAATGATGAAACAATACTATGTGCGCTTAATCGTAATTTAATATTATAACAATATAAATAAATTAAGTTTATCCGTTAAAATAAGTCATGGAAAAATAGATAACTAAATAATCAAACTTAATCACAATGTTAAACATATAGATAAATGAGATTAATTATTTAGAAACAAATAAAGTTATCACATGAATCAAATATTTAGATGTCATAAAAATTGATTATTTATTTTTTAATATTTATTTTAAAAATGGTATCTAAAGTGATTTTAAATGAGCTGATATTATAAAAAATACATTGACAATATATAAAATGAACTTATTATTTTAAATACATTTTATTATTATAAAAGTTTATTTTAATTTATAAAAGGCTAAAATATATTTTAGATCTCTGATAAATTATCAAATTTTGATTTTGGCCCCTAATATAATATTTTTCTTTGTCGAATCCTTGACATATTAAAAGTTGTTTTTTCTTATCTTTGTGGTCAGCTAAGTAATGATGTGTTAGTTAAAAATTTTGAATTGTGACATCTGGTGGTGTCTAAAAAAAACCTTTATTTATTTAAAAAAATTATGTTACAATTTCTGGTGGTTTAAAAACTATCTAAATCAATAAAAAGAAAAGAAACAAATCTCATATATTAAAAAATTAATAAAGAAGTTGGGTCATCAAACACAAATTGGAGTTTACCCATCCATGAATTTCTAGGACAAACACTACATACATCCATTCTTTGTGAACATCATTAAAAGTGAAAACCCTTTCTATCATTCTTTCTTTCTATTTTTCTAATGGTAAAAACCCACCTACTCAACAACTGACGACCCAAGCCTAACTAGGATCAAAATGTCCCTCTGTGAAAATGAGCCCTCCATCACCTGTGCCATCGACCAATAGTTTCTCTTGGTTCTGTCTAACATTGGCTTCCTATACATATTCAACTATGTTACATCCATTCTCTATAAGCATCATTAAAAGTTAAAACCCTTTCTACCATTTTTTTTTCTATTTTCTCATGGTAAAAACCCACCTACAACAACGTGACGACCCAAGCCTAACTAGGATTCAAATGTCCCTTTGTGAAAATGACCCTTCCATCACCGGTGCCATCGACCAGTAGTTCCTCTTGGTTCTGTCCGACTTTGACTTCCTGTGCATACCCAACTATGAATTCTTGTATCGTGTCACATGATCTTTGAGGATAGGTACTACATCGTGGAGGAGCTCAGGACAGAGAGCTTCGATGGCGTCGAAATTGTGCTCTTCAACATTGTGGATCCATCAACAAGCAGTTCGACCCCGTCACAATGGATAGAGGAACAATCTTGGTCGACAATAGCTCTACATTTCAGATGAACAAGAAGGTCTCGCAGGTAATTATTTATTGAACACTAAAGCGATTCAAAAGTATCAAAGCTGAAATGGGAAAGGGCACAACATATCTCTGATCCGATCATACCGGATCTGCGAAGAAAAATATTATTTTTATTCCCCTTTAATTGGATTTTTGTTTATAGATATGTGTTTCGTAACATCCTCTATTTATGGACCTAAAAAATAATAATAAAAGAGAGATTTTATAGAATAGATTTTATATTTGATGGATTAAAGGATACCCTTAGGCATTACTGTAACACCCCTTGTTACATTGACTCATACTCGACCTTTGTTTAATTTTAAATAAACTCTTAATTAATTTATTTCTAAAAATCCATGTAACTTTTGGCGTGTTAACAACATCACTGGACAAAAGCAAAAATTAAAACATAAACTCCACGGTGGAAGGAAACATAACTCTTTTATTAATCAAATGATGTGTCAACATAGTTAATGAATACAATTGAAAACCAAATACAAATAAAAATACATTGTATCACTGAAAGACCACTAATTAACTCCCTTTAACAAAAAGCCTAGCAGAGCAATGACACTAACATACTCATGCCTTCCCTTAGAATCAAGCTCAACATATAGGATGACACTCATCACCCCTTGGAAAAGGAAGGGATCTGATCAGGCATATATACTTCTCAGGGATGATAGGAGTCTCCACGTACTATTCGACCTCACGTATGTTGAATACTTCAGCTAGAAAGGTTAACTTAGTTGTAACTAGTGGTGTGCCTAATGATGGTATGTTACAAACGATGATACCTCCATAATAGTGATATCTACTTTCACCTCCATGGAAATACCATTGTCCAGTCGGGTCAAATGATACTTTTAGATTCCACATTGCAGGGTCCATCTATGTGTAGAAATAAAAAGGAAATGTGGGGAGGTCATTTTCTGTCTTTTTCTCGCTCCAGCACACAAACAAACAACATAGAACTACACACACACACACACACATACAAATATAATGTTAGTAGTGGGAACTCTAGAATAATCTAAGTCTCATCTTGTCATTATCATCATCATCATCATCATCGTCACATCATTCTCTTCATAACATCATCGCATGGATCCATACACCTAGTTTATCAACCAGTATCACCAATCATCCTTGGGAAGTGATGGGGAGGAAGTATATGTCTACCACTGCCACAATCTCATACCTGTGTAGTCAACATATCCACCTGGTACCCTGACACCAATGTCAACTGTCAATGCGACATATAATCTTACTATGCATAATCAACTAGGTGAAATCCCCGAAAAAGATATACCCTATGTTCCATCATAAGTTGTCTTTGCGTTTATTGTGATGTATGAGTTGGCACTATCAGTCCTGAAATGTAGGGGGTCGACCTACCCATTGGGACGTCAGACACTTGATGTCTTCCACCGCTTAGACCTCTTGCTTAGGCCACACATATCAACTCTCGGTGTACCAAACCGTAGCTTCTCACACTACATCCAAAACCTTCCACCTAACTTAGCTAATCCAAGTCTTTTAGGCTCTAAGGTTCATATTCACGAATTAACCGTCGAGATCAACACACAAGGGTTGTTCTCACCCTTTAACAATAATATGTAAGTATATGGTACAAGAAACATCAACAAGTATAATAATGGTACACCATCACATTTCCAAGGCATAAATTTCATATATAATGATAACAACATAATCATTACTCACATTCTTCATTCATCCTTAATACACACACACACACACATACCGTAGCTTCTCGCACCACATCCAAAACCTTCCACCTAACTTAGCTATGTTAGAATTAATGTCTCATGTGAGAGACATGTGAATGATGAAAGGACTAATAAATAAACAATTAATTAATTAAGGACTAAATTGTAATTAAGTTAAATAGGAGAAGTTTCTAGAGATAACTGCTACTTGATGGGAGTAGTGGTTATAAAGAGGTAAATATCCACTAACGTGAAATAAAGTCCTCTTCCTGACAGAAAAGTGTTCTCTCTAATCCCTGGCCATCACGAACATAGAGAGACATAAATAATAGTCAAAGAAGCAAAATCTTGTTTCTCTCATCTTCCAAGGAATCAAAGTACACCAGAGAGAAGCCTCATCATGGAGAAAGGTACTCACTGATTATCTATTATTTATGAGAATTATATATTTCAAGATCCTATTGGTTTCCTATAATTGTTAATATAGGGAACCCTTAAGTTTTACATGTGGTATTAGAGCATGGGTTATGAAATTTATGATTCTCCAAGAATGATTTATTTTCTCCTAATTATGCATGAACCCTAATTATAAAATTTAGGGATTTAATTTTTTTCCTGCAAGTACGAAATTTTATATCTAAAAAGGATATTTTATATGGATGTTTGTGGCTTAGTGGTATTATGGGTTCGATCACTTAAAATTGGTCTCGACCCAACATGAAAACTAGTCTTAAGATCATTCACGTAAGAATGGATACTAGTAGCAATGGATGAAAGCATATCCATGTACGTGAATTTGGCATTTCAAGTTTAACACATGATGGATGTTTCTAGACAGACCTTAATTTCAATTTTAATTTTTATTTCAATTTTTTTATGAATGCTTTGAGCATGTGAGTTCCTTGGGAATTCTAATAAGGAAGATAATTATTGTTATTGTTTTAATACAATATCTTGTCACAAAAGCTTTTAAGTCAAAGCCTTGTAAATTATTTTGCTCCAAGACCTATGCAATCAAAAGTCTTATGAATTAATTGTTTTCAGTTTCTCTTTATTTGGTACTTGAAGAAATGAATATTATTTTATGGCTTGGAATGAAATTAATAAAATGGCTATGAATTGTTAATAACAATAAGTATGTACAAGCCGTATATTTGATTGAAATTAAGTGTATGAAGGATTTGTTAGTCACTAATTAGCCTAATTTATAAGGTTGTTCAATTCCAAACTAATGATTATTTCAATTACCCACGGAATAATGGATGCTAAATTATATGATTATTGGTTTATGGGTACATTGAAATTCATTGTTATAAGGCATTTATACATCGCCCAAAGGTTGATTAATTGTTCTTATAATTAATGAATATAATTGTAGGCAATTTGTGTGTATCATTAGTTTTATCTATATACCCAAAGGTAATAGGTATTACTAATTGGTGCATATTTAATTGCCAAATAATGTAAGAGTTTTATTAGCATCATTATGTTTGTATGTTGTGTGTTGGTGTATCACCCAAAGGAGAGCATCAATATACATTGATCGTTATTTGTATGAATTATATGTATGACATGTGTTTTATGTCTCAAAATGCTTATGTGAATTTTATTTTGTAGTACCTGTTCCCAATTCACTGAATTCTCATGTATCATCTGTGTCAATTTTTAATGGACTTAACTTCTTTGATTGGAATGAGCAAGTTCAATTTTACTTCAGTGTATTGGATCTTCATCTTGCTATATTGGAAGAAAAGCCTGCTACTATTAATGATGCTAGTAGTAATGAAGAGAAAGCTCATTATAAAGCTTGGGAAAGATGTAATAGACTTAGCCTAATGTTCATGAGAATGACTGTTGCAGGCAGTATTAAGACAACTTTCCCTAAGACCGATAATGCTAAAGAGTTTATGGGGTTAGTTGGAGAGTGCTCTCAAACAACTGATGGGTCTCTTGTTGGGACATTAATGAGTACATTGACCACTATGAAGTTTAATGGTTCACGTACTATGCATGAACATGTCATTGAGATGAAAAATATTACAGCAAAACTTAAGACCTTGGGAATGGCTGTGAATGAGAACTTCCATGTTCAAGTTTATTTTAAACTCATTATCGTCTGAGTATAGCCCATTTCAAATGAGTTATAATACCGTGAAAGATAAATGGAATGTGCATAAATTGCATAGTATGTTAGTTCAAGAAGAAACGAGGCTTAAAAATCAAGGAAATCACTTAGTCCATTATGTAAGCCACCAAGGGAATCAAGGAGCTAGAAAGAAATTAGAGAAAAAGCATGATAAAGGCAAAATGACATTAAAGATCAATGATGACTCTTTACAAATCCAGAAAAAGGTATCAAAGGGCAACACTTGCCATTTTTGTGGGAAATCTAGACACTTCCAAAAGGATTACCCAAAGCGTAAGTCTTGGTTTGAAAAGAAAGGAAAGCTTAATGCTCATGTATATTTTGAATCAAACTTAATTGAAGTTCCCCATAATACACAGTGGATTGATTCTGAATGTACGACTCATGTTTCTAATACTATGTAGGGATTTCTTACAATTCAAACCATAAGCCCAAATGAGAAGTTTGTCTTCATGGGGAATAGAGTGAAAGCTCTAGTGGAAGCAGTCGAGACTTATCGTCTAAAACTCGACATTGGACATTATTTAGATTTACTGGAAAATCTTTATGTACCTAGTTTATCCAGGAATTTTTCATTATCTAAACTTGATGTTACCGAATTTTCTTTTAATTTTGGTAATGGATATTTAAGTTTATTTAAGTATAATCATCTCATTGGTACTGGTGTTCTTTATGATGGTTTATATAAATTGAAATCAGATTGTTTGTATGTTGAAACTATTTTAACTCTGCATCATAATGTTGGCACTAAATGTAGTTTAGTGAATGAATGATCTGCTTTCTTGCGGCAAAAATGTTTAGGTCATATTTCAAGAGAAAGGATGAAAATATTAATAAAGAATGAAATTCTTCCTGATTTAGATTTTACGAATATAAATATTTGTGTGGATTGTATAAAGGGAAAACAAACAAAGCAAGGAGCTGCAAGAAACACTCAGCTTCTTGAAATTGTGCATACTGATATTTGTGGGTCTTTTATGTTAATTCTTTCGAAAATTAAAGATACTTTATCACCTTTATTGATGGTTATTCACATTACGGTTATGTCTACTTACTACATGAGAAATCTCAAGCAGTGGATGCCTTAGAAATTTACTTGAATGAAGTAGAAAGACAATTAGACAAAAAGGTGAAAGTTGTTAGGTCTGATAGAGGTGACGAGTATTACGAAAGATACAATGAAATTGGGCAAAACCCAGGTCCATTTTCTAAACTCCTTTAGAAATGTAACATTTGTGTGCAATACACAATGCCTACTACACCACAACAAAATGGTGTCTCAGAAAGGCATAATAGAACTTTAATGGATATGGCTAGGAGTATGTTAAGCAATTCATCTTTACCCGTATCATTGTGGATGTATGCCTTGAAAACTTCTATGTATTTGTTGAATAGGGTTCCTAGTAAGGCAGTTCCTGAGACACCTTTTGAACTATGGACGGATAGGACAACTAGTACAAGGTACTTATATGTTTGGGGTTGCCAGGCATAAATAAGGATTTATAATCCATAAGAAAGAAAATTTGGTGAAGAAAAATTAGTGGATATTTTATTGGTTATCCAAAAAAGTCAAAGGGGTATATGTTATATTGTCCTAATCATAGTATGAGAATTGTCAAAAAGGGAAATGCAAGGTTCATTGAAATGGTGAAATCAGTAAGAGTACAGTTCCACGAGATATGGAAATTAAAGAAGTTAGAGTGCAAGTCCCTTTAGTTTGTGCCTCTAGCAGTAAGGTGATTGCTCATTTAGTTATTGTTCCAAACAAATATGAAGAAGAGAAACACAATAATGAGCCCATGATACATAATGAACCTATTATGGAAGAAGCACAAGAAGTAACATTAAGGAGGTCTCGAAGAGAAAAGAGATAAGCTATTTCGAATGAATATGTGGTATATCAACATGAAACAAAAATAGATTTAAGCATTTATGATAATGATCTACTTTCATTTGCATGAGCTTTAAGCTGTGATAATTCTGAGAAGTGGTTAAATGCCATGAAAGAAGAGATAAATTCCATGGAACATATTGGTGTTTGAGACCTTGTAGAATTGCCAAAGGATTGCAAGAGAGTTGGTTGTAAGTGGGTCTTCAAGACTAAACGTGAGTCTCATGGCAACCTTGAATGTTACAAGGCTAGACTTATTGATAAGGGATTTACTTAGAAAAATGACATTGATTATAAAGAGACATTTTCACTGGTCTCACGAAAGGATTCTTTCAGGATTATCATGACATTAGTAGCCCATTATGACTCGGAGCTACATCAGATGGATGTGAAAATTGTCTTAATGGAGATTTAGAGGAAAATGTTTATATGGACCAACCAATGTGGTTCTCAGTTGAAGGAAAGGAACAAATGGTGTGCAAATTAAAGAAATCAATATATGGTCATAAGCAAGCTTGCCACCAATGGTATTTGAAGTTTAATGATACCATTCATTCCTTTGAATTTAAGGAAAATAATGTTGATCAATGTATATATCTAAAGGTCCGTGGGAGTAAGGTTATTTTTTCTAATTCTGTATGTTGATGATATCTTGCTTGCAACTAATGATCTTGGTCTTCTTCATGAGACTAGAAGTTTCTCTCTAGAAACTTTGCAATGAAAGATATGGGTGAGGCAAGCTATGTGATAGGGATAGAAATATTCCGAAATAGACCACAAGGATTGTTAGGCTTATCTCAGAAAGCATACATCAATAAAGTACTAGAGAAATTCAGGATGGAAAAGTGCCCAGCATCACCCGTTTCAAATCAGAAAGGAGACAAATTTAGTCTCGCTCAATGTCTTAGAAATGATTTGGAATGAAAACAAATGAAATCAATTTTGTATGCATCAGTTGTTATTGCATCTACCATGGAAGCTGAATTTGTAACATGTTTTGAGGCTACAATTTAGGCTAATTGATTGCAGAGCTTTATTTTAGGGCTTGGAATTGTTGACAGTATTGCTAGGCCGCTGAAAATGTATATTGATAATTCCTCAACAGTATTTTTGTCTTAGAACGACAAGTACTCTAAGGGTGCTAAGCATATGGAATTGAAGTACTTTGTCGTGAAGGAAGAAGTTCAGAAACAAAAAGTATCAATAGAACATATTAATAAAAATCTTATGATAGCTGATCCTTTGACAAATGGATTACCGCCCATGACATTTATAGAACATGTTGAAAGTAGGATCATTATTGTTATTGATGATTATTAAGTATAATTTAACTTATGCATTTTATTGACACTCTAAGTTCATTTATGATACGTTTTTGAGTACTTGTTGTCTATGTTTGCATGCATATTTGTATTAGAGTAATGTTAACAGGTTTTGTCTTGAATAATGACATTATGTTGGACCAATTACGTACGCCTAACTAATGGTCATATTAAGGAGAAGACTAATTTGTAGTACATGGAAGGGACTATGTCGATTAAGTGATGTACAACTGCCATGACTCGAATTGGTTCCTATTTTTAATCATGAAATCATGATGTACCCAATGTATAGAATGGTTTAGTCATTTTAATGCGCATTATGCTAGTTTAATCTATTTATTTATTTAGCCCATAATGTTTGGTAACGTCACATGAGCCAATTGGAAGAATGTTAAAATTAATGTCTCATGTGAAAGACATGTGACTAATGAAGGGACTAATAAATAAATAAATAATTAAGGATTAAATTGTAATTAAGTTAAATAAGAGAAATTTCTAGAGATAACTACTACTTGATGAGAGTAGTGGTTATAAAGGGGTAAATATCCACTAACGTAAAACAGGGTCTTCCTGATAGAAAAGTGTTCTCTCTAACCCCTAGCCATCATGAACATAGAAAGACAAAAAGAATAGTCAAGAAAGCAAAATCTTGTTTCTCTCCCCTTCCAAGGAATCAAAGTACACTAGAAAGAAGCCTCACCATGGAGAAAGGTATGCACTGATTATCTATTATTTGTGAGAATCATATATTTTAAGATCCTATTGGTTTCCTATAATTGTTAATCTAGGGAACCCTTAAGTTTTACAAGCTAAGCGAAGTCTTTTAGGGTCTAAGGTTCATATTCACAGATTAATTGTCGAGATCAACACACAAGGGTCATTCTCACCCTTTAACAATAATATATAAGGATATGGTATAATAAAATTAACAATAATAATAATGGTACATCATCACATTTTCAAGGCATAAATTTCATATATAACGATAACAACATAATCATTATGTCACATGCTTCATGCATCCTTATAATGATATATATTAAACCGTAGCTTCTCGCACCACATGCAAAACCTTCCACCTTACTTAGTTAATCCAAGTCTTTTAGGCTCTAAGGTTCATATTTGTGGATTAACCATCGAGATCAACACACAAGGGTCTTTCTCACCCTTTAACAATAATAGATAAGGATATGGTACAAGAAACATCAACAATAATAATAATGGTATACCATCACATTTTCAAAGCATAAATTTCATATATAACGATAATAGCGTGATCATTACATCACATGCTTGATGCATCCTTATAATTATATATATATTAAAATTCTTATCTTATAATATTATTCCTTAGTACTCTTGTCTTAGAATAATTATAAGATAAACATAATAATACTAATAATTACTTTCTTATCAAAATAAATTTATAAGAATCATTCACATTTATATAATTACAAATAATTTAATAAGTCAATTATATTTAATTTCATTGTGACATAGAACTAATTATTTATAAAATCAATTTTTATACTTATGTGTATATATAAATACACAAAGCACATGTATAATAACATAATAATAATAATAATAATAATAATAATAATAATAATAATAATAATAATAATAATAATAATAATAATAATAATAATAATAATAATAATAATAATAATAATAATAACAATAATTTATTTCTATCTAATTATTAAACTTTGATTACAGAATTTTCCTTGTAAAACAAATTTGGAGTATATAATGGCTACTTTATAATAACAACATTTTCCTTTGTAAAATAATGATAATATTAACTTTGCTAGCTTATACCATTTCAACACTTATTTGTAATAAAAGTTTCTCATAAAAGTTTATAGTAATGATTATCATAACTTTTATAAGTATAACTTAGATAAAACTATAGAATTCCAAAACATATTCTCCTTCATGAATTAAGTATATAAAGAACATTTGTAACATCCCAATTTTCTCAAGTTGGGAAGTCATATATGGAAATTGTTTATGCTTGTTGATATGTAGTGTAGTAGAATTATTCTTAGTGTAATCATACATATAAGACATAGAATCATCATTAAATAGTCAGGTGATTAGATTTAAGTATGGAGTCTAAGGAGTAGTGGTTTAGATATAGAGAACCCTTAGTCAAACTACCAGTCAACTACAATTTCACTAATGGTAGTTTAGTAATTAAATTTTTTTAGGCCAAACAAAGAGATTTAGATAGATTAATGAATGTTTAGAACATGTATGTGTCTAGATGTGAGAAACTTTAATTCAAATGATTAAGGAAAAGAAGAATTAATTTCTCATTCTCTTTAATTATTTTTAGTCAAGATTAATAGAAGAGATTAATAACTGGCTAAGAATAATAAATATTCTCTCTAGCATGTGTCTTTGTATGCGATATTTAAATAAGGTAATTTATTTTTTAGTGAATTTGAAATACCCCTATCATAATTTAGTTGTTGGATACATGATTTTAAAGAATTTAAATGTATGTTATTTTTTAAAAGAATTTTAATAAACTAAAATAGTATGAATTAAAATTCCACTTAATTGTTAAGAATTTCAAATTCTCTCCTCTTATGCAGTAGGCTCTTCATTCTCTCTCATACCCTATCTTTGATTATGAAAACCATGAGAGCAAGGCTCCGCAATGTCATCAGATATACCTTTGCGCCGGAGGTAATTGCACGAACGAGGATCTGAATCCACGGCAGCGAAGTGAACATTGCGGCGGCAAGGACCTGTGGTACAAGGGCGAAGGCCATGAGGATCACAAAGACGATGACGACAGTGACGGCGGGGAGCTTCCAGTTGCTGCCGCCATGGAGGGCAGAGGGATTTTCCTGGGCGACAAAGGAGGTGGCATGGACTGCGGAGATGGCGGCGGCAAGGGAGAGGTGGGAAGAGAGGAGGGCGAAGATGGCGCGCATGCAGAGGAGCGAGACAGTGGCGTCATAGGACTCATGCCAAACGTGACGTGCCTCGATGCGCATGGCAGTGATGCGCACGACGGCCTCAAGGTGGAGGACATGGGATCGGAGGGGGAAGGTGGAGATTGCGAGGGTGAAAGTTAAGAAGGAGAGAGGGAGCATTGTGAAATAAAGGATGGAAGTAAAAACTAGCTCGTTGCTTTGAAGAATTCTCAGAGATTCCCACAGAATCTTCAGTGGGGAAATGAAATAACACCATAATAACCCTTCCAACATCTTTCTTGTTATGCTGCTATGGAATCCTCAGACTCAAGAAGACTATGCAAACAATTCTCCTTTTTCTATTCCTACTGCCTCCATATGTGATTGCTAACCAACGAGTAAGCCAAAACAACTTACTTTTTTATTATTAAATATTGTTTAGCATTAAAATTATTTTGAATATTTAAGTATTTAAAAATGATTAATATTTATTTCTATTTAATATTGAAATTTTAATTTTTAAATAAATATTTAAAAATAAAAATTTAAATTTCATTGAAATTGAATTACTTTATCCTGACAAAAAAAAATTAAAATACAAGAAATTAAATTGCTTCATCTAAACAAAATGTTTAGAAAATGAATGAAATTTAAATCAACACAATTAAAATATTGTATACTTAAATTTTCTAGAAATTTCAAATCCTCCACCCAAACACAATTAAGCAACTTTTCTATGGAGGGGTTTAGGGGGAAAGCAAAGGGAGTGTGTATTTTCATTTTTTAAATTGAGAAAGTTATTTAATATTTATAAAAGATGAACGGGGATGATTGAAAAATTACATATATTATCTCATTTTACTTCTTTTATTTTTTAAAATAAAAAACTCAAATAGGAGAGTACTTACTTAAAACTGAGTATTTCTTTGGAGCTGGCAATTCCTGGGTGTTTATTTTCTGGCTGCATTATAATTTATGCTGTCATGATTATTTTATTGGAATTAATTACAGGTCCCAGGATGCTCTTCATTGCGCAGAAATCTATTGCATCTTGCACCAAGGTATGTGCTTTGAGATGGTATTTCGGCATATATTCCTGGAGCCTTAGTTTTAAATCATCAAAGGATACCACTTGAAGCTAATATTTGTTGATGATATCGTATCCGTGTCCTTTTGCCAGATTGGCAAATCTTCCAAAGATGAGGATCTTGAAGATCCTCATAGTAGGTAACTTATCTATATTTAAGACTTCTTACTTTTGAAAATTCTCACATTACATTTTAGTCTACTTCATTCATTGTCCATACATATTGTTTTCTTTTGCCATTAGTCTAAATACCTATGTTTTGTAGCTTTCTACAGCGGCAAATAACTTATGCTGCTTCCATCCACCTGAATTGATAGGTACAATTTTGGTTGGAGTCATGGGAAAGAGAAACTTGAATCTGGGAAGCCAGGTAACTCTTTCATCTATAGTGATTTTTTTTTTTTTTTTTTATCGTTTCTCTTTGAAGCCTTAAACATTTTATGAATTAAATTTTGCTTATGCCTTATGGCTTCTTTCTCTGATGTTTCAACCCACTGCTATTCAATGTGTGTTCTATTTTTTATATGCATAGTTAATTGAAAAATTTGCTGCATTTTAACTTGTATGTTCCATTTTTTTTGGTATTTTGGTTATTCTGTGTATAAAATGTTTTGTCCTGATCATAGTTCTAATAATTTTTCTGTGACAATTTTTTTTGTCCACACAAAATAAGGAACACTCTTTGCTACTATGTGCTTCAAAATGATATGTGAGGAAGATGGCTATTTTGTAAGATAAAAGCTGCAGTGCACTTTTGTTTTTGGAATACTTGACCATAGTACATGACATTTGGAAAATGGATATCTGGAATGAAATTCAATCTGAGCCTTGATGCTAGGAATAAACCCATACGGGAAGGCCAAGAGAAGGTAAATGGTTATGAATTCTATTCCAGCCTACTCTTTTATCTTAGATGAAAAATTAGGCAACAAATTTCTGGTTGATACTTCGATGTTGAACACTTGTGCTTACCAGAGGGACCTAACCCACCTCTATTCCTAATTTTCAGTTTGGAATTTTTGGCGTTTGTGATGGGCATGGTGGAGATGGGGCTGCCAAATCTGCTAGCAAGTTAGCATTTTCTGCCTTAGGCTGGCCATGTTTGTTGCTTTCCACTTACAAAACTTTATGTTAATGCTTGCCAATTCCATACTTCCTTATGTTGGTGATTGTGGACAGTGGACTTGATTAATAGAAATAATTTAATATTTTTATGTGTTTTTTTATGGTTGTGAAGGTAGATATCCATAATCCGTTAATGTGCAAGTTAGTATTATGTCTGAACATGTATTGTAGGTTCTATAATATGTGATATGTCTTGTCTGTTCCAATGTTCTCGTGTATCCTTTAGTAGCTTAAATAACCGTGTAGCTTTGTGTTTTTTCGGTGAGTTTAAATACTGTAATTGATCACAACACTAAATATGAACTATGAAGTATATTTGGTAAATTATATTGACTTGTCTACTGTTAGAATGTTTAGAAAATAAAAATATCATTTTTGTATCTAAAGGATCTCGTAGTGCATAGTTATCAATGTTTGATAGCGGCAGATAGTCCGTGGCCAACTATGAGAATGGTATAGTGGAAAGCTGGATGACTTTTCGAATAATATAATACTATATAAATAATTTATACTACTTATTTTAAATTAAAGAAAAACCCTAACGGATGAAAATGTTTGATTCCTTTTTTTTTTTTTAGATTGGATAAGTCACAAAGATAATTGGTTCAATTGCTAACAAGTTCTCTACTTTGTGTTCGGATGCATCAGTTCTAAGATACCTTAGAGTGCGAAACTACAATACTAAGAAGGCTGCAAAGATGTTGAAAGGATCCATAAAGTTTTTGGTGAGATGTTCCTTGGAGTTGGATCCTGTCACGAAAGCAACTAGTTGAGACTTCTGATTGAGGAATAAAGAAGTCTCTGGATCAGTAGTTTTCAGGAACTCTGGATGGGTTCTAAACCAGATTTTCACCTGATTTGGTTCGGCCTTTGAGGCATCAAACTGATTCCACCACTTGACAAATGCATGTCGCTACGGGGATGGAAATTGCTTGTTGTTTTCCGTCTTGCTATACCTGTATTGCTATGAAAATATCCAAGACAAAGCAAAACTAGAAAAATATTTTAAGTTTGCGGGAATTCGTGATTCCTGAGAATTAAACATTTTGTTGAATTGAGCAAATCCATGTTGAACTTGTTCCGGATAAATTTCTGGAATCGGACCAAAAAAATCCCACCATTGAAGGATCCAATTTGGAAAATTATAGATTGTGTTAGTCTTGAAGTAAATGAGCCATGGATGTTTGTATTTGTTGTTTTGATGCCAAAATACTTTGGTCCAGGCATCCATATAATCCTAATAGGTGTAACCTCTAGGATCTAAAACTTCTTTTTTAACAGTTGAATATCTCAATTGTGCAGAATTCCAATGCTTTGATGTGTATGCAATGACATTTTCTTGGGTATTGACTCTTTGTTTGAGAATATCACCATAACCTATGTCAAATGCATCTGTTTCGATAATTTTGAATGTCTGCAGAACTGGGAGATACATACATTTTATAGATTGGACTTTGAGTTTAATATCCTTGACAACTTGGGTATGAATGTCAGACCAAGGAGGAGGATTTTTTCTCAACCTATCATGCAGTGGTTTGACAATATTATTTAAATATGGTACAAATTCTCTGACATAATTTAGACAACCAAGGAATCTTTGTAACTGAGTTTTATCTAAAATTTGGTTGGGGAATTTGTCGGCAAACTCAATTGACCTATCTATTGGTATGATTGTTCCCTGATGTATGCTGTGACCAAGGAATCAGATCTTTATCTGAAAAAGATTGATTTTCGATTGGGAGACTACAAGACCATTTTGTTTGATAATGTGAATGAAGATTTGCAGATGTTTAAAATGTTGATCAATATTTTGAGAAAAAAAATTAAAACATCATCTATATAGACAATGACAAATTTTGAATAGGGATTAAAGATGTTGTTCATGATTTTTTGAAATTCTGATGGGGCATTCTTTAGACCAAATGGCATAACGTTCCATTCATATTGCCCGAAAGGTACAGTGAATGAAGTTTTGTACCTATCAGATTCTTGTATTTGGATTTGTCAAAATCCCGACTTCATGTCGAATTTGGAGAATATCTTTGTAGAATTCAATCTATTAAGTAAATCTTTTTTGTTTGGAATAGGATACCTAATCTATTGTAAGGCTTGATTCAATGGTTTATAGTTTATAACTAGACGAGGTGTACCTCGTTCAAGTTCGGCTTGTTTGTTGACATAGAAAGCAACACAAGACCATGGACTTTTGCTCTACCTTATTAAACCCTTATCAAGAAGATCCTTAATCTCCTTTTGGCAATATTGAAGGAGTTCTTCATTCATTTGGATTGGTTTGGCTTTTGTGGAAATTTGTTTTTCCCTGAAGTCTCTCTCATAAGGGAGATCAACTGTGTTTTTTCCGGTTCTAGAATGCATGAGGCAAATCGGAACAAATGGTTGATTGAATATGTTGTAATAGAGATTGGATTTTTTCCTTTAATTGAGGTTTTTCCAATTGTATCTGAATATTGTCAAAAGAAACTTCTTTTAAAAAATTGATTTGGTTAATCTTCTTTTCTAAGAAGTTTATGTTTCCTGAAATAGGTTTAGTAGAAAAATTAAATGTGATTTTTCTTCCTAGATGGGTAGTGGTTATTCCTTCCTATGATATCTGAAGGGGGAATAAAGATCTAATGAAGGGTGTTCCAAGGATAACTTCATTCTTAAGGTTTTTTATCAGAAGAAAATTTGTTTCAATCTTAAGACCTTGATTTTTTATAATTGTGCTTGATAACTTGTAATTAATTTTTATTTTGAACCATTTGCCATACTCAGCTTTTCTGAGGTTTTCTCAAAGAATTTTGTGAGAACTAATCCTTCCAAAATACAATTTGAATCAGCCCCGATGTCAAATAGGGCCGTTGTGTCTAAAACAAAATCATTTATAATGATTCTAATATTAATATAAAATTTTTGGATCTTGATCTTGTTGATTAATCCCATGAACATTTCATCTTCTTGATCTTCATTTTTTATCTCCTTTTCTTCACTCTCTGAATCATTGTGTTCTTCGAAATGAGATAGGATGATTTGATGAATTTCTTGTTGTTGCCTAAGTTCTTTAACTTCTTGTTTTAGATTGTTAATTTCTATTTGAAGGTCTTGGATTGTGGTTGGTTTCGTAGAAGTATTTTCTAATCTCTTGAGAATATTGCTAACATCAAATTTGTTATTGGTAATGAATTATCTTGGTTTAGGTTTGGTTTCTAAGGATTTTTTCAGTTTATTCAGGAAAACCTTCTTTTCCTGAGGGTCAGGTATGGAATTGATTGCCTCAAACAAAAGATCTTGTTCTCTTGTTAGAGTATTGATTGCCAGATCCCAAATCCATGAAATCAATTAACATATTTCCTTACAGACTATATTCCTACTTCCCCATCAGGTGCTGATCTCTGGTATCATAGCCTGGTGGGGAAGTAGGAATATAGTCCATAAGAAAGTATGTTAACTAATTTCATGGATCTAGGATTTGGTACAGTAAATGTTTCCGTTCATGTACAGTACGTTTAATCTAAACAGTATGTGTTTGAACAGTATTCTTGGAAGTACAACAGTATGATATTTTAGTTGAATGATACTGTAGCAGTAAGTCCCATGGATGAGAAGGGTAGTAAGGCTAAGGTGTATTGTTTAAATAAAATATTAAGACATAATATACCAGTGGCTATAGGAGTAATGTTCAAACCGTATTGTAAAAAAAAAAATAGAGTTAAAATTTTTATTTTTCTAGATCCAAGAAACTTAGTAACATATAACCTTATGGAGACATTTCTATGGAACCAAATGAAGGCAAAGATACTAGAGGATGAAAAATAATATGTCCCGTATGTTATGATCATTTTCTCGTATTTCTTTCCATACAAATTCATCATCTTCATCCTCAAACTCTAGCTCAAGAAAATTTAATTTTCTCACTGAGCAAGACAATCAGACCCACGAGGTCACTCCAAAAATAATCTCTTCGATGAAGAAGTTTGATTTGAGGAGATAAACCAAAATATGGATGACTAGAGTATTCCAGAAATCCCTCAGGACACATTGTATGTTCCTGAGACAATCAAGGATAAACACAGTTTTGATTATGTAATTAAGATTGTAGAAAATAATATTCCTCTAGGACAAGACATAGAGGAAGAATTCCGTTTATTATAAAAAAAATTCAATTTTCGAACATAGCAGAAAATACAAATACCTACACATAGGATGTGTCTAGGTAACAATCAAACCATTAATTGATATGGGTATAGATGCTGCCATTTTAATGTGTCTTAGAGATATCAGACACAATAAATTCAAAGATTCTTTAATAGGAATAGTAGAAACAAGTCTAGGACAAGGACCAGTCTATTTCAACTGTTACCCAAACAAAATTGTGAGTCTGATGGATAGAAACATTCTTGACTCTCTATTCTTAAATATCCACTTTCATGGACTTGACATGAAAGAAGGATCAATTCCAGCAGCCTTAATTTATAGGATCTAGTATAAGGTCATGAACACTTGTGCGTCAAAATCCTTCTAAAACCTCAAAGAGGAGAGGCAACTTTGTTTATCATTGATATGAAAAAGGCTAATGTTTCTCTCCCAAGAACCATAAAATGGGATGAGGTAACTCTTCCTGAAAAATGGGTCATGGACAAGGCCAAACCGTCAGTCCCCAGACTCGCTCCAACCATAGAACAAATCAAGCAGGATAATTTCGGTAAGGTAGAAATAACCTTCAATAGGAGAAGCTCTTTCTCATCTAGAATAGAAGCCTCAAGATCTGAGCATGAATCAGCAAGAAGGTCTTTCTAGGTAAGAACCCGGTCAATTCCAGTAAGGTTATCTAGATCTGAGTCACAAAACCAGTTTCCTAGTATAAACCTCCAAGGATTAGATACAACTTCTAGTATACCTAGAACCACATATAATCAAGAACAAGAGGATGACCAAAATTCAATCCAATCTCCAACATATTCCTCTATGCATGAACCTTATGATGTTATCTGACAAATTTAGCATTGATAAGGAAACCCTTAGAAAAGACTTTTATTCTCCAGAGAATGAACCTCAAAGGAGATGGTTTTTTCAACACTTTAAGGATACAAAAAGAAAACAAATCCAAGACAAATTCTATGAGTTTGTCGAAAGAGTCAAAATTAACATTCTTTTCTTTGATTGGTTTCATGCTTATACCATTAGAGAAAATCTAGATTACCCTTGGAAATAAGACATCATAGGTGATCCAACAACCAATGTTATTACCAATTGGCAGATCAAAGATGGTAGTTAATCCAATCCGAATTACCTCCAACAATACAGTACCAACTGCCAAAGGTCAAAGACAGTAATGATAAACCTGTCATGGCCACACCCTTTAAAAAAAAGATGTCAATGAAGACGTTACCGCAAAAGACATCAAAATCCTAATGGAACATGCTAATTACACCAACAAATATCTTCAAGTATTAGGAGAATCCATTAGTAGACAAAAGGTATCTCCTAAACACAAAACCCATGAAGAATCTACATCAAATATCCGGATAGAAAAACCTTTATTCAAACCGTTCAAGGTTAGTGAAAAGGCAAGACAAAAAATTATGGAATTTAGGAAACACAAGTCTCTTATATAAGAAATAGGTGATAACAATAGTGAATTATTAAGCCAGATTAATGTGCACTTAAAGTCATCCCTGAAACACCACAACCTTCAAATGAATCATCCAGAATAAGAACTAGGAACACTTCCAAACTAATAAATGTCATTAATAGTGATAATGACCAAAACTCAGAACAAACAACTGAAGAAGGTTCAGTATCTGAAAAAGATATTGATCCAATAAATGCTAAACATTGGAAAACACTTTCTAAACTTTATTACCAAAGACCAACCACCCCTGATCTTTTACTGGAAGAAAGAGGCAAAAGTAATTTTAAAAGCTTAAGTGCAAACAACATCTATGAGTGGAACATGGATGCTAAAAAAGAATACAATATCATGAATACACTCCAACATATGACCATGGTAGCCACGACATACCAAACATCCCATGGGTGTTTAGAAGAAACAACTATAGATATTTTAGTTGCAGGATTTTCCGGCCAATCAAAAGAATGGTGGGATAATTATCTCACTAATGATGAAAAATAAAAAATTTACAGTGCTATCAAAACAAATCTCAATGGAAAAGTCATTAAAAATGATGATAATAGGAAGATTCCTGATGCTGTTAATACCCTTATTTTCACAATAGCCCAACACTTTATTGGTGACCTGTCACTTTGGAAGGATAGGTTAGCAGAATTATCATCCAATCTTAAGTGTAGAACTTTAGGGGACTTTAGGTGGTATAGAGACACCTTCTTGACTAGAGTATACACCAGAGAAGATAGCCAACAACCTTTCTGGAAAGAAAAATTTCTAGCCGGTCTTCCAAGATCATTAGGAGATAAGGTTAGAGATAAAATCTATAGCCAATCTTTCAATGGAGACATTCCATATGAAAGTTTAAGTTATGGTCAATTAATTTCGTATGTCCAGAAAGTAGCCTTAAAAATTTGTCTAGATGACAAAATCCAAAGACAACTAGCCAAAGAAAAAGCCTAGACTAAAAGAGATCTAGGATCTTTCTGTGAGCAATTTGGATTACCAGCTTGTCCAAAACAAAAGAAAAAATAGAACCCTAAAAATGGATTTCATGAAAACAAAACCTTCAGCAAAAAAAGGTTTCCAAGAAGGAAATACTCACACAAACCCTCGACCAGCAAAGATGCTAGTACTCCAAAACCTAGTATGAAAACCAAAATTGTATGCTATAATTATGGAAAATAAGGTCACATTAACAAGTATTGTAGGCTGAATAAGAAATTAAGAAACCTTAATTTAGACCCATCCATAGAAGAATAGATTAATAATCTGCTCATTGAAACCTCAGAAGAAGAAATCGAAGATGTATCCTCTGAAGAAAATCTTAATCTAATTCAACAGGATGACCAACCATCGTCTAAGGATAATAAAGATATCCAAGAAATCAATACTCTAACAAGAGAACAAGATCTTGTGTTTGAGGCAATCAATTCCATACCTGACCCTCAGGAAAAGAAGGTTTTCCTGAATAAACTGAAAAAAATCCTTAGAAACCAAACCTAAACCAAGAGAATTCATTACCAATAACAAATTTGGTGTTAGCAATATTTTCAAAAGATTAGAAAACACTTCTGTGAAACCAACCACAATCCAAGACCTTCAAACAGAAATTAACAATCTAAAACAAGAAGTTAAAGAACTTAGGCAACAACAAGAAATTCATCAAATCATCCTATCTCATTTCGAAGAACACAGTGATTCAGAGAGTGAAGAAAAGGAGATAAAAAATAAAGATCAAGAAGATGAAATGTTCATGGGATTAATCAACAAGATTAAGATCCAAAAATTTTATATTAATATTAGAATCATTATAAATGATTTTGTTTTAGACACAACGACCCTATTTGACACCGGGGCTGATTCAAATTGTATTTTGGAAGGATTAGTTCTCACAAAATTCTTTGAGAAAACCTCAGAAAAGCTGAGTACGACAAATGGTTCAAAATTAAAAATTAATTACAAGTTATCAAGCACAATTATAGAAAATCAAGGTCTTAAGATTGAAACAAATTTTCTTCTGGTAAAATACCTTAAGAATGAAGTTATCCTAGGAACACCCTTCATTAGATCTTTATTCCCCCTTCAGATATCAAAGGAAGGAATAACCACTACCCATCTAGGAAGAAAAATCACATTTAATTTTTCTACTAAACCTATTTCAAGAAACATAAACTTTTTAGAAAAGAAGATTAGCCAAATCAATTTTTTAAAAGAAGTTTCTTTTGACAATATTCAGATACAATTGGAAAAACCTTAATTAAACGAAAAAATCCAATCTCTGTTACAACATACTCAATCAACCATTTGTTTTGATTTGCCTCATGCATTCTGGAACCTGAAAAAACACATAGTTGATCTCCCTTATGAGAGAGACTTCTGGGAAAAACAAATTCCCACAAAAGCCAGACCAGTCTAAATGAATGAAGAACTCCTTCAATATTTCCAAAAGGAGATTAAGGATCTTCTTAATAAGGGTTTAATAAGGAAGAGCAAAAGCCCATGGTCTTATGCTGCTTTCTATGTCAACAAACAAGCTGAACTTGAATGAGGTAATCAAGCCTTACAATGGATTAGGTATCATATTCCAAACAAACAAAATTTACTCAATAGATTGAATTCTGTTGGACAAGTGGCCTCAGAAATCTTAAGAAGGGGGGGTTGAATTAAGATTTTACAAACTATTCCTCAATTAAAATTTCTATATAGATTTTAACCCAAGTCCCAAGATTCCTTTTAAAATGAATTTCTAAATAAAAATTCAAATTAAACTTACTGAATAGAAATAATAAGCAACAATAAATAAAAGAGTTTGAGGGAAGAAAGAATGCAAACACAGTTTTATACTGGTTCGGCAAAGTTCGTTGCCTATGTCCAGTCCCCAAGAAAGAGATAGATGTTTACAATGAAGCACTCAATTCCTTATTGAATCTCACAAGTGTTTGGCCAAGGAATTTTTAGAAGATAATACAATTTAATCTTTTGAGAGGATAAGACTTTTTGGTCAGTAAAAACTCTGAGAGAATTTCATGCCCAAGTCACATATATATAGGCCTTTGATGGCCATTCAAAATTTAAATGAAAAGATGTGACTGTTGGGAATTATTTTCGAAAATCCTTACTGCTAATCAATTACCATAATGGTGTAATCGATTACATAGTTACTTCTGAATAGTTATGACTCTTTTCATTTGAAATTTGAATTTTTAAACACTGGTAATCGATTATCAACTTATTGTAATCGATTACACAACTTTGAAATTTAAATTCAAATTTCTTCTGGCTGTTTAAAAACATTCCAAATCACTAGTAATCGATTACAAACCATGTCTAATCAATTACATGATTTCTAAAAACATTTAAAAACTTTTCAGAAAGCATTTTGGTCACTGGTAATTGATTACAGCCTCTGGTAATCGATTACCAGAGAGTAAATCTCTTTTAAAAACAATTTAAATCAAATCCTTTGGCCAAACCTTTTGATGTTTCAACTTGGAATTTTCTTCCTAAGATTCTAGAGGTTTTCTTGATCATATATCTTGGATTTCTTGGATTCTTGTCTTGAATAAAACTTGAGAAGCGCGTTCCTTTGGAATCATCAAAACATCTTCTTGAAGGCTTGCTTCTACAATCTCCCCCTTTTTGATGATGACAAATCCTAAAATCAAGATAGTATATACAAGTTTTGATTGATCGTTCACTCATCCCATACTCCCCCTTTCTTTTGGAGATTATGCCTAATTTTTTTGAAATTTATCTCTTGATTTCTAAGTCTGTTTCTTCTTGATTTCTAAGTTTGTTTCTCTCCCCCTTTGGCAACATCAAAAAGCCAAAGTGTACCGATGTCTATGTCTGAAAAACATCATCAAACTCTATAAATCAATCATTAAACACAAATGTTTCAATCAACTAATCAATCCTTATTTATCTAGATCACTAACATCTAAGAGGCCTAATTCTCTCCTAATGGCAAAGAATGTTTCCTTAGGGAGAGGTTTTGTAAAGATATCAGCAAGTTGATTCTTTGTATCAACAAATTCTAGAACACAATCTCCCTTCAGAACATGATCTCTTAAGAAGTGGTGCCTAATTTCTATATGTTTGGTTCCAGAGTGTTGTATTGGATTTTTGGATAGATTGATTGCACTTGTATTATCACACCTAATGGGTATATGATCAAGAAGGATTCCATAGTCAGATAGTTGTTTCTTTATCCATAAAATTTGGACACAAAAACTGCCAGCAAAAATATATTCCACTTCAGTAGTAGATAAAGCAACACTATTTTGTTTCTTACTATGCCATGATACAAGAGCAGATCCAATAAATTGACATGTCCCACTTGTGCTCTTTCTATCTTTTTTAGAACCGGCAAAATCAGAATCTGAGTACCCTACTAAAGTGCATGTGGGTTTTCTAGGATACCATAGACCTATATTTATTGTACCTGACAAATATCTTATAATCCATTTAACTGCACTTAGATGTGATTGTTTAGGATTGGACTGAAATCTAGCACACATGCATACACTAAACATGATATCAGGTCTGCTAGCAGATAAATAAAGAAGTGATATGATCATACCTCGATATTGCTTGATGTCTATATATTGACCGGTTTCATCTTTATCTAAATAACAAGCAGTACTCATGGGTGTAGCCATGTGCTTAGCACTTTGCTTTCCAAATCTTTGAATTAATTCCTTGCAGTATTTCGATTGATTGACAAAGATTCCTTCTTTGGTTTGCTTTATTTGTAATCCAAGAAAGTAGTTGAGTTCTCCCATCATAGACGTTTCAAACTCACTTTGCATGTCATGAGAGAATTCCTTGCATAACAATTCATTAGTGGATCCAAACCCACTTTGTCCCTATGATAGGATAATTTTCTGGTTTTTCAACTAGTTCCCAAACATTGTTTCTTTGAAACTGATTTAATTCTTCTTGCATGGCTACTATCCAATGTTCATCTATTATGGCTTCTTTCAAATTTTTAGGTTCAATCATTGAATTAAAAGCCATATTATTGCATATATCTTTAAGAGAATGTCTAGTTGCTACCCCTTTTGAGATATCACCAATGATGTTGTCAAGGGAATGATCTCTAGAAGCTTTCCATTCTCTCGGAAGTTCATCATTTGTTTTGGCTTCAACTGGAGGATCTTCATTGCTTCCATCTCCTTTTCCTTTAAAATCTTGTTCATGAATATGCATTTGTTCTAAAGATTCTGCAATATCATCTAAAATATCCTTTCTTGGAGGAATAGCATTAGGCTCATCAAAGGAAACAAGAATAGATTCTTCTATGATCATAGTTCTTTTGTTATATACTCTATATGCTTTACTTTGCAATGAATATCCAAGAAAGATGCCTTCATCAGATTTTGCATCAAATTTTCCTAAGTTATCTTTTCCATTGTTTTGTACAAAGCATTTGCAACCAAATACATGAAGGTGTGAAATGTTGGGTTTTCTGCCATTAAACAATTCATATGGAGTTTTCTTTAAAATGGGTCTTATTAAAGCCCTATTCATGATGTAACATGCAATATTAATGACTTAAGCCCAAAAATATTTTGGAAGAAGAGTATCATTTAATAAAGTTCTTGCAATTTCTTCCAATGACCTATTTTTCCTCTTAACAACTCCATTTTGTTGAGGGGTTCTGGGTGCAGAAAAGTTATGCTCAATGCCATATTCATCACAAAATAATTCAAAATCTTTGTTTTCAAATTCACCCCCATGATCACTCCTAATAGGTGCAATCTTAAGATTTTTCTTATTTTGTATAATTTTAGCAAGTTTCTTAAAGGCTTGGAATGCATCACTTTTATGAGTAATGAATAATGTCCAAGTATACCTAGAGTAATAATTGTAAGGGTTGAGTTGTTGAAACAATATTCTTAGGTTTAAATGAAACCCTTACTTGTTTTCCCTTTTGACATGCATCACATAATCTATCTTTTTCAAATTTTAGTTTTGGCAGGCCAATAACTAAATCTTTTAAAATCAACTTATTTAAATGTTCCATGTTTATATGTGCAATCCTTCTATGCCATAACCATGGATCATCATTTTTACTAAGAAAGCATTGATTATGATTTTGTTTTTGATTCAAATCTATATTGTAAACATTATTGGTTCTATAGCCTATATGCTTTATATTCTTATCAAGTTCATTTTCAATGACACATTTATGAGAATCGAATGATACTAGATAGTCTCTGTCACATAATTGACTAACACTAAGCAAATTGTGCTTAAGACCTTCAACAAGTAGAACATTCTCAATAGAGGAAGATGAGTTTGTACCTATTTTTCCAACTCCAAGAATTCTACCTTTATTGTTGTCACCATAAGTCACATGTCTGCTTTTCTTGGGAGAGATATGTGTGAATTCCAATGCATCTCCCATCATATGTTTTGAACATCCTCTATCTATGTACCATCTTTTCTTCAAAGATACCTACATGATCAGGTTTGTGACTTAGGTACCCAAACTTTATTGGGTCCTTGTATGTTAGTGTTAACTAAAGATCCTTTTGGGACCCATATCATTTTAATATTGTTGCAATTTTTCCTAAAATAGCATGTAGATGTGCCATGCCCTTTTCTTCCATAATAAAAACAAGTGATGAAAGGAGAATTATATTTTTGTGTGGAAGCAAAGAAAGTTTTATAAAATTTTGGTTGTTTTTCAAGTTTAAAACCTTTTCCTGCCTTATCAAAGACACATCTTTGTTTTCCTAATATGACATCTAGGTTATTTTTTCCAATAGAAAATTTAGCAAGTGAGTTTTTCAAATCTTTAATTTCATCTACATACTTGCTACAACATTTACATGAATTTTCTTTTTCATTTGTCATAGTAGAATCATTTACTTTATTACTTGATTTAGAGATTGAAACTTCAGTTTTAAGAAGGTCTAACTCTTTGTTTAATTTTGAAATTTCTTTCTCTAAATCTGAAATAGTTTTCTTAGATGAAGAAACAAGTTTTGCAAGTTTAAAGATTCGCTATGTAATTCAGCAAATGCATCTTGTAACTCATCAAAAGAAATAGATTTGTTAGAAGATGTTACCTCTTCGTCGCTTTCATAGTTTTTGCCCATTAGACATAGATTTGTGGAAGCAATGTCTTCCAAGGTTATTTTGATGATGCCAAAGAATCAAGAGTTAAGCAAAGTTTCAAGCAAAGATTCAAGAATTAAGTTTCAAGTTTCAAAATCAAGTTTCAAGAATCAAGAATCCAGATTCAAGAATAATCAAGATCAAGATTCAAGAATCAAGAGAAGACTCAATCAAGATAAGTACTAATTTTTTTTTCAAAACATTGAGTAGCACATGAAGTTTTCACAAAATCTTTTACCAAAGAGTTTTACTCTCTGGTAATCGATTACCATAAGGTAGTAATCGATTACCAGTAGCCAGCATTACTTTTCAAATTGATTTACAAAGCTGTAATCAATTACCATAATCATGTAATCGATTACCAGTGTTTTAAAACGTTAAGAATTTCAAAATTCAAAATGAAGAGTCACATTTGTTGATGTGTAATCGATTACACCTTAATGGTAATTGATTACCAGTGATTGTTTTCGAAAAATTCATTTCCAAAAGTCATAATTCTTCAAGTGACTTGTTTATGAAGATTCTTTCAAAAGTCACAACTTTTCTAAGTGACTAGTTTTATAAGAAATTGCCAAGAGTCACAAACTTTGACTTGAGTCATCAAGAGATTATAAATATGTGACCATGACATGAATTTAAATAATGATCTATCATCTCTTTCAATCATTTCTATCTTTCAACATCTTCTTTCATTTCTTTCTACAGAATTTTTCTGATTCTTTTTCTCTTCATCTTTCTAAAAGTTTTTGTTCAAAACTTTCTCTTCCAGTTCTTTGTTCAAAAACTTATGCTATTCATCTTTTTCATTCTCTTCTCCCTTTGCCAAAAAGAATTTGCCAAGGACTAACCGCCTGAATTCTTTTTGTGTCTCTCTTATCCCTTTTCCAAAAGAACGAAGGACTAATCGTCTGAATTCTTTTGTGTCTCTCTTCTCCCTTTGCCAAAAAGAATTCGCCAAGGACTAACCGCCTGAATTCTTTTTGTGTCTCTCTTCTCCCTTTTCCAAAAGAACAAAGGACTAACCGCCTGAATTCTTTGTGTCTCCCTTCTCCCTTTTTAAAGAATTCAAAATGACACAGTCTGAGAATTCTTTTGATTCTCCCCTTTCCCTAAAACAAAAGATTTCAAAGGACTAACCGCCTGAGAATTCTTTTGTTTCCCCCTTCACAAAGTTTCAAAGGACTAACCGCCTGAGAACTTTGTCTTAACACATTGGAGGGTACATCCTTTGTGGTACAAGTAGAGGGTACATCTACTTGGGTTGTTGTGACTGAGAACAAGAGAGGGTACATCTCTTGTGGATCAGTTCTAGTGGATGGTACATGCACTAGGTTGTTCAAAGAGAACAAGGGAGGGTACATCCCTTGTGGATCTTTGCTTGTAAAGGAATTTACAAGGTTGAAAATAAATCTCAAGGACTGCAGGTCGCTTGGGGACTGGATGTAGGCACGGGTTGTTGCTGAACCAGTATAAAACTCTTGTGTGTTTGTCTTCTTCTTCCCTACTCTTTTAATTTCCGCTGTTCACTTTAATTACCACTTTTACTTTTGGTTAAGTTTATATTTATGTTCTTTACTTTCTTAACAACATAGTAAAAGCCTAAGAAGGGTAAATTTTAATTAGTAAAGGTCTAGTGATAATTAATTCAACCTCCCTTCTTAATTATTCCAAGGCCACTTGATCCAACAAGATTAATCACTTCTTTTTCAGAATCATCAGACGATTCTAAGTCGTTATCATCCCATGTGATGTAGGTCTTCTTTGCCTTCTTTTATCCAATGTTCTTCTTTTCGAGCTTCTCCATTTTTTTCTTAAAGATTGGACAATCAACGCTCAGATGTTCGAGTTGATTGCACTCATAGCATCTTGGAGTTTGGGATGATTCTTGAGTCCTTCTTTTAGGCTTGAAGTTTTGTCTTCTTTGAATTCTTCTCATCCTAAGGAATATGTTGAATCTTTTGACATAGAGACTAAGATCTTCATCTTCATCCAAGTCAATTGAACCTTCCTTATCACTTTCTTCTTGGATTGAAGATGAGGCTTTAAAAGCAATTCCCTTCTTCTTATCATTTTCTTCAAGTTGATTTAATCTCAACAGTTCCATTTCATGTTCCTGTAACTTTCCAAATAATATAGCAAGAGACATGTTAGTTAAATCTCGTGACTCAGTAATGGATGTTACCTTAGGTTGTCATTCCCTGCTTAAACATCTTAATACTTTATTTATGAGATCTTCATTTGGAAATGTTTTTCCTAAAGATGCAAGGTGATTTATTATATGAGTAAACCTCTTTTGCATGTCTTGTATACTTTCATTTGTATTCATTCTAAACAGTTCATATTCATGAGTTAATGTATTTATCCTAGATCTTTTTACATTTGTTGTGCTCTCATGTGTTACTTGTAGGGTGTCCCACTTATCTTTTGCATTTTTACAATTTGATACCTTAAAATACTCATCCATTCCTAAGGCAGATGTAATATTTCCAGCCACCATGGTGAGAACATAAGGCCCTATTTCAATGGCTTCCCAAATGTTTAAATCTATAGCATCTATAAAGATTTGCATGCGGGTTTTCCAATAATGGTAATCCTTTACAATAAAAATAGGAGGCCTATTAATTGAATTGCCTTCGGGGAACAAGTAGTTTGATGAGGCCATAATTCTTGAAGCTTCTAAACTTTGTACAAGAATGAAGGTCTGATACCACTTGATGGACAAGAGGCCTCAGAAATCTTAAGAAGGGGGGTTGAATTAAGATTTTACAAACTATTCCCCAATTAAAATTTCTATATAGATTTTAACCCAAGTCCCAAGATTCCTTTTAAAATGAATTTCTAAATAATAATTCAAATTAAACTTACTGAATAGAAATAATAAGCAACAATAAATAAAAGAGTTTGAGGGAAGAATGAATGCAAACACAATTTTATACTAGTTCAGCAAAGTTTGTTGCCTATGTCCAGTCCCCAAGAAACCCTCTTAGGAGTTCCACTATCTCACAAATCATTTACAATTTCTGAAACACACAAGGACAACCCTTCCTTTGTGTTCAGATGCTTTACAACAAGAGACTCTCAGTCTCTTAGCCCTTTGATTAGAAAGAGAGCAAGAAGAAGATGATCTCTCTTGAAAGAGATAGATGTTTACATTGAAGCACTCAATTCCTTATTGAATCTCACAAGTGTTTGGCCAATGAATTTTTAGAAGATAAGACAATTTAATCTTTTGAGAGGATAAGACTTTTTGGTTAGTAAAAACTCTGAGAGAATTTCATGCCCAAGTCACATATATATAGGCCTTTTATGGCCATTCAAAATTTAAATGAAAAGATGTGATTGTTGGGAATTATTTTCGAAAATCCTTACTGCTAATCAATTACCATAATGGTGTAATCGATTACACAGTTACTTCTGAAGAGTTATGACTCTTCTCATTTGAAATTTGAATTTTTAAACACTGGTAATCGATTACCAACTTACTGTAATCGATTACACAACTTTGAAATTTAAATTCAAATTTCTTCTGGCTGTTTTAAAACGTTCCAAATCACTAGTAATCGATTACAAGCCATGTGTAATTGATTACATGCTTTCTAAAACATTTAAAAGCTTTTCAGAAAGCATTTTGGCCACTGGTAATCGATTACAGCCTCTAGTAATCAATTACCAGAGAGTAAATCTATTTTAAAAACAATTTAAATCAAATCCTTTGGCCAAACCTTTTGATGTTTCAACTTGGAATTTTCTTCCTAAGATTCTAGAGGTTTTCTTGATCATATATCTTGGATTTCTTGGATTCTTGTCTTGAATAAAACTTGTGAAGCGTGTTCCTTTGGCATCATCAAAACATCTTCTTGAAGCCTTGCTTCTACAAATTCTACAAAGATATTCTCCAAATTTGACATGAAGCCGGGATTTTGGCAAATCCAAATACAAGAATCTGATAGGTACAAAACTGCCTTCACTGTACCTTTTAGGCAATATGAATGGAACGTTATGCCATTCGGTCTAAAGAATGCGCCTTCAAAATTTCAAAAAAATCATGAACAACATCTTTAATCCCTATTCAAATTTTATCATTGTCTATATAGATGATGTTTTAATTTTTTTTCTCAAAATATTGATCAACATTTTAAACATCTGCAATTCGTTCACATTATCAAACAAAATGGTCATGCAATCTCCCAATCGAAAATCAATCTTTTTCAGACAAGGATCCGATTCCTTGGTCACAACATACATCAGGGAACTATCATACCAATAGATAGGTCAATTGAGTTCCCCGGCATATTTCCCAACCAAGTTTTAGATAAAACCCAGTTACAAAGATTCCTTGGTTGTCTAAATTATGTCGGAGAATTTGTACCATCTTTAAATAATATTGTCAAACCACTGGATGATAGGTTGAGAAAAAATCCTCCTCTTTGGTCTGACATTCATACCCAAGTTGTCAAGGATATTAAACTCAAAGTCCAATCTATAAAATGTCTATAACTCCCAGTTCTGCAGGCATTCAAAATTATCGAAACAGATGCATCTGACATAGGTTATGGTGGTATTCTCAAACAAAGAGTCAATACCCAAGAAAATGTCATTGCATACACATCAAAGCATTAGAATTATACATAATTGAAATATTCAACTATTAAAAAAGAAGTTTTAGCAATTGTTTTGTGCATCATCATCTGGGTCACCAACCCAGGCTGGGTCATCTACCCAGAAGCCAAAAACAGAAGGGTCATCGACCCAAATAGTCTCAATTAAACCTGAGTCATCCATTTAGGAACTCCCAAAAAACCCAACGTTAAAGCAAACCAAGGCTGACTATGCCTTCCCAATACAAAGACTTTCGGCCCTTCAAGAAATTGGTCTGACCAAACTTCCAAAGAAAACATGGGCTGACATAACCTTAGAATCAGACGATGAATCTGAAATTGATTTAAAAACCCTTATCTAAAAAACCAAAGAATCAAAAGTTGTCTGTAACATTTCAAAAGGGGAACAAACATTGACCCCAACAACCAAATAGGCAACACTAGCCCAAAAATCTACTAACGTTTATATTTCCAAAATTAAATTTTCAATTGTTTTGCAGATGGAGCTGGAGTATTGGGATAAAAATCCCTTCAAGGCTAAAGCCAAGGCATTTCCTTCAGGATTCTATTTCAAACTCAATGTCCATCAAACACTTCAAAGACCAATTTTAATATATATATATATATATATATATATATATATATATATATATATATATATATTATGTATCTTAATTTTTCAACAAAATAAAATGAAATATATTAGAGTACAATTTGGAATAGAATGAAGCCTGAAAGTTGGTTAAATATCCTAGTTTTCTAAATGCTTTGTAGTACATTTACTGTGTAAAAACTTGTGTACTAACTGTAACTAGGATAGGTTAATCATTTCATAATACTAATAGTCAATGAAAGCAAGTAATTTTGGTGGCTTTATCAGCAAAACTATCTCTGGTTAAGGTTTATTTTTTTGTTTAGCCAATTATTGTTGGATTTCCCCTGCAGTTACTTTTTGGTCCACTTTTTCTTTATGCAAATATGTTTAGGGAAATCCGATTTGTCGGAAAGCGCACCGGATCATCAAGTATTTAAAATTAAAATGGATGAATCCGACTATCGAACTAAGGGAACTAGTCTAAGACAGGGTTAAATTTAGAAATAAGGCATTGTTGAAAGAAACATTGATAATTGATGATTTGGAACAGAATTAAACTAAGTTTAGGCTAAAAACAATAAAAATGCAAGTACATAAAATTGATAGCAGTAGGTAAATGTGTTGGGTCTTTCTAACGAACCATCTGATGTATATAAAGATATTTCTCTAAGCAAACATGCTTTTGTGTTCTATGTTGTAGCCTAAATTACTAAACCTCGATCCCTTGTTAGACTAAATGAATCCAAGCTTCGTCCTCATATCCCTCTTATTGGACTAGGCTCAATTTAGACAGCCCTCCTAGGTTTAGACTAACTTAAATTAAGCTTCATCCTCAGATCCCTCTTGTTGGACTAGACTCAGCTTAATTAGCTTACGAAAGTTTAGCCTAATTTACCCTAAGCTTCGTCCTCAGATCCCTCTTGTTGGACTAGACTTAGACCAAACAGCAGTATTGTAACAGCATACTTAAAACCAAAACTTAATCCGCAGATCCCTCTTGTAAGACTAAGTTTCAATTCTACTTCATTCAAGTTCTAAGGCAACAAAACATCTCCCAATGTTAAAATCACCTAACTATGCACACAAAAGGATGATCAGACCAAGAGCATACAGAATTTAAGCATTGAAAGAAGCATTGAACACAATAAACACAATCAATTAGATATTAAAGTAATTACATTAGTTGTTTTTTAGAAATCCCCAACAAGGGTGTTTAGCAAGCCATTACAAAAAAACCCCTAATAATAATAATGAGATTACAAAACCTAGGTATCTTTGCAAAAGCTGCTCCTCTTGCTGCCTCCAAAGCTCTATTCCTGAAAATAGGCACTGTGGTGTGCTCTGAAACATGTGCAAATCATCTACCTAAAAGATCTGTACCCTAATTTTGCACAAGACAGGCTTTAAATAGGCTATGAATTCGCGACGTTGCACTTAGCGCCACCCTTGTGCTTAGCACGCATAAGTGGATTTGAGCTTAGCGCCAGTCGTGCGCTGAGCCTGGCTGAAGACAACTCCTGCGCTTAGCGCACTGATCTCGCACTTAGCGTGCGGTCTTGATATTGATGCTCTGCCAGATTCTTCTGTCGCGCTAAGTGCACTGAAGCTGCGCTTATCGGTGGATGCGCGCTTAGCCCACTGATGAGCTAAGCTCAACTATCACTTTTAGCACTTCATGACTTAGCCTCTTTTTCACCTGAAATTGCACAAATTTCATCATTAAATCCAATGGAAATGTTCTAGAGACAGCTTTAACAATAAAACAAGATTTATTTACAAAAATCACTACAAAATAACCATAAGTTGGGGAACTATACAAGTTTTGGAAAATGTTTTCTATACAAAAGTTAGTCGTATAAGACGACTAACAATTACATAATAGAATTCCAGGGCATGACAAGAAGGTTTTAACTAGTGATAAGTTGCATACTATTAACTAGATAAGTGAAACTGAAAGACAACTGTTCTTTTATTTTTTACTTTTTATGCAATTAGGATGATGTTGCTTAAGAAGATGAGAGAGGAAGGCTATATAAAGGTGATTACTTGGAAAAACAAGGAAGGATTGTTTTTGTTATTAGGCCTGGTATTCAGGTAGTTTATATAAATTGATGAGAATAATAAAGTACAAATTTCATTTTTGTTATGGTTGCACACTTGTACTTTAGTAGTTGAGCCTTGTATATGTAATGATATTGACTTACTAATGTTGCCAGATATTGATTATGAAATGGATAGGAAAAAGGTTTGTCTCAATTGATTGGCTATTTGTGAAGCATTTGTTGTTTTGCTATAAAAATTAAAAGGAAAAAAAATGTATTTTTAGTCTTTATACTTTCATGATCGGTTAAAGGTGGTCAAAGTCCCTATACTTTCACATTAATGAATTTGGTTCTCAAATTTTAAAAAACATGTTGATTTAGCCTGCCATCTCTATCAATTCATCTTGTTTTTTAAAGTTAAGTGGAACTAAATCCACATGCATTTAGGAGAGACTAAACCCACTTGATTTTAAAGTTTGAGAACCAAATTCATCAATATGAAAGTATAAGGATCTTGATTAGATTTGATAGAAAACATAGGGACTAAAACACATTTTTACTAAATTAAAAATTCTACAAGAAACAAAAATTTGAAGATACTTTTGGTTTATTTTTGTTCCATTGTGCTGAATAATTAAATATGAGAAAACGTTATTCCAATTAGAGTGAAGTAATACTAGTTTCAAGTTAGTTGTGATAGGTCAGATAAGATGATTCTAGTGGTTTATAAGTAGAAAGACAAGCCATAATTTCTTATGCTTTCCTTTCACTACTAGAAAATAGGATTTTAACATCGGTTATTAAGGACTTTCAATATTGGTTATTAACCAATGTTGAAAGTACTGACGTTGAAAGTAATATCGTTAACTTCAGTTTTGTAAAATCGATGTTAACATAAAAATGACAACATCAGTTTTTCACAAAACCGATGTTAATATATACATACAACATCAATTTTTTGTAAACACTTTAATTGAAAAAAAACATTTAATGACAGCGAAATACTTGTTCTGATAAATGCTTGACAAGATGTGTTGGCGAAGCAACAAAGGTGTTAAGTGTCTGCCCCACTAACTGAAACTCTTCAGTGGGTACATGAATGAGAGTATCTGCATCTCTAATTTCCTTAACACCAACCTTGACTTGATCATGGCACAAAGGGATGTTGTGAACGGTTGTCGACCCCTCATAAAGTCTTCCTAGGGCAACTAGGCAGGAAGGATTTTCTTCGACGTACAACCCCTCTAAGTCACCCATGTTTGGATCGTTCCCTGAGGGATCAACACAACTCTCCTTTGTACTGACACGAGCAGTTGAAGGACCAACCTCAGGCTCAAGAGGCAGTGCGAGTCCTTGTGATTGCATCTGCGATTGAATCTGGGGCTGCATCTGGCTGAAGGACAACATTAATTGTCAAGTCACTTTTTCTGTGATTGACTCCTCCAGCTAGTCCCTGATTTTTTGCGTCAGCTACTCTAGGTCTTCGAGAGCCACAGACGAAGATGTGTGGGAGGTCCTTGGAGTCTATCCAAAGTATTGTTAGATCATGACACTGGCTCCAGTAGCACGCACACGACTAGGGTGTTCTGGTCGCCCAATGATAGTAGTCAGTACATCCTGACGTCCATGGGCAACAAAGGAACCCTGTGAGGCCTGCTCCTCCAAGGAATCCTGTAACAAACATATTTATTCATTTACTTAATCAAACAAAAAACATAAATAATTGCAATTCATAATTGAAAGTGACTTGCAATCTTGTCAGCAATTTCCTTTGCTGCCTCATAAGTCATTTGCCTAGTTTTCTTGGTTCGGGCCATCTTCCACTTCACGTGTCGTCTGATGGAGATGAAGGATCAATGACGGTGTCAGTGCTTCCAGATTTATCCACTTCCTCCCGTTGTTTCTTTTTCTTCTCCTCCATCAACTTGTTTTCTAGAAATTCATAACCCCCACGAGACAACACGTGAGGGGCAATGTTTTGTTTCTAGATGGCTTGTGCCTTCTTTCGCACATCCTATAAAAATTAAAAGATTATCGAAAACTATGATTACTGACAATAATAAGTAAATTTAAAGTTTAAAACAATGAAAATTACAAAGTTACCTCCCACGAAGGGTCTCTACAGCTCTGACAAAATTGTGTCCACTTCTCCTTGTTAATGTTGTACTTTTCGCATACAGTGTCATCGACACTGTCCTTGTCGCTTGCAAGTGTCCATTTAGACGTCAAATCAGACTTAAATTGTCTTCACCACTCCCCCACAGTCTGAAGTATTTTCTTTTTTGTCCTCTGATCAGATGCTTCAAGGATATCAAATTCAGCCTCACAAACAAAAATTAAATTTTAATTTATTGTTACTAAATTACAATTTTATTGTTAATCAACAATATGCAACATTTAAGTAAAATATCTGAATATCCTTCCATATCAAATCCTTATGGGCCGCAGGGACTTGTTTCCAATTCTCGTATGTGACATCCACCTTATCACAAGCAACAATCCCCAAATATGTTCTTAACTTCTTTTTGTGGGGACCGTCGGCTTTCCTGGTCGCAGAATCCTCAAGGACCAGGGGTCTTTTTGCCCCAACTGGTCTAGTAGCCAATGATCTCAAGCATGTGGCTTTTCTTGTCCACTTCAAGGTAGGAGGGGAATGTGATGCTGCTTCAGTAGGAGGAGGAGGAGGAGGAGAGCTGGGTGGTGTAGTCATTTGCCTGTAAAGAAAAAAACATTAATTAATTTTCAATACTATCACAAAACTTAATAGCTATGTAATTTAATGGACTGCATTAAGAACATAATAAAAAAAATTACATTAGGCGATGTTAATTAATTCTCCTTCATCATGATCATTACGATTAGCATGAATGTCGTCAGCTTCTTCTTCTTCGACGATGTTAGGCAAAATTTGTATGGACAAAGGACTAACATAAGTATCAATGTATGAATTGTCATCTTCAACATTAACACCAATTGTTTTCCCGTGTAGAACCACTGACCACCTTCATCACAAGGGTCTTGGACATAAAATACCTGTTTAGCTTGTTCTGCCATGATGAAAGGATCATTTTGGTAAACGAGTTTCTTAAGATCTACCAACGTAAATCCTACATCATCGGTCCGCACACTGGTATTGTTGTCAACCCACTTACATTTGAAAACACATACAGTAAATTTGACATAGTTAAGCTCCCAAATCTCTTCTATGAAACCAAAGTAAGGGATGGAAGCTACACGGGGATTGCCATCATGTACACCAGCAAAGTGTTGAGATTCATCCCTTAGGGTAACCCCACTGTTTTACATTGTACTTTTCTCGTCTTGTTCTTTTGTATAAAAGGAATACTTGTTTATATCGTATCCTTGCCAAGTGATAACATTTCTTTTAGGCCCATCTGCTAGTTTTCTTAATGTGTCAAAAGCATTATCATCACTGAAGATTGCATCTTTAAACCAATTTAGGAATGTTTTGTTATGCTCTTTCAACACCCTATTCTTCAACATTTTTGTATTACTTTCCTTCACTAAACCTTCATGGCGAAGTATGTATGGCAAAACTTCGTTACTGTTATTCAATACATACAAATGAGCTACTTGCAAATCTTCTACACTTGGAGTGATAACATGCAATCCTCTTGAATCCTTACCTTTCACTTTTTCGTCATGGCGAGACTCAGGAAGTCCAACAAGTTTTTCCTTTTCAAGGTACTCTGAACAAAATTCAATAGCTTCTTCTACAATGTACCTTTCCACAATAGATGCTTTCGGATGGTGTAGATTCTTTGTATACCCTTTTAAGATCTTCATGTATCGCTCAATTGGGTACATCAACCGCAAATAAACATCACCACAACATTTGATTTCTCTGACTAGATGAACAATTAAGTGAACCATGATGTCGAAGAAAGTAGGAGGAAAATACATCTCCAACCGACACAATATAATGGTAGCCTCGTTTTCCAGCTCATCTAACTTGACAGGATCAAGGACTTTACTACATATGGCATTGAATAATAAGCACAACCGAGTAATGGCAAGCTTGACTTTGTTAGGCAAAAAGTCTCGTATTCCCATGGCTAACAATTGTTGCATCAAGACGTGGCAATCATGAGACTTTAAGCCTACCAACTTAAGATCTTTCAACTACAAAAGACTTTTAATATTTGAAGAGCATCCTTATGGGACTTTTACACAGTGCAGACATTGACAAAAACTCATCTTCTCCTTTCTGGACAAAGTATGACAAGCTGGAGGTTGCGTGTTCTGTAACAGCCGTAACTTTAATAAGTAAATAAGAAAATAATAAATTAATACATAAATAAATAAGAAAAAATAAAAAAAAATTATTAGGTCATAAATTCCCACTATATAAGCCAAATGTTAACCTAGAGCAGCTTTTTGGAAAACACATTCTGTTCCTTTCTTCTTTTCTGACGCACAAGAACCCTAACAGAGCAATCAGAGGAGGAGCTCTAGAGAGCACCAGAGACGCCACCATTGCTAACAGAGAACATTTAAGCGACTACCTCGAGGTAAGGGATGAGCTACTCACGCTTGGGGATTAGAATGAACATGTGTAAGGATCCCTAGAGGATCAATTTTTGGGTTATTTTGGGGTGTTTATGAATTTAATTATGTTTTCATGTTTAATCGCGGATTGAGTGTGTTTGATGAACCAATTGGTGTTCTGTTGCGAGTTTGTTGTAGGATTGATGTGTTTCTCTGTTAGGTGTGTACCTTAGGAATTAGAATTCTTTATAATTAACATAAAAATTGTGTGGTGGTGATTTTGTTTATACCAGATATGTTGGCCTTTCAATCTTTTTCCTGTGCTAATGTATATTGTGTCCCGATAATTATTTTTACACCGCAGTGTATACGTGTACATATATATTGATACTGTTTTTTTTACAAACTGTCTATTTTATTTCACGTGGGTAATTTCTTGTCATGAAATTCATAGGTGTAGGGATTGTTGGATAATTGAATTGGCTAAAATCATTTAAAGAAATTAACTAAAATTGTATTCACATTGTAATTAGGCATTTTCTTGATGTTGGCAACTTAGTTGAAATATATTTAAAATATAGGTATACATGTTGTTCATAGAAATCAATATGAGTATATATTTTATTGTTATATATAATTTGTATTTACTTAATAATATATTTGATATTATTGTGATTACTTTATATTAATATATATTTAATACTTTTTATATGTTATATGTGATATGTACGTTTACGTTTACGTTAATATATATATTTTGTTATATATTTTGAATATAATATACTTATATATATATATTTTACGTGTATTTTATAGTTACTTGTTTATAAGCCTTGAAGTTAAATATTGTATATTATTATTATTATGATAAATTGTTATCTAATTGTTGAGTATATTTTGTAATTAGTTAGAGTGTGAAATGTTAGACTGTAGACATGAAACATGGTTGTGAATGAGTGTGTGATTGATATTTGTAGAGATATTACTTGTCATGTGAGTTATGAGTTATACAGTAACCCTACCAGTGTGTACCTTGAGAGAACTTTTATGTGCAGTGTTAAAGAAAATTGTAGGATTCCTAGTTAGGATCCTGAAGGGTTAAACTGTAGCGCATTTTGTTAAATATGTTGAAATATAAGAGTGAGGTCGTGGGTATTATATAACTCATAAACAGTGTCTGCGTGCAAATAAAAAAAATATATTTTAGGGGTTGGACCTGAATCAGGAAGGTGAGGCCCAAACGGATTCTTCGGAGTCTAGGCCTTGGGGGTAAAGATACTCGGTTTGAGTGCTCCTTTAAGCCCATGTTGATCCCATGTGGTTGGGGCATTCTCGCAAAACAGAGTAACCCTGACTGGTCACCTTATGATGTTACTTAGTGAGAGTGACCGAGTATACCCATTGTGTGGTGTGCTTTGTCATGTACTCCTAAGCGCCCCAGTGTTGTTTTTCACTGACATGGTACCACATTGCATATAGGCTTGAGTCTTAGTATAATTGTTGCATAACGCTTGTGTTTGAATTTCATTGAGTTAACAATTGTGGTTGATGTTATTTTATGGAGTGTGTACACTTGAATGGGTGTGAATAATGTGTGCGATTTTGTGCAGTAATGCTATTTATATAAATTCAGCTTTAAGTATTATATGTTTCACATGCTCTAATGTTTTATTATATACGAATGTGATAACTCACTCCCGGTGTGTGTTTGTGTTTGGGCTGATTGCCACTTTGTTTCAGGTGAGCCTTCATATGATGAGTCACATGCTAGAGATGGAGAGACTTAGTCTGTGATAGGGATTATGATTTACTGAATGATATAATTGTGTTATACTTTTCTTCTTTAGTTTCTTTTTATTATTTATTTAGAGTGAACGGCCTTGTTTTGAGTCGGGATAATCTTATCTCTTATTAAAAAAAAATATATTCTATTATGTTTTCACTAAGTGGATGTGAACCTTTACCCTTTTGAATTGATTTAAATTAAATGTGTTTAAAAAGAAAAATTATTAATTAATTTTGCATTTTTTTCTTCTTTTATTATTATGTGTTTATAATCTTTTAAATAAATTTTGTATGATTTATTTAATTAGTTAGTTATAATTGTAAGGGTAGAGGGTGTCACATTTAGTGGTATCAGAGCAGGTCGAACCTTTCAGCCATGTGTGTTATGAGCTTTCTGTGTTTCCTTGTGTACTCTGATGTGTTGTGTTTGTTTTGTTTGATTAGAGGTGTACTCTATTGTGTAGTATATTTTTATTTTATTTTTTTTTTCTTCAAAGTTTTGTTTCTTGCGTGACATAGGAAGTAATGGCTGCGAGAAATGAGCGAGAACGACTTCTTACCGAGGCCTTGAACAACTTGGCGCAAGTTATGGCCAATCAGGGAGGCGGTGGAGGAGCAACTATGTACCATGGGTTAGATCGCTTTCAGAGGAACAACCCACCTACTTTCAAAGGGGGTTATGATCCTGAGGGTGCTGAGGCTTGGCTGAGGGAGATTGAGAAGATCTTCCGGGTGATGGAGTGTCAGGACCATCAGAAGGTGTTGTTTGCTACTCACATGCTAGCAGATGAGGCGGAGTACTGGTGGGAGAACACTCGCCCACGTTTAGAGGGAGCAGGTGGTGTTGTTGTCCAATGGGAGACTTTCAGACAAACTTTTCTGGAGAAGTATTTTCCAGAAGATGTGAAGAATAGGAAGGAGATGGAGTTTCTCGAGTTGAAACAGGAAAGTATGACGGTGGCAGAGTATGCGGCGAGGTTTGAGAACCTTGTAAGGTATTTTCCTCATTATCAGGGGGAAGCTGGGGAGAGGTCCAAATGCGTGAAATTTGTCAATGGCCTTCGACCAGAAGTAAAAATGATGGTAAATTATCACGGTATTCATGACTTTGCACAGTTGACCAACATGTGTAGAATCTTTGATGAAGATCAGCGGGAGAAGACTGCTTTTTACAGGAATGCCAATGCTAGTCATGGGAAAGATAAGAAGCCTGTGACTCACAATCGTGCTAAGCCATATTCTGCCCCTCCCGGGAAATATGGAAACCATTCTGGAGGACAGAGGACTAGTGGAGGACTTCAACCAGTTGGTGGGAGTTCTCAGGCAATTAACAGGGTGTCTTAGTCTGCGGGTAGAAGTAGTGGTGGTAGTGGTGCTCCTGCTATTGTTACTACACCACTCAGGTGTGGGAAGTGTGGTCGGCTTGGGCATATTGCATGTGAGTGCACAGATAGAGAGGTGACTTGTTTTAACTGCCAAGGTAAGGGCCACCTCAGTACCAATTGCCCATATCCGAGGAGGGAGAAGAGGATTGGAAGTCTGAATAATCAGAGTGGACGACCAAGGACCACAGGGAGAGTGTTTGCTCTTAGTGGTGCTGATGCCGCACAGTCTGATGAACTCATCCAAGGTATGTGTTTCATAAGTCAAGTTCCCTTGGTTGTATTGTATGATTCAGGTGCAACCCATTCATTTATTTCTCGTGTCTGTGTTGAAAAACTTGCCTTGCCTGTGTCTTCCTTGAAATTTGACTTAATTGTGAATACACCTACTAGTGGTTCTGTTTTAACTTCTTATGTGTGTTTGCAATGTCCTGTCTTAATTTCTGATAGACAATTTCTTATTGACTTAGTTGTTCTACCTTTGAGTCAGATTGATGTTATTCTTGGTATGGACTGGTTATCTTCCAATCATGTCTTATTAAATTGTTTTCAGAAATCTGTTGTCTTTCCTGAGTCTGGTGTGAGTGAAGGTGATATGTTTTTGTCTGCTAACCAAGTTGAGGCATCTTTAAGGGAGGATGCACAGGTATACATGATCTTAGCTAGTATGAGTGTTGAGACCAAAACCCCTGTGAGTGATATACCATTGGTGAAAGAGTTTCTAGAGGTGTTTGAGGAGGTGTCAGGATTACCACCTGAGAGAGAGGTCGAGTTCTCGATAGACCTAGTGCCCGGTACTGGACCCATATCCATAGCACCTTATAGGATGTCCCCTGTGGAGTTGGGCGAGCTTAAGAAACAGTTAGAGGAACTTTTAGAGAAATAATTTGTGAGGCCTAGTGTGTCACCCTGGGGAGCACCGGTGTTGTTAGTTAAGAAGAAGGATGGGACCATGAGGCTATGTGTAGATTATCGTCAGTTGAATAAGGTAACCATTAAGAATAGGTACCCTTTGCCTAGGATAGATGACTTGATGGACCAATTAGTAGGGGCTTGTGTGTTCAATAAGATAGATCTTAGGTCAGGTTACCACCAGATTAGAGTGAAACCTGAAGATGTTCCGAAGACTGCCTTTAGGACCCGTTACGGTCATTATGAGTACTTGGTTATGCCTTTTGGTGTGACCAACGCCCCTGGTGTGTTCATGGACTATATGAATAGGATCTTTCACCCCTACCTAGATAGTTTTGTAGTGGTCTTCATAGATGATATCTTAGTGTATTCTAAGACGAGAGAGGAACATGAGGAGCATTTGAGAGTTATGTTGCAAACCCTTAAAGACAATAGACTGTATGCTAAGTTGTCCAAGTGTGATTTTTGGCTAGAGGAGGTGAGCTTCTTAGGGCACGTTATATCTAAGGGAGGGATAGCGGTAGATCCTTCCAAGGTAGAGGCAGTGATGAGTTGGGAGAGTCCTAAGTCAGTGTTTGAGATTAGGAGCTTTCTTGGCTTAGCAGGATACTACCGTAGATTCATAGAGGGTTTTTCTAAGCTAGCCTTACCTTTGACTAAGCTTACTCGTAAAGGTCACGTTTTTGTGTGGGATGCCCAATGTGAGAGTAGTTTCCGTACCCTTAAGGAAAGGTTGACCACTGCACTAGTCTTAGTGTTACCTAATCCGAGTGAATCTTTTGTGGTGTATTGTGATGCGTCCAAGATGGGTTTGGGTGGAGTGCTTATGCAACGGGGACAGGTAGTGGCCTATGCTTCTCGACAACTTAAGATACATGAAAGGAATTATCCCACACACGATCTTGAGTTAGCGGCCGTAGTTTTTGCTCTTAAGCTTTGGAGGCATTACCTTTATGGATCTAAATTTGAGGTGTTTAGTGACCATAAGAGCCTTAGATATTTGTTTGATCAAAAAGAGCTTAACATGAGGCAGAGGAGATGGTTAGAGTTCCTTAAGGATTACGATTTTGAGCTTAGCTATCATCCAGGTAAAGCCAATGTAGTAGCTGACGCCTTAAGTAGAAAATCCCTTCAAATGTCTGCTTTGATGGTTAGAGAGTTGGACCTCTTAGAGCAGTTTAGAGACATGAGTTTGGCATGTGAGATCACCTCTAGTAGCATTAAGTTGGGTATGTTGAGAGTCACCAGCGAACTTTTGAGCGAGATCCGTGAGGGTCAGAAGTTTGACCCATTCTTGTCAGCCCAGTTAGAGTCCATAGTCACATGGAGAGAGAGTAGTTTTAGAGTGGGAACTGATGGAGTCTTGAGGTTTCAGGATAGGGTGTGCATTCCTAGTGTACCCAAGCTTAGAAGAACGATTTTGGAAGAGGGCCATAGAAGTAGTCTGAGTATCCACCCGGGAGCGACTAAGATGTACCAGGACCTTAGGCAGATGTTTTGGTGGCCGGGTCTGAAGAAAGAAGTTAATGAGTTTGTCCTTGCATGCCTAGTGTGTCAGAAAGCTAAGATAGAACACCAGAAGCCTTCAGGGAAGTTGCAACCTTTAGAGATACTTGAGTGGAAGTGGGATAGCATCTCCATGGATTTCGTAGTGGGGTTACCTAGGACCCCCAAAGGTTTAGATTCCATTTGGGTTATTGTAGACAGGTTGACCAAATCTGCTCACTTCATCCCAATAAACATCAGATATTCTTTAGAGAGGTTGACTAGCTTGTACGTCAGTGAGATAGTTAGACTACACGGTGTTCCTTCTAGCATAGTTTCTGATAGAGATCCCAGATTTACCTCTAGATTTTTGGAGAGTCTTCATAAAGCCTTGGGGACCAAGCTTAGGTTGAGTTCTGCTTACCACCCACAGACTGACGGTCAAACCGAGCGCACCATCCAATCCTTAGAGGACCTCTTGAGAGCCTGTGTGTTAGAGCAGAGGGGTAGTTGGGATAGTTTCTTACCCTTGATAGAGTTTACCTACAACAATAGTTTTCACTCCAGTATAGGTATGGCGCCTTACGAGGCATTGTATGGTAGAAGATGTAGGACACCTCGATGTTGGGTAGATTCCAGTGAGAGCATTGCCTTAGGACCTGAGGTAGTTCAGCAGACCACAGAAAAGGTCAAGTTAATCCAAGAAAGGATGAGAACAGCCCAAAGTAGGCAGAAGAGCTACTATGATAAGAGAAGAAATGATCTTGAATTTGCTGTAGGTGATCATGTATTTATGAGAGTCACTCCGTGGACTGGGGTTGGTAGGGCGTTGAAGTCCCGTAAGCTCACACCTAGATTCATTGGTCCTTTTGAAATCCTAAAGCGTGTCGGCCCAGTTGCGTATCAGGTGGCTTTGCCACCATCTCTCTCAAATCTCCACAGTGTCTTCCATATCTCTCAGCTCAGAAAATATGTCCATGATCCGTCGCACGTGATCGAATTAGACAATGTCCAAGTGAAAGAGAACTTGACATATGAAACACAACCACTGAGGATCGACGATCGTATGGTTATGCAGCTAAGGGGGAAAGAGATTCCCTTGGTCAAAGTAGTATGGGGAAGTGCTTCGGGCGAGGATGCCACCTGGGAACTAGAGGGTCAAATGCGTGATGCATATCCTACCTTATTCGATACCGGTAAGTTTCGGGGGCGAAACTTTTTTTTTAGGGGGGTGGAATTGTAACAGCCGTAACTTTAATAAGTAAATAAGAAAATAATAAATTAATACATAAATAAATAAGAAAAAAAATTATTAGGTCATAAATTTCCACTATATAAGCCAAATGTTAACCTAGAGCAGCTTTTTGGAAAACACATTCTGTTCCTTTCTTCTTTTCTGACGCACAAGAACCCTAACAGAGCAATCAGAGGAGGAGCTCTAGAGAGCACCAGAGACGCCACCATTGCTAACAGAGAACATTTAAGCGACTACCTCGAGGTAAGGGATGAGTTACTCACGCTTGGAGATTAGAATGAACATGTGTAGGGATCCCTAGAGGATCAATTTTTGGGTTATTTTGGGGTGTTTATGAATTTAATTATGTTTTCATGTTTAATCGCGGATTGAGTGTGTTTGATGAACCAATTGGTGTTTTGTTGCGAGTTTGTTGTAGGATTGATGTGTTTCTCTGTTAGGTGTGTACCTTAGGAATTAGAATTCTTTATAATTAACATAAAAATTGTGTGGTGGTGATTTTGTTTATACCAGATATGTTGGCCTTTCAATCTTTTTCCTGTGCTAATGTATATTGTGTCCAGATAATTATTTTTACACCGCAGTGTATACGTGTACATATATATTGATACTGTTTTTTTTACAAACTGTATATTTTATTTCACGTGGATAATTTCTTGTCATGAAATTCATAGGTGTAGGGATTGTTGGATAATTGAATTGGCTAAAATCATTTAAAGAAATTAACTAAAATTGTATTCACATTGTAATTAGGCATTTTCTTGATGTTGGCAACTTAGTTGAAATATATTTAAAATATAGGTATACATGTTGTTCATAGAAATCAATATGAGTATATATTTTATTGTTATATATAATTTGTATTTACTTAATAATATATTTGATATTATTGTGATTACTTTATATTAATATATATTTAATACTTTTTATATGTTATATGTGATATGTACGTTTACGTATACGTTAATATATATATTTTGTTATATATTTTGAATATAATATACTTATATATATATTTTACGTGTATTTTATAGTTACTTGTTTATAAGCCTTGAAGTTAAATATTGTATATTATTATTATTATGATAAATTGTTATCTAATTGTTGAGTATATTTTGTAATTAGTTAGAGTGTGAAATGTTAGACTGTAGACATGAAACATGGTTGTGAATGAGTGTGTGATTGATATTTGTAGAGATATTACTTGTCATGTGAGTTATGAGTTATACAGTAACCCGACCAGTGTGTACCTTGAGAGAACTTTTATGCGCAGTGTTAAAGAAAATTGTAGGATTTCTAGTTAGGATCCTGAAGGGTTAAACTGTAGCGCATTTTGTCACTATGTCCGACTATACGAGTGAGGTCGTGGGTACTATATAACTCCATAAACAGTGTCTGCGTGCA